>NC_044263.1:5382170-5690170 GCF_003957555.1 Calypte anna
AAATCGAAACTCATTTTTTCCACCGGTTAAGTAATGATGGTAGGGTTATGCCTGCTCTCATCTATCCCTGGAGTTGTGGATGAAAAAGGAGGTTTAAGTAAAGGCATTTTCTAGCAATTCTTATGACCAAGGTATATACTGTTTTGCCTGCCTACCTCCAACAAGCAGGAAGACAGGAATTATCTTGACTAAAATAAAAAGTAGTGGAGTTCTTCAATTAAAGATTGAAAAAATGTAGAAGTTCATGTAATTAGGGGTGAAGTCCTGCTGTCCTCTTCTCTGAAATGTTGGCAGGTTTCTCAGCTGGCTCACAAACCAGTTTTTTAGAAGAGATTAGGTACTTCATTGAAGGGCACCAATCATAACAAGAAAAAAGAATAGTTCCAAAAAGAACTGTTCCAAAACTAATGCTTCCTCTGTAGCATTCCTACAGTAACTACGCACCCAAGGTTGGCAGAAATTCAGCCCATCTGACAGAGTATGTAGAAAAATACAGACAGCTGCAGACTGCTGAAAACTTAAAAACACTAGACAGGGTTTTCTTTTGGTAGAATATTTGTGAGTATGGCTATAAGATGTGTAGAGAGAAATGTAAATTATGGAGGTGGATGTAGGAAAGACTTAAGAATGAGAAAAGCACATACCTCAATTTTCTGAATTTCTGTAATAGTTGAGTCCCAATAAAAGTCAGTGACTGATTCAAGCAATCAATGCTGCTGGGAATATAAGAATGGGTTAAAGGAACTAAAAAAGAGGTCACAAACAAACAAAGAAAAAATACCAGAAGCAGAGGTCTGTGTCCTGTCCTCACACAGGAAAGCCCTGTAACAGACATAGAGAATGCTGTCCCTTCCACACACACAGCACTTCCAGCTCTGGGAAGCAGCTAGGGATCCAGGAGGTCTAACAAAGGCTTGGAACTTGGAATTTTTCCAAGTGTCACTGGAAAAATACATCAGTACACAGGGCTGATGGTCTTGTCTCCACATGACAGAGGGCCTCATCCACACTGCAACATCCAATGTCTTAGTTCCTCATTCCTCTCCCCTTAGAACTGCCCAGAGATATAAAATGACCACCAACATTTCTCACCATTCTCTGTACCCTTATTATCTGGTTTTGTTGTACATCACCTGGTTTTCTGAATTTACTTGTCAGTCCATAATTCTGTGGACGTTCTAATAAATTAATCAGTCTTATCAATCTGTGGAGGTGCAGGCATACCTGTCTTGAGAGTGTCAAGTCTGGGAAGTCCTTGATAGTGAAAAAGTAGGATCGCACAGTGAAGTAACAGGGAAATCTGGCCTTAAAAAAAGGAAACTCACAGATTCCTGTCCTTTGTATGTTGGACTAGGGCTATATAAGCACTTCTCCAGTCCTTCCTCCCTCAGAGCCACCATTAAAAAAGAGAGGTCCATGCTACATAACACATCATCAAAGAGTAAATTTCTGTATAAAATGAATGAGAAATATCATATTCTCATACTTCAATTGATGCTTTACGTCTGTGAGAGCAATTCTCCAACAAAGCAGTAAAAATGGCCTCAGGAGGGTTTCCTGCATACTCCTGGAGTACACACTCCTGGAGACGCACACAGCTTCACTTTATCTCCCGACTTCATATACAAAAGCAGCATGGCAAGAATCTCTGACTTGTCTGTGGAATTCTGTGCAACTGTAGGAAAGGTCATGGCATTTCTATTTACTGTGCCTGACCAGTTTTCAGTTTGCAAACTGTTTATATTGGGATGACTTGTCAGATTAAAATCACAATCTCACATTTCTCAACATCTGTCTAAATTCTGAAGAACACCAATGTTCCCTGCAATTGAGCATGCAGTGTTTTCTTGGCATTTTGCAGTCTTAATTTTGAATATCCTGACTCCAGCATCTTATACTTAGAAACTAGAAAGAATGGGATGTGATGACCAGGGGCAGCTCTGGCTGCAGACCTTGAGATGCTGGAGTTCAGGAACATGGGAAGAGAAAAAAAAAACAAGTTTCAGGACCACAACCCTGACCTTCAGAAGAGCAGAGTTTCACCTGCTTGTGGACCTACTTGGAAAAATCCCATGGGAAACTGTCCTGGAGATAAGGGCCCAGGAGAGCTGAATTTTCAACCAACACCTCTTCCAGGTTCATTCTGACTTACAGAGAGTTTGTAAAAGTGCTACCAGCATGGATGAGCGAGGAAATCCTGACTATAATCAAACTGAGATGAGGAGGCATACAAGAGACGGAAGCAAGGTCACGTGTGCCAGGAGGAATATAAAGGCAGCGTATGATAGCAGAAATGGGGTTAGGAAAGATAAAACCCATGTTGAGTTGAATTTGGCAAAAGGGACATGAAGAGGAAGAAGGGCTTCTACAGGTATACCAGCAGCAAAAAGATTACTTGGGAAAAAGTGAGTCCGGTGATAAATATGGCAGACTACATGGTGACAGAGGACACAGACAAGTTCCAGTTTGAATCCAGTCCCCCATGTCCTATCATTCCCTTGACATCCTAAAAAGTCCCTCTCCAGCTTTCTTGTAGCCCCCTTCAGGTACTGGAAGGCCACAATAAGGTCTCCTTGGAGCCTTCTCCTCTCCAGACTGAATAACTCCAGCTCTTTCAGTCTGTCCTCATAGGAGAGGTGCTCCAGCCCTCTGACCATCCTCGTGGCTCTTCTCTGGACACACTCCAGCACATCCATGTCCCTCCTGTAAAAGGGGCTCCAGAACTAAATGCAGTACTCCAGGTAGGGCTTCACCAGAGCAGAGTAGAGGGGGAGAATCACCTCCATGGACATGCTGGCCATGCTTCTCCTGATACAGCCAAGGATACAATTGGCTTTCTGGGTTCCAAGTGCACACTGATGGCTCATGTTGGACTTCTCATCCACCAGCACCCTCGACTCCCTTTCCCCAAGGTTGCTCTCAAGCCACACACTGCTCAGCCTCTATCAGTGCTTGGGATTGCCTCAACAGAGATGCAGGACCTTGCACTTGGCATTGTTGAACTTCATGAGGTTGGCATGGGCCCATCTCTACAGCCTGTCATGGTCCCTCTGGATGGCATCTCTTCCCTCCAGCGTGTCAGCCATACCACACAGCTTGGGGTCATCAGTGACCTTGCTGAGGGTGCACTCAATGCCACTGTCCATGTCACTGAGGAAGATGTTAAACAGGATTGGTCCCAACTCTGATCTTTGAGAGACCCCACTTGTCACTGGCCTCCACTTGGACACAGACCTGTTGATAGCCACTCTGTGGGTGCAGCTGTCAAGCTCGTTCTTAATCCACCAATAGGTCCGTCCATCAAACCCATATTTTACCAGCTTGAAGACTAGGATGTCATGTGTTGAAGGCTTTGCTCAGGTCGAGGTAAATGATGTCAGATACTCTTCCCTTGTCTATTGGTGTTGTGAGCTTTTCATAGAAGGTTGTATCCCATCAGGTACAATGGACTTTTACACTTTCAGATTCTTCATGCAGTTTGCACAACTCCACTTCTCCAGCCTGTTAAGATCCCTCTGGATGGAATCCCCTCCCCTCATTGTGTTGACTTTTGCATACAGTTTGGTGTCACCAGCAATCTTGCTGAGGGTGCACTTGATTACACTGTCCATGTTGCTGACAAAAATGTTAAATGGCACTGGTCCGAGTACAAACTCTCAATGAACAAGAGAGTCATCCCATCACAGTCCCATAACAATTCAGCTTTGAGGGTATGATATGGTTCTGCCCAGTTTGACTCAGATTGTACAAATGCTTGTATGTTTAGAATTGCTATAACATTTGTTCATTCTCTGCTGCACCCTTATGTTGCTGGATGTAGAAACAACATCAGTGAGCCCCTGAAATAAGGAAAATGCTTGCATTTGAAAAATTCGCAGAGTTCTGGGAGTTGTGAGAGTTTTGCCTTGCCATTTTACCAACTGAGTGTAGGGCAGTGGCCTTGTTTAGGAAAGCATTTATCTGACCATACATCTCTAAGAGTCTCCTCAGGAACAGGAAATTAAGTATTGAAAGCTAGAGAAGTGTTTCTTGGCAGACACTAAAGATACCTTCTGTGCCTGTTTTCCTTTCCTGTGTTCTGACCTTGTGTTAACACCACAGGCAGAATCAGTCTCCCCCAGTAGATAAAATAGGGGGGTGAATCATCCTGTGCAGGGAGGAACAGTTCACCTACTGTTTTTTATCCCCTCAGCAGGCTGAGGGTTGGGATATGAGTAGGAGAAGCACCTTATCTCTTTTACAGAAGGAGAGGCAAGGCTATCTACAGGAACTCAGCATCCCAGGATGGCTTTGGGACCTTTTGATATATATTGATATATATTCCCACATATACTCACTGTGGGAATATATGTGTGAGGTGCTATTTCCTGAATGAGGCAGATAAAAGCCATGCACTATAGAAGGTGGTCCTTTCTTACCAGTTTTCTAGCCAGGTAAGTTAAAGGGAACAGAAAACCAAGTCGGTTGTCAATTCCTCTCAAATCTGTTGCCTTCCCAGATGATTCCCATTGCCCTAGGAGGTGAAACAAAATACAAGCTGTCAAACTGACAGAGAATGATATACTGCAAGTGTGATCTTTGAACTAGTGTGCTGGAATTCAAGTCATGCTCTTTAATTAACATGTGCAGGGGACCCAAGAACGAAGGTGAAACTATAAAGATTCATCCTGCAGCTAATACTAAATACATAAATACGATAATGATTGTACAAGCAATCTTATCATAGAGATCATAGAGAGCCTTAATCAGGATTAACAGGAGATATTTAAGGTGCAAAGCTTTCATTTCCTGCACAACTTGGAAGTCACTATGTCAACAGTCAGAGACAAGTTTATCAATAAACTACAGATCCAACTTGAGGTAATTGTCGTGTATCATATAAAGAGCAGTCGTGTTCTTTGTTAAACAGCTACACACTGCATTAGAAGTAAAGGAAGGAATGTATCCTTTCTTTCTCTCCCTTTATCCTGTTTTGCATGCTAGAGGATAAGTAAGACTTTTCCATTTTCTTCAATGAAATTTCTACAAGTACTGTTTTTCTACAAGTATTATTTTTTCAAACACTGAAACTTCTGTATTTATTGTTCAGAAAGACATTGTCAGCTTCATAAATACTTGACCTCAGATGTTTCGGTTGTACCTCTGTGTGGATTTTTGTTATGGAAACACACAAACATTCAAGGCAATGAGTTGAGAAGAGTCATCACCTCTGACCCTTCTCACAGTGCTTCACTTCCCATCTTAGGGAGACTGTGACCTTTCACAATAAGGTATAGAATCACAGCACCTCAGCGTAGATCCATGCAGAACTTCAAACAGAAAATCATACCTAAATTTTGGCAAAGGAAATGACACCTCATGAATTTCAAACTTTTCTTATACAGAGCAGCTACAGTGTTCTACTTGTGTCTTTTCCTTACACCCTTCTTAAACGACGCAATATAAATTTTCTGCTGCCTGATTCCTATAAGTAGTAGCAGAGGATATGACCACACCACATCCCCTGAATTGGCCATGTCATTAAATTTTACTGTCAGTGGTTAAAGCCATGCAAGTAGGGGTTTTTTTCCTCAGCTACTTAGTACATCTCTTCTCAGTTTTACCTGATGTTCACTTTCACTGATAATTATCATGCATAGTTTAAAAGCCATCTGCACAATTAAACTCGAGACATGATGTGTTATCATTGATGTATGGGAACAGGTCAAGTACTCCTTCCTCTGTGTAAACAGCATCCAAAACCTTTGTGAATTTAGCTTAAACTAATGGTTCTTTTTAGTTTTCTTTAGAAATGAAAAGGCATTGTAATATTAAAGAAAACAAAGTCCTTTTTGATAGAAATTTTTATTTTTAGGGTGAGGTTTAAGTTACTATTTTCTGTTGAAAATATTCTGTTTCTGGCAGAATAAATCTACCCAGAATACCTAGGTTTATTTCCACTAGGTTAATGTAGGGGGGCATGCAAGTCTTGTCTACACCCACAGGTTAGACATGTCAAGACCCAGAGCCTTCCAGGATTTCTCAAGATTTCTGTGGAGTTTGTGTTTGTTCTTCGGAAGGCTGGAGGAGCTGCATTTGTGATCTAAACCCTCTTCTTGCATTTGGTAACTATAGCCACTGTCCAAGGTGTCTACAACAGCAGCAAATCTGAGTTAGAAGTAACATGTAACCTAAAAGGTCAAGGACACAAAATGACAGTAATCCCTGATAATCTGACTTTATGGAATATTCTGCTAGATGCATCTGAGCAAACAAGAACAAAGGAGAAGAGCAAACCAGTATCTTTAAAATCCAATTTTCAAATTGAAGCCAACTGGAAATATTTCAGAAGAAGGTAAAAGATGTAAATAAACGTATGAATCAAGAGGAACAAACAATTTCCTTCGATATTTTGAAAGTAGCCAGCAGCTAAGTAGTTGTAAGTAGGTGCAGTAACACAAGAAAGATATAACTGTCTGAACTTTTGGAATTTGGACTATACTAGATTCCTCCTTTTAATCTCCATAATATTTCAGAATAGAATCTTCCTAAAGCTCTTTGTAATAGTAATCCTTCTCACTGCTGCTGAGTTCTGAGACACACAAACCTTCCATTTCAATCAGGAATTCAGATTCAAGCAAAGCCAACAATTCCAAGTCCCAGGGTCACGCTCTATTTGCTGGACAGTACTTCCTCCTTTCAGATTCCTAGTAAAAATATTTATAGTATATTTATTCACATAGCTACTAATACTTCATATATTTCTAAATATATCCACGAACACGAATGAGAATCATGCACTCAGTCAGGTTTGCCAAACAATGCTTTGCCAAAAATTTTTTGACCTAAGAAAGAGGAGAAGGGAGTTCTATGTGCAGACCAGAACCTATAAAAGTCCTGGTAGGTCAAGTATGTTCTGTCTCCACGGAAAGGTTCAAGGTAAAAGTATGGAGAGCTGGGTACTGGCAGAATCCCACTGCATTTCTACTGCCTGTGGACCTGCCCTCCTTAAAGGAAAAAGGGTTGTCTGTATAAATAGAGATTTTCTTTCTGCTTTCAAATCACTGGCATGTTTTTCCTCTTCAGATCTGTGTAAAAATAAGAAGCATTTCATCATTTTTTGTGCAAAAATAAGAAGCGTGTTGTTATTTTTGTTTTTCAGTATTGTTCAGCTTCCAGCCTGATAGACAGCTGGCATCACAAGAGGTAAGATTTTGATTTACCTACCCCATAGGAATAGATTCTCCAGAATTTTTTTAATGCACCTGTATGGGCACTTCCCATATCCTTTTAAATCTGTGCATACTAATGCAGTGCAATTCCATATGACAACTGAATCTAAACCAGAAAATTTCCTTACATAGCTGGGTTGGACACATTTTTTGGTTATCTTCTGGAAAATAGGTGACCTCTTACCACACAAGCCTGTTAAAGGGAGGTTGCCTGTAAATAGAAATCCAGGAAGAGAAGGTGAATGAACAGAATAAATATAGATAAGACTTTGTTAAATCTTTCTGAGAGTTTTATGTTGAAGTTTTCGCCTTTTGATAGAAGTTAATCTTAAAGGATCATCTTGAACTGGAAAATGCAGAACAACTGAAGCAGCTAAAATTCTGATTTCTAACTGATGCAAAAGTTCTGTGTAGACAATTCACACCTGTGCTTCTGCTTACTCCACACCTTATTTGGTCTAAGGTGAACAGGAAAGAAAGCATATAGGTAGGATTTGTTAATTTCATTGAGAATACTTCCCTTGGCATCTTTGCTGCTTCATGTAGAAAATTTTCAATTGTGTAGATCAAGTAAATTTTCCTGTATATCCTACTGAAACATTACTAGATCTAAGGAACAGAACATGTAAACTGGAATAAGGGAAAATTAAAATAAACTAAATCAAAGACACCTATTTTCTTTAGGATCTAAATTAAGAAAACCTAGGGTGAAAAGCTGGTAAGAAAGTTAGGGAGACCTGAAGAATAGGTAGAGCACAACAGTAGAGAGTCAGCTGTGTGATACAAAAGTGTTACTTCCTTCACTCAGAACTGTGTATGTCTCTCCACCTCAGACCTGTGCAGTGCTGCACTCAATAAACTGCAGCCATGGCAACAGATGCGGACATGGCCATCTTTGGGGAGGCAGCTCCCTACCTCCGAAAGTCAGAAAAGGAGAGAATCGAGGCCCAGAACAAGCCTTTTGATGCCAAGTCATCAGTCTTTGTGGTGCATCCTAAGGAATCCTATGTGAAAAGCACAATCCAGAGCAGGGAATCCGGGAAGGTCACTGTCAAGACTGAAACTGGGGAGGTAGGTAAAATGGAAGATTTACAAACAGCATTAAATTCTTACTCTGAGATCTTAGCTGACATGCATATACCTTTCTTTTTTATGGCAGACTATGACTGTGAAGGAAGATCAAATCTTCTCCATGAACCCTCCCAAGTATGATAAAATCGAGGACATGGCCATGATGACCCACCTCCATGAACCCGCTGTGCTGTACAACCTCAAAGAGCGTTATGCAGCCTGGATGATCTACGTAAGTACCAGCCACAGTCTCCCTTTGGGCAGCTAGGAGGAACTGCTCTGCCAGGCTAAGTGGAGCCAACAGGCTGTCTCCTTTCCCCACAGACCTACTCGGGTCTTTTCTGTGTCACTGTCAACCCCTACAAGTGGCTGCCCGTGTACAATCCGGAGGTGGTGTTGGCCTACCGAGGCAAGAAGCGTCAGGAGGCCCCTCCACACATTTTCTCCATCTCTGACAATGCCTATCAGTTCATGCTCACTGGTGAGTGGGTCTCGGAGAAATTCCATTGAAAAACATTTTTAAAGTAATCACAAAAGTAAAAGTAATCAGAGATATCCTGGTAAATATGGTGATATTTCTTAAAACATCATTAGATTTTAATTTTGGTCATATCATTGAACACCAATAATTTAAGCAGGATTTTTTCACACCAGTATTTTTAAAACGGAACGAAAGTACCAGGTATAGTTAGTAAGGACTGTAATTATGTCTGTGAAGAAATAGTGAGAGTGAAAGTGGTTTGAGGTTGGTATGTGATGAGAAAATTCAGTCTAACAGTGTGAATTTAATTCATCAAAGGGCTAAAGGAAACCTCAATATTGCAAATCTTTAGATTTGAAAATAATTAAATAGGACCTCTGCAGTACAGAAGATATGTATTGCCCTTCAAGGATTTTCTGTGTTCATAGAAAAGCATTATAGAATCATAGAATGATTTGGGCTGGAAGGGACCTTGAAAAATAATGTAGCCCTTCCCTCCAGCATTGGAAGGGATATCTTCCACTAGAACACGTTGCTAAAAGCTCTGTCCAACCTTTCCTGGAGCTCTTCTTATGCAACTTCTCTGAACAGTGTTTTCCTTTGGCTCACTGCTCTCAGAATGAAAAAAATTTCTTCTTTATATGCAATCTAAATCTGTTGCTCCTTGTCCTGTAACAAAATAATTTATTATAAGCCCCCTGTAATAATTGAAATGCCACAATAAGGGGGCTGTGGAGCCTTTTCCAGGCTGAGCAACCCCAATTGTCTCAGCCTTTCCTCATAAGAGAGGCGTTGCAATCCTTGGATCATTTTTGTGGCCTCCTCTGGACCAGTTCTAACAGGTCCACACCTTTCTTATACTGGAGACCTCAGAGTTGCATGTAGTATTCCAGGTGGTGTCTCACAAGAGTGGAGCAGAGCAACAGAAGTACCCATCTTGCCCTGTTAACCACACATCTTTTTATTCAGCCCAGGATCTGACTGCATTTCCAGGCTGCAAATGCACATTGCAGGCTCATATCCAATTTTATATCCACCAGTAAACACAATTCCTTCTCCACATGGCTAGTCTCAAGTCATTCATGTTTAGGTCTAGACTGATCTTGGGGGCTGACCAGTATGTAGTGCATGGCCTTGTTAAACTTCATGAGGATTGTGTGAGCCCACTCAGAGTCCTTCTGTATGGACTCCCTTCCCACTGCTGTATCAACTATACCACTTGCCTTGGTGCCATCTGCTGATTTGCTGAGGGTGCACTCAATTGTATCACGTATGCCATTAATGGAGATATTAAGTAGTGTTGTTCTCAGCACAAAATATTGATATCACTTGTTAACCATTTGGATGAAGAACCTATGAATATAAGATTTCAATGCAGCCATTAAGCTGCATTCTTTATCCATCTAACAGTCCACCCATCAAAACAAAATCTTTCTGATTTAGAGGCAGTAGTGTTGTGGCTACGTTTAAAATAATGTGATGCAAATTACTTCACAGGGAACTGAAATGAAAAAGAAGGTAATTACTAACAGCAAACAAACAAAAAAAGTGCAGATTTTTTTCTTGTCATAACTTTTATTTACTGCAATAATTTTCAATCTCTTTGTGTTTCACATTTAAAAGTCTGTTTCTTTCTGCCCCTTTCACAGATCGTGAGAACCAGTCAATCCTGATCACGTAAGTACCTCCCTGTTCAGGTCCCTGTGGGGCTGCCCAGTGCCATGGGACCTCCTGCCTGATCACACACTCTCTGCTTCTCTCTTTGGTTTGACAGCGGAGAATCTGGTGCAGGGAAGACTGTGAACACAAAGCGTGTCATCCAGTACTTTGCAACCATTGCAGCGAGTGGGGAGAAGAAAAAGGAGGACACACCTGGCAAAATGCAGGTGAGGTCCTAAGGGTAGGAACCTGCAACTACCGAATTTCTTTAGGAGCTGTATCATGATAAAGGGATTTTTATTCTAGGGGACACTTGAGGATCAAATCATCAGTGCCAACCCACTGCTGGAGGCTTTTGGTAATGCCAAGACAGTCAGGAACGACAATTCCTCACGCTTTGTAAGTACCTGCCTAAGAAAAAACTCCTTTTTTTCACACTGACTTGAATATTCTTGCAGGCAGGATTGGTTAAATGGATCTCAATCCACCTTTCTTCTTCTTTCAGGGTAAATTCATCCGAATCCATTTTGGTGCCACAGGGAAACTGGCTTCTGCTGACATTGAAACATGTAAGTGACGCTCCTGGCCTGATCTCTTTCCTTCCAGCCACCTCAGTTCTTGTGCTAACTCTGTCTTACCATCCTTGCCAGATCTGCTGGAGAAGTCCAGAGTCACTTTCCAGCTTCCGGCAGAAAGAAGCTACCACATATTTTACCAGATCATGTCCAACAAGAAGCCAGAGCTAATTGGTAGGAAAGATCACTGAACTCTCCAGACAAAGGTTTATGGAACAACCCCTAGTTCCTTCACGTGCCAGTTCAATTGGATCTGTCTGTGTTTTGTCCTTCTTTTCAGAGATGTTACTGATCACCACCAACCCATATGACTATCTCTACGTGAGTCAAGGTGAGATCACTGTTCCCAGCATTAATGACCAGGAAGAGCTGATGGCCACGGATGTAAGTAATGCACAGACATTTTCTTTGGTGGGCCCTGACCTTTATCAGGCTTGGTACTCTCACTCTAATGATTCTTTTCGTAGAGTGCCATTGACATCCTGGGCTTCAGTCCTGATGAGAAGACAGCTATTTACAAGCTGACAGGGGCTGTCATGCACTATGGCAACATGAAGTTTAAGCAGAAGCAGCGTGAGGAGCAGGCAGAGCCGGACGGCACAGAAGGTACCAGCATGATACATCCCACAGCACAGTACCCACCAGAACACTCTCAGTAAGGCAGGCAGAATTCAGAGCCATTGACTCAGCCTGCACAGTTCCCCAGATGTGCTGGAAAACATAGGCATGTTCTAACCAGGAGAACACAACTCAGTGGAAGATGAAGATTATTTTGAACTATGCAAAATGTAAGGTCCACTGAAGCCTAAAACCCACTCCCACTGGCTGACACAGTAGGAGTTAGGCTGAAGAAAAGCAAGCTGTGCTGACATAGCTGGCACAGAACTGGAAGCCACTTTGCTCACTGCCTGAAGTTTATCAACACAGGTGGCTACTATCATTTACCATCAGCTGTAGTCACTTCCTAATGGTGTGCAGCTGTGCAAGCCAGAATCCTGAAGCTGCTCTGCTTCAAAACCCATGTTCTGGAGGCAACTCACAATGCTTGAACTGAGAGCATTGTGCTGCTTCATTTGATATGGGGGGTTAAAAAAGTACATCAATTATGCAGCTGTGGCTCAGACATACTGCATTTTCTGTAGAGTCTTAGCATGTCTCCAAGACTTCTGTGCGAAAAACAGACATCTCAGATCTGTCACATATATCACAAACATATAAAATTAAGGAGTTAGATTTTTTATCTTGAGTTGTGGTTTTAGCGTCTGTGGTTTTGCTATTTTTTAGGGAAGTTGAGATAGTTAAGTGAAAATGTCTGTAAGGAATACAACAGCAATGAATTGGACAATAATGAATAGTAAATAATTCAATATAATAGACTTATTCTATAGAATAAAATTGCCCAGTGTTCTTTCTATTGGAGAGCTAATATTTGATCCTGCTGTATGCTTCTTCCCTTAGTTGCTGACAAGGCTGCCTACCTGATGGGTCTGAACTCAGCAGATCTGCTCAAAGCCCTGTGTTATCCCCGGGTCAAGGTGGGGAATGAATATGTGACCAAGGGTCAAACTGTGCAGCAGGTAAGAAGCAAGGGATGATAGAAAGCAAATTACATGAACTGAAAACTTTGAGCTTCTTCTTTTGCCCTGAATGATAACTTTGCTTTTACTTTTCTTTAGGTATACAATTCAGTTGGTGCCTTGGCAAAAGCTGTCTTTGAGAAGATGTTCCTGTGGATGGTTGTTCGCATCAACCAACAGCTGGATACCAAGCAGCCCAGGCAGTACTTCATTGGTGTCCTGGACATTGCTGGCTTTGAGATCTTTGATGTAAGAACAGTATTTTATTACTATGTTTTTAGAAAGAAAGATGCTTCACCCTTTTATTTTTTTATGGAATTTTTTTGATCCTTTAATGCTTTTTTGATCCTAAAGCATTATGATTCTCTCAGGGAAGATATTTTTCTGTGCACGTATGTCAATATAAATCTATAAATGCAGTTTTTTAGCTAATTCCAAACAGCAGAACATTAAAATGGTGTCTATTGAAGGGATGCCAGATCCATAGACACAATTTCTGCTTAGAAGGTGTGGGACATGCTTTGAAATGAGTATTGTCAGTGTTGGATAAAATGTTTCACTATGGACTCTACTGTAAGTAAATTAGCCCAGTCTAGTAGAAATCAAAACTAGTAAGTGTGGAATATTAAAGTAGCCTAAGCTCCTAGGGGTCATATGCATATGGGTAAAGTTAAGCTTGGCAAAAGAGACACAGTGATGGAAGTTCCTGGCTGAACAAAGGGAATTCAGAGATCTCCTGTAATTTGGTGCCCAAAAACCTCAGAACTATTCTTTATTTCTAGCTTTCTAAATTTACATTATTATGTACTTCTGTTTGTAACTGTTCAGTTCAACAGCCTGGAGCAGCTGTGCATCAACTTCACCAATGAGAAACTGCAACAGTTCTTCAACCACCACATGTTCGTGCTGGAGCAGGAGGAGTACAAGAAAGAAGGAATTGAATGGGAGTTCATTGACTTTGGGATGGACCTGGCTGCCTGCATTGAGCTCATTGAAAAGGTATTAATGTAATTCACAATGTCTAATATTTTCAGAAATGCATTAATTTTTGGCATATTCATAAATGTAGCTTGAAAGGGTATTTTTAATATCATAAGCACAATTTGCTCTGTCCCTAAGAGCATTAATATTTTCCAAATCTAAAAGCTATTTCTTTTTCTGTGATTCTGACTTCTGACCTTTTCCTCCATCTTTCTGCTTCTCCCAGCCCATGGGCATCTTCTCCATCCTGGAAGAGGAGTGCATGTTCCCCAAGGCAACTGACACCTCCTTCAAGAACAAGCTCTATGACCAGCATCTGGGCAAGTCCAACAACTTCCAGAAACCCAAGCCTGCCAAAGGCAAGGCTGAGGCCCACTTCTCCCTGGTGCACTATGCTGGCACAGTGGACTACAACATCACTGGATGGCTTGACAAGAACAAGGACCCTCTGAATGAAACTGTTGTGGGGCTGTACCAGAAATCATCACTGAAGACACTGGCCTTACTCTTTGCCTCTGTTGGAGGAGAGGCAGGTCAGTTCTGTGAAATTCATATTTTAATTTTTAATGACTCTACCATGAATATCACCCAGAGTGTTTGAAAGAAACTGCATATTGTGCAGAGTCACACCTTTGGTCCTCTGTTCCTTCAGATTAAGTGTTGACTCTGTTTCACACTGAATCCTAGGTTCCTTTCTAAGTTCCTTTCACTGAACGTTAGGTTCCTGATCCTAGCCTGACTGACACATATGAACAGGATCTTGCAGTCTCATGGAGAAGAAGTCCAGAAATCATTGTTGTAAAACCATTTCTTTTGTGTTTTTCAGAGGCTAGTGGTGGTGGTGGTGGTGGTGGCAAGAAGGGAGGCAAAAAGAAGGGTTCTTCTTTCCAGACTGTATCAGCTCTTTTTAGGGTAAGTACAGAAAGCATTCTATCTTATTTTTAACTCTTCACACTAACTCCAACAAGGCCATTTTACTGCACCTATTAACACTCTTCTGCATCAACAAGATTTCTACAGTTATTCATAAAAGTCAGCTGAGATCAGCTGAAGAAGATCAATTTTGACCTTGTTTTTTTTTTTTAAATGTTGGAAAGTGCACTTAGGTCAGGCTACAGTTTCACTTACTCCTGAGTACACTGGTTGGTAGGATAAAGCTCCTCCCCTTTTTCCTCTGACTTGGGTGGAAAATGGTAGATATCACTAGCTGCCTCAAGGAATTGCAAGTCTGGACAATACATATAAATATGTGTGCATTTGTAGATAATAATACATAGCACATACTTTTTCAATATCATTTTAGGTATGAAGACAAAGCAACAGGGAAATGTCAAAGCCAGTTACCTTTTCATTAATGAACCAAGCTTATGGCAGATGGATACACTCTCATTTCAGTACTTGTCACACGTAGATGCCATCTGGCATCCTGAAGTTTTACATGGTATGAAATAGGTATTTGAGCAGCTTTGCCCTTACCCCAAACAACAGCTAAACTGAGAACATTTAGGACCTAGCTACTAAAAATTATTGTTAAAATAAGAGATAGTTAATAGATTTGCTTCTAAAAACACATTTGGAAAGGAGTACTATAGAACCTCCCGCTCATGTCTTTTCTCTACAACTTTTGATTCCCATTCGAACTGCACAGGGAGTCTTTCTTGTTTTTCTCTGTGCAACTTCTGTCAAATATTTCTTTACAAGGAGAACCTAATGCCATGAAATATCCATTTCTTGGCTTTCTCTGCAGAATGGGCCATTTCCACCCTTCTCTTTGGTCCTATTTTTGGGTTTGTTTCTGTTCCCATTAATAATTGGTGTTTTCCACAGAGTAAGAATCTGGTGATTACAAAGTTATCTTTCACTCAAAGAATCACAGAATCATCTGGGTAGGAAAGGACCAACCCTTGATCCACCACCACTGTGGTTACCAGACCATAGCAATGAGTGCCACATTCAGTTTCTTCTTAAAAACCTCCAGGGACAGAGAATCCACCCCCTCCCTGGGCAGCCCATTCCAATGCCTGATCAACCTCCCCTGTAAATAATTTTTTCTCAATATCTAACCTCAACTTCCTCTGGCAGAACTTAGGACAATGCTTAAGACCACTCAAAACTATGCTTTTTGCTATGAACTTATGGTCACCCTTCTCCACAGGTGTTCTGTTTGAGTGGCTGTACACCTCAGTCTCATAAAAACATATTACACAATTTTGTGGCTTCCTGTCATACTAAAGATTGAAACTTAGAAGAAAACTCAAATTAGGGTGCTTATATGTGGAAATAATAAATCCATTATCACTTTCCAACACCTCTCTCACATCTGATAGTATAATTTCAGAGGTACCATTTGTTAATGAAAAATCTTTTGCTTATGAACCAATAGGAAAATCTAAACAAGCTGATGACCAATCTACGGAGCACTCATCCCCATTTTGTGCGCTGTATCATCCCAAATGAAACAAAAACACCTGGTAAGATTATCAAGTAGAAAGAAATAAATAGTACGATGCATCTCTCTATTATGAAGTATAAAATAATTGTCCTATTTGTTTAGGTGCCATGGAGCATGAACTGGTGCTTCACCAGCTGCGCTGTAACGGTGTGCTGGAAGGGATCAGAATTTGCAGGAAAGGTTTCCCAAGCAGAATCGTCTATGCTGACTTCAAGCAGAGGTCAGTCTCCTTTCTGGTCCCCATTCTGTCTTTACTGCATAAATTGCCCATATTTACTATTTTAAGATGTGTGGTAATTTTTTGATAACTGAAAGACGGAGGAAATGCCACAACGTGTAACCAAACACATCATAAGAGGCTGGTGAAAGAGAAATTGTTGAGAAATGAAGAGATAGATCAGGTGTCCTCACCAATCATCATCGATAATCATGAAACTGAACTTTACCAGTGTCTCCGAATATGGAAATCAGTGATTATAAGATTTAAACATGCAGAATGGGATGTGGCTACAATACATTTTCAGATGAAAAATACATATTTACACAGTGCTTTGGTCACTCTATCATCTTCAAGTTTCAGGGGAAGATGCTTTCTCCCTAAACACACAGTGGCAGTGTGGCAGTATAAAATCTGTAGAGATTTTATACAGCATAGTTTGAGTAAGAAAGATATTGGACTGAAATGGCTGAAGGTCAGTGTCCTCTCTTCATCTGTGACTGATCAAGATGAAGATTGATCACATGCTGAAAAGACAGTAAAAGTGTCCTTAACTTTGTTATCATATTAGGACTTGACTATAACTGTATCTCTAAACAAGGGATTACATTCCAACTTCCTCAGCCTCATTCTAATTCAAAGACTGCTGTTCATTTCCATAAACAGCATAACTTTGGGACCTGAGATTGTCTTCATTCCTATTTCTGCTCATTCCTCAGATACAAAGTGCTTAATGCCAGTGCTATCCCAGAGGGACAGTTCATTGACAGCAAGAAAGCTTCTGAGAAGCTTCTTGGCTCAATCGATGTGGATCACACGCAGTACAAATTTGGACACACCAAGGTACAAACCCTCCTTGGCTCAACCACTGCATGCCTGTTCTTTGTTCTACCTGTCACTGATGTGCTGCAACATTCTCTTTCTCAAGGTGTTCTTCAAAGCTGGGCTGTTGGGACTCCTGGAGGAGATGCGAGATGAGAAGCTGGCAGAAATCATTACCATGACTCAAGCCAGGTGCAGGGGCTTCCTGATGAGAGTGGAGTACCAGAGGATGGTGGAGAGGAGGTAGGAATTCCTCATCTTCTGTTGAAATCACTGCACTTGGAGGAAAGTGTTGGTATTCATCAAACTGAGCATAATCGATGTACATTTTAATTATGCTTCAGGGAGTCCATCTTCTGCATCCAGTACAATGTTCGGTCCTTTATGAACGTCAAGCACTGGCCCTGGATGAAGCTGTTCTTCAAGATCAAGCCCTTGCTGAAGAGTGCTGAATCTGAGAAGGAAATGGCCAACATGAAACAAGAGTTTGAGAAAACTAAGGAAGAGCTTGCAAAGTCTGAGGCCAAGAGGAAGGAGCTGGAGGAGAAAATGGTGGTCCTGCTGCAGGAGAAAAATGAGCTGCAGCTCCAAGTGCAGGCAGTGAGTATTATTTGTACATTTCTTCCAGGGGAAAATAAGATCTAAAACTTCTATCCTCGTATGAAACTCCCACAATGAACACTAAGTGGCCTTGAAAAATAAAATCCACATGACTAAAACTAAAATTCACATTTTACATGAGGGTCAACATTATAATATGAGGTCCTACTTTGGGAGTGACTTTTTAAGTCTCTATACCGACATATAAGTTTTACTATGCAAGTTCACAATATATGGATGAATTATAATCACTAGAGATTTAGTATATCTAGTTCACAGAATTAAAGATGTACTCCTACTTACGTAGTGATTTGAGTCTTCATGTACAGGAACATAGAGTTTTTTCTCACTCTAAAAGGGCAAGTAAAATTTTCTAGTTATGAAGGTATGTCTCAAATAATTACATTTAGGACAAAGTCATTAAAATGAAAGACCAAAGGAACAGAAAGACAGCTGAAGTTAGGATTGAAAACTGCAGACATAAAGACTGGCAATATGACAAGAACAAGCATTTTTAAAAAGGCAACACCTCTGTAATATGTGCAGTAATTTTAATGAATGTTGAAGAGTGATATTCTAAGTGCTTTTCTGTTGAGAATTATTATCCTTTAGCTCCCCATGTAACACTTGCTTTAGCATCAGTCATAAAGGGTTATGCCACTGATTCCTGTGTAAGAAGCAAAAAATCTGCAAGTTAATTCCACTGAAAAATCAGTAATAGAGAAGGTCACTATTTTGTATTACTTTTAAGTGCTTAAGGAATACTCATGCCACCAAATAATGTGATATTTTTTACAGAACAAACAAAATAAAGTACTTCCAAATGGAGCACTTGCAATACTATTTCCCTAACAGAAAAATTGTAAACTTACATCGTTTCAGATACGGCCGTTTCATGTGTCAATTTAGTCAGGTGTATATAAAGAAGTCAGGTGTATATAAATTTGCTAATGCTAAAACCAAAAATTCTATGTGTCTACACCAGGAAGCAGACAGCCTGGCTGATGCTGAGGAAAGATGTGACCAGCTCATCAAAACTAAAATCCAACTGGAAGCCAAAATTAAGGAGGTGACTGAAAGGGCTGAAGATGAGGAGGAAATTAATGCTGAGCTGACAGCCAAGAAGAGGAAACTGGAGGATGAATGTTCAGAGCTGAAGAAAGATATTGATGACCTTGAGCTAACACTGGCCAAGGTTGAGAAGGAAAAACATGCCACTGAAAACAAGGTATGAGGCAGAACTGTTCATGCAAGCCTCACTCAAGACCACTGTGCTGTTACAAGGCTTGTCTCAACCTCCTTTATTTACACTTACTCCCTTCTTCTCAAAGGTGAAAAACCTCACAGAGGAGATGGCAACCCTGGACGAGACCATTGCCAAGCTGACAAAAGAGAAGAAAGCCCTCCAAGAGGCCCATCAGCAGACGCTGGATGACCTGCAGGTAGAAGAGGACAAAGTCAATACTCTGACCAAAGCAAAGACCAAGCTGGAGCAGCAAGTGGATGATGTAAGTACAGATAAGTATGAGAATATTACAGCTATTATACAGTCAGACAGTACCGGCAGAATACTGATGGTCTTCTCTTCAGCTGGAAGGGTCCCTGGAGCAAGAGAAGAAACTGCGCATGGACCTTGAGAGAGCCAAGAGGAAACTGGAAGGAGACCTGAAGCTGTCAAATGACAGCATCATGGATCTGGAAAATGATAAACAGCAGCTCGATGAGAAACTGAAGAAGTAAGTGTGGCTGTGGGACACCTGAGGGCTGGGCTGGTGCACTTGGGTGGTTTTGTTCAGGAACTAAAAGGATTTGCCTTGCCCCAAGGAAAGACTTTGAAATCAGCCAGATTCAGAGCAAAATTGAGGATGAGCAAGCCCTGGGCATGCAATTACAGAAGAAGATCAAGGAGCTGCAGGTGAGTCTCTGTTCCTTCTCTTCCAACAATCCAAAAGCCATCAACTGGGACAAAGGCATAGGTGTGAAGGGCTGTTCCCATTGTTCCCCAGGCTCGTATTGAGGAACTGGAGGAGGAAATTGAGGCAGAGCGAACGTCTCGGGCAAAAGCAGAGAAGCATCGGGCTGACCTCTCCAGGGAGCTAGAGGAGATCAGCGAGCGGCTGGAAGAAGCAGGAGGAGCTACTGCAGCTCAGATTGAGATGAACAAGAAGCGTGAGGCAGAATTTCAGAAGATGCGCCGTGACCTGGAAGAGGCCACGCTGCAGCACGAAGCCACGGCTGCCGCCCTGCGGAAGAAGCACGCGGACAGCACGGCTGAGCTTGGGGAGCAGATTGACAACCTGCAACGGGTGAAGCAGAAGCTGGAGAAAGAGAAGAGTGAGCTGAAGATGGAGATTGATGACCTGGCCAGTAACATGGAGTCTGTCTCCAAATCCAAGGTACACAAGTACCTTATAGGCATTTCTGCACAAATGGAATTTGATACAATGCACTATCTTCTACCTATTATTAAAAGTGCAAATGACTGATCTCTACCTTATGTTGACACAGGCAAATCTGGAGAAGATGTGTCGTACACTAGAAGATCAACTAAGTGAGATTAAGACAAAAGAAGAAGAGCATCAGCGCATGATCAATGACCTCAATGCTCAAAGAGCTCGTCTGCAGACTGAATCGGGTAAGAGATGAAAATCTCTGAGGCACAGAGGAATAATGTCAGAGAAGTAATGCAGAAGTGGCCTTTTGGGTACATGATCTTTGTCTCCCCTGTAACAAGAAATGTATGAAATGGGATCATTAACTTCTGCAAGGTCTGCTAACTGCTTAGTTTTACAGCCCTAAATGTCCTCAGATTGTCATTGATGGAAATAAAAGTCTTGTGTATCTGCAAACTTTCCCAGGTGAATATTCACGGCAGGTGGAGGAGAAGGATGCTCTGATTTCTCAGCTGTCAAGAGGCAAGCAAGGATTTACCCAACAGATCGAGGAACTCAAGAGACACTTAGAGGAAGAGATAAAGGTAAGAAGGCTCTGAATATGCAAACCCAGAATCAATGAGATTGGAGGGAGAAAAATAACTTCTGTTACTATTTTTCCTGAAGGCCAAGAACGCCCTGGCCCACGCCCTGCAGTCTGCTCGCCACGACTGTGACTTGCTGCGGGAACAGTACGAGGAGGAGCAGGAGGCCAAGGGGGAGCTGCAGCGTGCCCTGTCCAAGGCCAACAGTGAAGTGGCCCAGTGGAGAACCAAATATGAGACAGATGCTATTCAGCGCACAGAGGAGCTGGAGGAGGCCAAGTATGTGGGGAGGGTGAGGAAGACTGGGAGAGACTGAGAACAGAAGTTTCAGGAGACCACTGTGATGTTCCCTGAAACAATCCACTGCTCTAATTCTGGCCATGGTGCCAGGATGAGAGCAATTGGGGAAAGCACAATGGGGAAAGGCAGGATCAGCAAAGCTCTTCAGATGGGGAATAGCAGAGGGATGCTGATGTCAACAGCAGGGTAAAGAGAAGAGTCTCAATTGCTGTAGCCCAGGATACAGCCATAGAAATAGAGCAGCTGGATGGGAGAGTTCCTACACGTCTACACAAACGGGGATCACACACTACCAAGTGGCTAAATGTGATGTTGTGAAAAACATCCTGACTGCACACCACAAGATCCCCTTTCCCCACTTACATGGACCTGTGCTTTCCTCCTCCCAGGAAGAAGCTGGCACAGCGCCTGCAGGATGCAGAGGAACATGTTGAAGCTGTCAATGCCAAATGTGCTTCCCTGGAAAAGACAAAGCAGAGGCTGCAGAATGAAGTAGAGGACTTGATGATAGATGTGGAGAGATCAAACTCTGCCTGCGCAGCTCTGGATAAGAAGCAGAGGAACTTTGACAAGGTCTTTTGGGCTTCAGCCCTAGGGCTCCTGGCCAGAGCCTCCCCTCCTGATTGTCACCTCCATACTCACGCCCCATTTCTCTTCAGATCCTGGCAGAATGGAAGCAGAAGTATGAGGAAACGCAGGCTGAGCTGGAAGCCTCCCAGAAGGAGTCTCGCTCGCTCAGCACGGAGCTCTTTAAGATGAAGAATGCCTATGAGGAGTCCTTGGACCACCTGGAGACGCTGAAGCGTGAGAACAAGAACTTGCAGCGTAAGTCCCTGGCCCTCTGCTGCTGGCAGGGCCTTCTCACTGACCACCACTACCCAGCACTCCACACGGCTCTGTGGCCACAAGTCTGTCACCTTGGTGTGGCAGGGCCCTTCCCATCCATCTCTCTGCCTGACCATGACATTGGTCTTTGCTCCCCCAGAGGAGATTTCCGACCTCACGGAGCAGATTGCTGAGGGAGGAAAGGCAATCCATGAACTGGAGAAAGTCAAGAAGCAGATTGAGCAGGAGAAATCTGAACTCCAGGCCTCCCTGGAGGAAGCTGAGGTACACAGCATCATTTGTTGCTCTCATATATGTCTTGGATCTCTGACTAATGAGCACTGGGACATAATTCCCAGGCGCAAGAGGAAAAGAGTGTTTGTATAAAAAGGCATTATCTAAATACATCTCTCCTTCTCATTGAGAGCTTCTGGTCCAACATTTGCCTCATAAAAAGTATTTTAATTTTTTGTTGTTCAGGCCTCTCTTGAACATGAAGAGGGGAAGATCATGCGCCTCCAGCTTGAGCTCAACCAGGTGAAATCTGAGATTGACAGGAAGATAGCAGAGAAAGATGAGGAGATTGACCAATTGAAGAGGAACAATCTCCGAGTCGTGGAGTCCATGCAGAGCACCCTGGATGCTGAGATCAGGAGCAGGAATGAAGCGCTGCGGCTGAAGAAGAAGATGGAAGGAGACCTGAATGAAATGGAGATCCAGCTCAGCCACGCCAACCGCCAGGCTGCAGAGGCACAAAAGAACCTGAGGAACACACAGGGAGTGCTCAAAGTATGGCATAACTAAATATACACTGTGTAGCTCATGTCACAGCTAAATATTTTGCTTTGCTACAGTTCTTTCTGTTCTCTGATGATTTCAAGGCAGGAAAATAGGCCTCACAACCTTTCTTGTGTATTACCAGGATACACAGATACACCTGGATGATGCTATCAGGGCACAAGAGGACCTGAAGGAGCAGGTGGCCATGGTGGAGCGCAGAGCAAACCTACTACAGGCTGAAGTTGAGGAGCTACGGGCAGCCCTGGAGCAGACAGAGAGGTCAAGGAAATTGGCTGAACAGGAGCTTCTGGATGCAAGTGAGCGTGTGCAGCTCCTCCATACCCAGGTCAGTGTCAGGTGTGACTAATGCTGTCATTAACATAATTTTATGTATTCTGTAGCACCATTTATGTTTTTACTACCACTAGATTGAAAATGGTGAGGAGAGATGATCCATCCCTTTTTTCTCTATGAGTCTATATTTCTTCTCTGTTTACTGAGAAATTGTGGGGAAAGACATTATCTTAAAATACAGCAGCGCTCTGCAGCTATTACAGCAGCTTTTTTAGAACAGAATCACATGTGACCTGTTTGCAAAATTTATATTAAAAAACCAACATTTATGCAATGTTCTTTTTTCATATATTGTAAGCTAAAAAAAATATATATATATTTGTGATGTTGATTCTCTTCAACAGAACACCAGCTTGATCAACACCAAGAAGAAGCTGGAAACAGACATTACCCAAATTCAAGGGGAAATGGAGGATACGATCCAGGAAGCCCGCAATGCTGAAGAGAAGGCCAAGAAGGCCATCACAGATGTGAGCTGGGGATTCTTTGCACTACTTCAGATAAGTGTCTTCTCCCTAAAAGGTCTCCAGCTCCAAAATCGCTTTTGGTCTTTTGCTCTCATCAGGCAGCCATGATGGCAGAAGAGCTGAAGAAGGAGCAGGACACCAGCGCCCATCTGGAGAGGATGAAGAAGAACCTGGACCAGACAGTGAAGGATCTGCAGCTTCGTCTGGATGAGGCTGAGCAGTTGGCTCTGAAGGGAGGCAAGAAGCAGATCCAGAAGCTGGAGGCCAGGGTGCGTAGAGCTTTTGTTTGTGCATGAGCAGCCATGTCAGGTGAGCAGCCATCAGGGAAGCTCTAAAGTGGACTTGTCATTGCAGGTGCGGGAGCTGGAAGGGGAGGTGGATGCTGAGCAGAAGCGCAGCGCTGAAGCTGTGAAGGGTGTGCGCAAGTACGAGAGGAGGGTGAAGGAGCTGACCTACCAGGTAAGGCGGGAGGCATCTTTATGTTTAAACATTCTTCTTCCAGGAAGGCAAACTGTTGGCACATTGCTTTCCAGAAGGATTACTTTCTATATATGACAGTCATATAGTTAGCAGAATTTTGACCTCTGTCCTTCTGGACAGTAATGCTCCATAAAGAACGTTACTTACACTGTTTCACAGTTATGATATTTAGAGAAACATCTAAGCAAGGGTCTCTATTATTTGCCATTTTCTGTAGTCTGAGGAAGACCGTAAGAATGTTCTCAGGCTTCAAGATCTGGTGGATAAGCTGCAAATGAAAGTGAAGTCCTACAAGAGACAAGCTGAGGAAGCTGTAAGTATCACTCTGACCAAGGCAGACTTCCTTCTTGAGAAGGTGGAATTCTGTGTTGGTTTTCTTCTGTCTAGCTTTTTGAAATCTTGACTTTTTTAATGCAACAAGACAATGGGAAATGTAAGAATAAGAAATGGTGGTTTGAGGAGACGCTATACTTCTTATCCTCTATTTGTTTTGCTCTAAGCCTCTATTTCTTCCTTCCTACTCTGCTCTGTGAGTCAGAAGCAGCTGTCTGTCTATGCAGGAAGTCCCTGACATGAAGTCTGCCTAGACTGTGCTGCGTATAATGTGGTCATGGCTTTCTTAACACTCTGGTTTTCTTTTCTCTTCTGGGACACTTAACACCCCAAGCTGGTTTCTTACCTTTGTCCTGAACCTGCTCTGCTTGTCCAGCTGTGGCATTTGAATTTTTGTTTGTCAAGTTTTCAGATACTAAATCTCACATACGTTTTGTTTTCATAACTCCCTCTCTCTGTACAGGAGGAATTATCCAATGTCAACCTCTCCAAGTTCCGCAAGATCCAGCACGAGCTGGAGGAAGCCGAGGAGCGCGCTGACATTGCAGAGTCACAGGTCAACAAGCTCCGAGCAAAGAGTCGGGAGATTCATAAGAAGACAGAAGAGGAAGAGTGAAGATCCGAAGTCTAAAAAAGTGACCTGAGGCATGCATAAAATGTAAACCTCACTGTTGCTCTCTTCTGTAATTATGTTTTATGTCTAGGTAATAAAAACAGTAGAGACCTTTGCATACAAACAATTATTATCGTGCTTTATTTTTTTTTTCTAGCTTTCATTACTTTTGGAATTAATGTATGCAGTTCCTATTCATATTTAAATGTATATTAAATAGCATGGTTAAATTTATGGTTTTTAAAATGCATGAGAAATAATAGAAGTTTAGGATTAGCCCTTTACCTCACAATGAGAAGATTGCATTTCTTTGATAGACTGTGACTTCAGTCTCTCAAGTTATGATGAATTCTTAGGATTGAAAAAAAGATCCCTGAAGTATTTTTTTAATAATACGTGTTTTTTTATTAATTGGAAAAAAAAAAAACCAACAAAAAAACCAAAAAAGCTGCTTTTGTTAGGGGTAAAAGTGTGAGAAACTTAAACTTTTGCTTTGATTCAGGAGGTTGGAGTTTGCTCCAAGCATCAGTGAAACCAATGTGGTGTGATAATGGCATGAGGAGATACCCTCACTTTCTGTCTGTGAAGCTATTTTCTTTCATTTATAGCACACAATTATAAGCAATTCACATATGGGGTGAGTGACAAGAATTCACAGTGGAAAGGTTCTGAAAGAAAGAATATCTAAGGCTGCACACTATGGAGCATAGGTAAAACGAATTATTTTATGGACAACTGAAAGATAATTGAGCATATATTAAGAGATAAAAAAATGGAGTGGTTTTTTTCTCCTTATATATACAGTATAATGTAAAGAACTAATTTCATAGCTAAAAAGAACAATTTTAGAACAAGTTTATATGTAAGTCTATGGGACATGACAAGATGTCTTCCAGAGCCCTGAGGGAATTGGATGATGTAGTTGCCAATGATAGTTTAAAGCTCTTGGCAGTCAGGTGAAGTTCCTGGTGGGTGGGAGAAGGGAAACATTGCACTCACTTTAAAAAAGGGTAGAAAAGAGGAGCCTGGGTACTACCAACCTGTCAGCCTAACCTCTCTTACTGGGAAGATCATGGAACAGATCCTCTTAGAAGCTATGCCAAGGCACTAGGAAGATAGGGATGTGATTTGAGACATCCAGCATGCTTTCAGTAATGGCAAGTCCTGATCAAAATACCTGGTGACCTTCTATGATGGGGTAACTACATCAGTGAAAAAAGGGAAGAGATAGATCTCAGACAGAGATGTCATCTGTTTAGACCCTTGTAAGGCCTGTGACATAGTCAACCCCAATACCCTTCTCTCTAAATTGGATAGATATGGATTTGATGTGTGGACTGTTTAGAAGATGAAAAATTGGTTGGATGGCCACATCCAGACTGTAGAGGTCAATGATTCAATATCCAGATGAAGGCTAGTGACAAGTGGTGACCGTCAGGGGTCTGTATTGAGTACCATTTAATATCTCCATCAATTAATAAACAGTGGGATCACCCTCAACACCTTCAGCAAGTTTGCAGATGACTCCAAGCTGAGTGGGATGTTTGCCATGTCTGAAGGATGGATGGAGTGCCATTCAGGACCTTAAAAATCTCAAGAAGTGGATCCATATGAACCTCATGAGGTTCAAGACGACCAAGTGCAAGGCATCTGGGTCAGGGAAATTCCCAGAATTATAACGTGTTGTGGGATAAATGGATTGAGAGCAGGGCTGCAGAGAAGGACTTGGGGGTTCTGGTAGATAAATAGCTAGACATGAGCCAACAGTTTGCCCTCTTGTAGAGAAACAAGATAAACCAGGTGCCTCGAGTTGCCAAAGAGTGGGTGTGAGTCCACCTGTGCCTGGTTAGGACAGGCCCCTATTACCAGGGGGGCAATAAAGGTGGGACACACACCCACATAGAAGCTCACTTTTGTGCGAGGCAATGGAGATGCCAGCAGCTCATCGAGCCTCAGGAGCAAGAAAGGCTCTCCCCGCTACACCTTTGATGAAACCCCACCTGTGGTACTGTGTCCAGTTCTGGAGTCTTCAGCACAAGAGAGACATGGAGCTGTTGGATCAAGTCCAGAGGAAGGTCATGAAGATGATGAGAGGGTGGAAGCATGTCTCCTGTGAGGACAGACTGAGAGAGTTGGGGTTGCTCAGCCTGGAGAAGAGAAGGTTGCCAAGAGACATTATTGAAACCTTCCAGTACTTAAAGGAGGTGTATAAGACAAATGGGGATAAACCTTTTATCAGGGACAAGGGGTAATGTGTTTAAACTGACAGAGGGTAGATTTAGACCACATATAAGGAAACAACTTTTTTACTATGAGGGTGAAACACTGGCACCTGTTGCCCAGAGAGATGATAGAAGCCCCATCCTTGGAAATGTTCAAAGTCAGGTTGGATAGAGTTCTGAGCAACATGACCTGTTTGAAGATGTCCGTGCTCAGTGAAGGAGGATTGGACTGGATGATATGTCAATTCCAATGAAAATCATTCTATAATTCTATGAAAAATCACCATCAAGAATGGTAACAGTTTCTACTAAGATATTAGTGTTGTATCAGGAAAGTCTGCTACACTTACTGGAGATTGGATTTTATTATGGATAGGATCTTCTGTATTATTAAAAAAAAAGATAAATAATTCTGGAAATGGTATTCTTATATTGCCTTCCCTCAAGGTTCTCCTCAAGGGGTTGATCTCCCTTAATGAAGATTAAACACAATTATGGGTGTTAGTATTTCTCCAACAAGCTGTGAAACAAGAGGAGATCACAATCTGCCATTGATTTTGCTAATAATATTACAAGCAAATAATAAGTGCAAGACAATAATCCCATAAGTGATAATGGCTTGCTCACATTTAAATGAAAGGATACACAGAGTTTACTTAAATCCGATTTTTAGACAGTATGGTAATTTTTTAAAGTAAAGATTGATGTACACAGAAGTTCAGAATGTAAGAGGTGTGGCAAGTATCAACAGTGGATGGAAATCTTTCACTTCTTTTGATGTACTTACATTTAGAAACTGCATTCTATAGAAATCAAACATTGCTTCATAATGAAATGCATGTTCTGGGTGAGATTCACTTATTATATTCTAATGCAGAGTAGAAGCCTATTATTTCACTGCTTCATTTCACTATTCCCTGCGTGCATGCCCGCTGTAGGGAGACCTCCAAAATTGTGTCTGTAAAAGCAAACATACTCTCCAGGATTTTCTATATTCTTCACATTCTGACACACACAGGCAATTTCTCTGTGCTTGAATATTAGGAGGGATGAAAGAGGATCTGCCTTTATTGGAGGAGCAGTATCAAGAGAAGATACCTGGCAACCTGGTCAAGCAGGAGGTGTCCCTGCCTATGGCAGTGTGTGTGTGTGGAGCTAAATGATCATTCCTGTCCCTTCTAACCCAAACCATTCTATGACTCTATTAAGGCCTCTATTAGACGGGGTCCCTAAAGGCCCTGCAGCTTCAGTGGTGATGTGAATATTATTGGGAGGAGGGGCAAAGGAATGGGATATTACTTTTTTGTATATTTCATCAGTTTTCCTTTTCATCACTACTGTTTCATTAAGGCTGTGTAGTTCAGTTTCCAGCCTGTCCGTCTCTATCCCTTATTATCTCTCCTTTTCCTATAAGGGAGGAGAGAGGGGTTAATAGAGAGCACCCGGCACTTGCTTAATTGCTGGTCAAGTGTTAAACCATGACACAGGTTCTTACATGGACAAAATGAGTTGACAAATGAACAAAATGAGCCCATGGGCCCACTCCAAGCCTTGGCACTAGTGTCTCTGTCTGTCCTATTCAGATCCACCAACTCTCCTGCTTTGTCTGTCCTCTAATCTCCTCATCTCTTCCAGTCAACTTTTTCTGTCTACAGGCTAATTCTTGCCTGTTTATTGTCAGTCTCTGGCTGTTCATTTTCCTAGGTACAGATCATTATCCCTAAACATAAAATGCTATGTTAAGCTGAACTAGACATTCAATATTTATGAGCTGATTGCAAATGTAACATAAGATGTTCAGTATAGCATTGCTTGTGTGAGGTGTCCCACTACTGCTCACACTTTACAGATACATAAGTAAATTAGAAGGTTTGGGAATACATTGAATAGGTATAAGGGCTCTGGCAAATTGGAAGTGAAACTGTATAGGGACTCCTATTACAGCTAAATAATTATTTCTTTTTTCCCAAACCAGAGAAAGAGTGTGAGACTGACTTGGATGGTATTTTGGCATATGTGAGAAGCTTTAGTAGCTACCTCAGACTTGCTGTTTATTTACAGGAAATGGTAAACTTCTTTGGCCATCCCACCAGAATTGTCAGTCCCTAGCTGACCTTCATGTGTTCTTTTTAGATACCTTTTCTAATCCTTTAGCCAACCTTCAAGTGCTGTAGAAAACCGCTGCCCTCAAATGCCAAGGGTTCTTAATAAAACATGTAAATAACATTTGGGCAGCAGAAGACAGCTGGAGTTAGGGACACAACTCCATCTGTTTTAGAAATAGTAGTTCAAGATTTGCTATTGGTGAATATCTTTGGTGCTTTTAGTAAAAACCTTGAAGGGAAAAATACAAGGGAAAAAAGCGTTACAGGTTGGGGAAATTTTCAAGTTCAAGGAAATTTTGAAAAAAATATTTGGAAACCTATTTCTCATACACTCTTTTGAGTCTTCAAAGTGTTATAGATTATTCTTTTTCTGTTTGAGAAACTCTTGCGAAAGAAGAGTTTTGACCAATTTTATGCCAGGAGGTTTTTTGTTTGGTTGGTTGGTTGGTTGTTTTTTAGTTAATTTAAATACAGTTCAAAACTGCATGAACCAGTGAAATGAAACAACTTATAGAGTCATTGAAATACCTGAAATTCACAGTGTATTCCAGTTCTCATACAATGTAATTGCATTGAAGATATGAAAGAAGTGCTTAGATGAAAGCCAAGCTATTAGGGTTAAACCATAGGCTTCAGTCTTATTCCTTACTCCAAATGCTCCAAATGTGAACCTGACCTTTGCCAATTTTCTCCCCACCCCCAGGATTACACTGGCCTCACAGAGATACAGTCAGCTGGCTGAAGAGGGGGAAGGAATTTCCTCACTTTCTTATCCAGACCTTTGAGTAGGTGACACTAAGAGGGAGTGGAGCACAACAGGTGCTGTAAGTGGGGGGATAGTATGATGTGGGATCAGGTGAAGCTGCTACAATGTGATTCAATTCATATTGCCCTGTTTGTCATGGGAACTGTAATTTGAAACTTCTGGGGGAAAAAAACAAAACAAAAACAAAAACAAAAATAAAAACAAAACCAACCAAACTCTAAACTAAATCAAGACTTGTTGCATAGGGTTGACATTGTTTCTCAATGAAAGTGAAAGGTTCCACCCAGAGCGCTCTTCAACACTCCCCTCCTTATGCCATTTCAGAACTTGTGTAACCTTAACCCTCCATAACCTTGGTGGGAACATCCGAGAGAACAGTATTGACTTTTTTCACATACTAGCATGAGGTTCAGGTCCTTCTTGATACTCTTATTTTCCTATCTTCCAGACTAGCACAGGACATGACTGTTTCTCTTCTATCTACCTAGCACAGCTCTCATGCACCAATGGTGCTGAATGTCCTCCCTTTGTTTCAGACATCATCTATTTCTCCAGTGGGATACAGGTCTTAAACTCACTACAATAGTTCCATAGTCCTGTTCAAATGATCTTTGAAGCCCCAGAAACTAGAGCTGGATTTCTATGTCTTTCCTCTGGGATCTAACTCAGTGGCTTCAGTCTCAGAGGCTTTTATCTTCAGCTTGCTTTGCCCTTTTATTGACCCTTGTGTCTGTAGTGACTTGTTACTCCTTTGGAACAACAGTCCTGTTTATTTCCTATTTATTAATCATTTATCTTTCCTTCTAACTAGCTTCAGACTTATCCTTCCCCGTTCTCTTGCTTTGGTCCATTTTACTACTTGTTCATTCATGTCATCCCTTGGTTCTCACTCCTGCTACTTCTGTTCCAATTCAGGTACTTCCTCCTCCACTGTGATTTCTTTCCTCTAGCAATGACCCTTCATCTCAGTAGGACTTCTCATGTATTGCCACATTGCAGACTCAGAGCACATGCAGCACACCAGAGCCTGTGCCTTCACCTCCCCAGCCTCATATGTTTCCTATGACAATACACTGGCTCTTACTCTTCACTTTCTCTCCTTGAGTCACCATTCGATTGATTACAGCACCAATGTAGCCTCTTTTAATCTTTATCACAGGGAGCATGTGCTTTCCCCCTTCTCAGGCTCTCTTGTCAAATTATTTATAGGAGATTGATTCACAGACCTGTTATGTCTAATTATATCCATTCACTTCTAAAATGAATGGCAATTCTGCTAGGAGTTAAGATTGCCAAAAATGTTTTGACTTAATAAAGAGGAGGTGGTGGCTACGTATGCAGATCAGACCCTATAAAAGTACCCTGGGAAGAGTGTGCCTTGTTGTTCCTCAGAAATCTCCAAGGTAAGAGTGCCAGAGGCTTTGGGGAGGTGGGGGATGAAGGGAAACTGGCCATGCATTCCACAAGCACCAATGCATTCCACAGACACATTCATCCCAGTGTCAGCTGGGATTTTCAGTCTGCTTTCAAGGCATCCATTTATTTTGTGCCTAAAAATTTTCTCTGGAATTTTGTGCATCAGTAAAAAGGAAGCTGATAATTCTTTTACAGTACTGACCTGCTTCCAGTCTGCAAGCTATTCATCTTGTCTCACAAAAGGTAAGAATTTGATTTATTCATTCTGTAGGGACAGATAGAGATGCTCTAAGGCAGGACTTCTATGCAGATGTGCTGGTAATTGCTGTATTCATTTTGTTTATTTGCATTATACAAATATAGTACAATAATTGTTCAACAAAATTCTCTAAGACAGTGGTCTTAAAAGTGCTAATCATTGCTGCACTGCCTGCATTCTCCACAGGATTCCTCTATAGAGGAATCTACATTAAGTGTAGATGTAGTGTCTACATTAAGAGACACTAGGTCCTAAGCTTAAGAGAATCTTGAAGAAGGAAAACCCCATCAGGAAGCAGTTTAGAATTGCTTGTCCATAAATTAAATATATTTTCAAAGAAAACAGAGGTTTTTATTTTGTTTAGGGTTTTGGTTTGGTTTTGCATTTACCTTAAAAAGCAAGGGTAATCTCTTAAAGAAACAGGAGAACACATATGTATTTAAATGATAGTAATCTTTCTTTTTTTCACAGTGAATCTTGGGGAATGGGTTTACTATATTTTGTATCAAAATGCTAAAAGAAGACATTATTTTAGTCAGAGTTTCTTATGAGCTTTCTGTGCCTATGAAAATACTGTACAACTGTAATATAATTATATTAGCAAACATCAGCAAACTCAGAGAAATTAAGAAAGAATTATACCTACTTGAACAACTAGAAAAAGAGAGATGGAAAAACAGCTAAATTCAAAGTTTTAAATATTTGCACTCTTCCTATTTACTTTTTACATTAGTTAATATTCATTTTTCTCCAATTTTGTCACTGAAATATATCTCTGAAAGTTATAAAATGCCAAAGGCTAACATGTAAAGAATATAATTAGCATGCTTTGAGTAAGTAGAGGAGAGTTAACTTATAATTAATTTCAGGAAAAACAATGTAAACCAGAATAGTTATCAAATACTATAAGAAGGTGATTTAGTGACATATTATATATATTATATGCTAATATAATGTATACTAACCTATGATACATCCTATACACTGTAATAATACCATAAAGATAAATAGTAATAATGACAAATACTTATACAAAAATACAGTATACAGTATCTATGCAACATCCATATTATCCACTATTATATATACTAAAACAATATATACTAACATAGTATGAACAAAAATATATAATTTGCTAGTATTATTCCTTAGGAAACTTGAAAGAAAATTTGAGATATTACAGGCAATGATAAAACTGCTGGTGAAAGATTGGGTCCATTTTACAATCCAATTTTGTGAAATATTTTCCGTTGATTAATAACACTTCATGTAGTGAAAAATCATATAGTTAAAACCAAAACCATCAGACAGGTGATTTTACCCATGCATTTGTCTAGTTAACATCAAGCTTTGTCATGAAGTCTGCCTTTGATTGCTAAGAAGACAATTAATTTTTTCCATATTTAAGAAGTGAAATCATAAGTGGAATGAGGTTTGTAATGTACAAAAATACTGTCATAATTATTACAATACTATTTCTGTTAGGCTTGACATACTCCAGTACCAAAGCTGCTAAATGTTAAAGGTTCAGAAAACAGTTTAATAAAATATTTTAGATCTAGAATATCTTTCCTGCAATCCAAGTGAAACTGTATATCCAGGAAAATCTATCCAGTTTGTTTTCACCTAGAGGTATGGCATTGCTGAAAGCACTGATTAAGAAATAAGCTTCTTAATTTATTCAGAAAAGATACTCAAATGGTAAATGATGAACCTAAACAAAATAAGTCTAAAATAAAAGGAAAATTTAGAACAGTTTTAATTTTGGAACAATATATGTAATTCCAGGTTCAGATTTGCATTATACTTTTCAGTGAAGACAATTTTTTTGGCAATAATAAACAGGGTTATTGATAATATTTTTTCAAGTTGTTGTAAATTAATGCCAGAGTCCTCAGTTTCTGTTATAAAGAAGATCAAAGAAAAGAATTTCAGCTTTGTTTGTTAGAAGATGGAATAAGTGAAATATTTGACAACTTGGGCTACTTTATTGCATGGTAATGTCTTTAATGAGCAGTGCTAATAATATTATTGGTCTACATATCCAGTGTACTGTGCCTTTTCCTGTGCTTTATTGCAAACAAATCTCATAGTATGAAAGGTACTAAACAAAAAAGGTACAATTCCAAATTGGGAATATCTCATGAGTGTGATGTCTGGACATTGGAAAGGATCTGTTATATCAACAATCAATAAATAAATTTTTATTTAATAATATGTTAATATTTAATAAAATAAAATCTATAAATAAAAATTCAATCCTGCTGATTTAACAAATCAATAAATGACGAACCAGAAAACATTATTCTGTAAATAGAGTTGTCCAGTAGGCCTGGAGAGCTGACTGTATAAAAGAGAAATAATGAAAAGAAAATTACAGAACAGAGCTCTGAATTAGCAGAAAAATGAAAGAGTGAATTTGATCAGTTGATACATGCAGCGGGAGCACCATCTAATCTATGCTGTATGATGTTTCTTTCATTATGCACATTTGTAATATATTTTCTACTTTCACAGATAGTTGCTGCATTACCCCTTGTAAACTGCAGCCATGTCATCAGATGCTGAGATGGCTGCCTTTGGGGAGGCAGCTCCCTACCTCCGAAAGTCAGAAAAGGAGAGAATCGAGGCCCAGAACAAACCTTTTGATGCCAAGTCATCTGTCTTCGTGGTTCATGCAAAACAATCCTATGTGAAAAGCAAAATCCAGAGCAGGGAATCCGGGAAGGTCACTGTCAAGACTGAAGATGGAGAAGTGAGCGAAAAAAAAATTCAAAGCTTGAGAATACAATTTAATCATTCTGTGAACTTTTAGATGACCGATATGTATCTTTATTTTGTCAGACTCTGACTGTGAAGGAAGATCAAATCTTCTCCATGAACCCTCCCAAGTATGATAAAATCGAGGACATGGCCATGATGACCCACCTCCATGAACCCGCTGTGCTGTACAACCTCAAAGAGCGTTATGCAGCCTGGATGATCTACGTAAGTACCAGCCACAGTCTCCCTTTGGGCAGCTAGGAGGAACTGCTCTGCCAGGCTAAGTGGAGCCAACGGGCTGTCTCCTTTCCTCACAGACCTACTCGGGTCTCTTCTGTGTCACTGTCAACCCCTACAAGTGGCTGCCCGTGTACAACCCGGAGGTGGTGTTGGCCTACCGAGGCAAGAAGCGCCAGGAGGCCCCTCCACACATCTTCTCCATCTCTGACAATGCCTATCAGTTCATGCTCACTGGTGAGTGCCTGAAGTCCCTCTGCAGCAATGTAAACCTAAAAACTCCACTAATCTCACTGTAGCATGTGACAAGTCATTTAAAGACATCATAAGCTGTATGAATCAGAACTTCATTTATGCAGGAATTTATTTGAAGTGAAACTGACCCAGAAGCATGCATAGATTCAGCACTGTGTTTTATTTGCACTTTATTGTATGAAACTCTACACTCACCAACTGCCTAAACAGCTACTTTTTTCCACTAACAGAACAGAAAGAATTATTATTCAATATAGTACTCTATTTTTTATGGCAGTATGATTATATTTCTTGATGAGAATTGTGAAACACAAGTGGGACACAGACAACATGAGGACCACATGCCTCTTACAGCTCTGTGCATCAATTTCAGCTTTCTATTGTTGGGAATTAGGCAGTTTTGAACTACTTGGCTACTACTACTTTTTGAGCTCGGAGAAGGCCCAACTTCCATTTTGAGTTTTACATCCCAATTATCTCAGCTTTACCCAGGTCAGCTGCTAACACTATGTTACATTCTGCCTTCCACAGATCGTGAGAACCAGTCAGTCCTGATCACGTAAGTACCTCCCTGTTCAGGTCCCTGTGGGGCTGCCCAGTGCCATGGGACCTCCTGCCTGATCACACACTCTCTGCTTCTCTCTTTGGTTTGACAGCGGAGAATCTGGTGCAGGGAAGACTGTGAACACAAAGCGTGTCATCCAGTACTTTGCAACCATTGCAGCGAGTGGGGACAAGAAGAAAGAGGAGACATCTGGCAAAATGCAGGTGAGGTCCTAAGGGTAGGAACCTGCAACTACCGAATTTCTTTAGGAGCTGTATCATGATAAAGGGATTTTTATTCTAGGGGACACTTGAGGATCAAATCATCAGTGCCAACCCACTGCTGGAGGCTTTTGGTAATGCCAAGACAGTCAGGAACGACAATTCCTCACGCTTTGTAAGTACCTGCCTAAGAAAAAACTCCTTTTTTTCACAGTGACTTGAATATTCTTGCAGGCAGGATTGGTTAAATGGATCTCAATCCACCTTTCTTCTTCTTTCAGGGTAAATTCATCCGAATCCATTTTGGTGCCACGGGGAAACTGGCTTCTGCTGACATTGAAACATGTAAATGACCCTCCTGGCCTGATCTCTTTCCTTCCAGCCACCTCAGTTCTTGTGCTAACTCTGTCTTACCATCCTTGCCAGATCTGCTGGAGAAGTCCAGAGTCACTTTCCAGCTCAAGGCAGAAAGAAGCTACCACATATTTTACCAGATCATGTCCAACAAGAAGCCGGAGCTAATTGGTAGGAAAGATCACTGAACTCTCCAGACAAAGGTTTATGGAACAACCCCTAGTTCCTTCACATGCCAGTTCAATTGGATCTGTCTGTGTTTTGTCCTTCTTTTCAGAGATGTTACTGATCACCACCAACCCATATGACTATCTCTATGTGAGTCAAGGTGAGATCACTGTTCCCAGCATTAATGACCAGGAAGAGCTGATGGCCACGGATGTAAGTAATGCACAGAAGTTTTCTTTGGTGGGCCCTGACCTTTATCAGGCTTGGTACTCTCACTTTAATGATTCTTTTCGTAGAGTGCCATTGACATCCTGGGCTTCAGTCCTGATGAGAAGACAGCTATTTACAAGCTGACAGGGGCTGTCATGCATTACGGCAACCTGAAGTTTAAGCAGAAGCAGCGTGAGGAGCAGGCAGAGCCGGACGGCACAGAAGGTACCAGCATGATACATCCCACAGCACAGTACCCACCAGAACACTCTCAGTAAGGCAGGCAGAATTCAGAGCCATTGACTCAGCCTGCACAGTTCCCCAGATGTGCTGGAAAACATAGGCGTGTTCTAACCAGGAGAACACAACTCAGTGGAAGATGAAGATTATTTTGAACTATGCAAAATGTAAGGTCCACTGAAGCCTAAAACCCACTCCCACTGGCTGACACAGTAGGAGTTAGGCTGAAGAAAAGCAAGCTGTGCTGACATAGCTGGCACAGAACTGGAAGCCACTTTGCTCACTGCCTGAAGTTTATCAACACAGGTGGCTACTATCATTTACCATCAGCTGTAGTCACTTCCTAATGGTGTGCAGCTGTGCAAGCCAGAATCCTGAAGCTGCTCTGCTTCAAAACCCATGTTCTGGAGGCAACTCACAATGCTTGAACTGGATAATAATGAATAATAAATAATTCAATATAATAGACTTATTCTATAGAATAAAATTGCCCAGTGTTCTTTCTATTGGAGAGCTAATATTTGATCCTGCTGTATGCTTCTTCCCTTAGTTGCTGACAAGGCTGCCTACCTGATGGGTCTGAACTCAGCAGATCTGCTCAAAGCCCTGTGTTATCCACGGGTCAAGGTGGGGAATGAATATGTGACCAAGGGTCAAACTGTGCAGCAGGTAAGAAGCAAGGGATGATGGAAAGCAAATTACATGAATTGAAAACTTTGAACTTCTTCTTTTGCCCTGAATGATAACTTTCCTTTTACTTTTCTTTAGGTATACAATTCAGTTGGTGCCTTGGCAAAGTCTGTCTTTGAGAAGATGTTCCTGTGGATGGTTGTTCGCATCAACCAACAGCTGGATACCAAGCAGCCCAGGCAGTACTTCATTGGTGTCCTGGACATCGCTGGCTTTGAGATCTTTGATGTAAGAGGACATTCTTTATACAGGTTTCCTGGAAGAGTCATTAAGAAACTGGAATAGTTTTGCCTTTTCTTTTTTTTTTTTTTTATGGATTGCTTTATTGCTTTCTGGTTCTCATAGTACATATTCTACACAAGGACTGCAAGTTTTTGTAGATGTCTATTGTTACATGCAGAAGGGAATTGCATTTAGAACTGACAAGAAAATGCTGAAAAACTCATAGGTAGTAGCAGAGACAGATTTTGAACACGTTAAAACATCCCATGTTGAAAGAAAATTTTTCTGATACTGAAGCCAGATTCCCTCTGAAATCTTGGGAATAGATTGAAAGTGTACACAACTCAAGTAGAATAAAAGTTGGACTTGGAGTAAGCTCTGCAGCTTTTCAGAGCTCAGAATCATGTTGAGACAGTAGGGGAGATAATGCAGAGGATGGAATATGCCAGTCACTTGTTCAGTTTCATGGCTAGAAATTCAGGCCCCAAATCATGGACATCTTAATGGGTTGAAAATAAAACCTGTTCAAAGATGGAAAGTGTTCCTGGGAAAGTGAAATCTCTTTGCATTCTGCAGTTCAACAGCCTGGAGCAGCTGTGCATCAACTTCACCAATGAGAAACTGCAACAGTTCTTCAACCACCACATGTTCGTGCTGGAGCAGGAGGAGTACAAGAAAGAAGGAATTGACTGGGAGTTCATTGACTTTGGGATGGACCTGGCTGCCTGCATTGAGCTCATTGAGAAGGTTTCTGGACCCAATACAACTTAATAGCTTTTTAGATGTGAAACATAAAAGGAAACCTCAATGCACAATTTAGACCACTGTTAATGTGTGGAACTCAGCATGTTTTTTTCTGGGCTTAAAGAATTTTGTATTTTGTCTTTTATTTCATTGCCTATGGGATTCTGTTGTGTAGTACACATGATTTATATGGGGACAAAATTTCAGTCTGAGTCACTCTTCATAGTCAAATGTGTGCGGTATTTTTATATGCATGATGATTGAGTAAATACATTGAGCAGCTTCAATTTTGGTATGTTTGAAGAAGTTTTCCATCTTGTTTCCAAGAAAAAGCATTTAGGAAGTGTAAATTCTTCTCCAAATCGGTATGCTACTAATACTTTATTACATCACAACCTTGAAACTTATGAGTGAGCGTGTTTTCATATAACTAATGGCATATCCACTAACAAAATGCCCTTTCTGGAAAAAAATAAGACTACACATTCTGAGAAGGACTTTTTGAAGGACTTTTATCTTCCATGCCTCTCCCTGATATACATTATCTCTGCTTTTTGCTTCCACATTTTCTTCCCTTACATGTTCCTATTTCTTCCAGCCCATGGGCATCTTCTCCATCCTGGAAGAGGAGTGCATGTTCCCCAAGGCAACTGACACTTCTTTCAAGAACAAGCTCTATGACCAGCATCTGGGCAAGTCCAACAACTTCCAGAAACCCAAACCTGGTAAAGGCAAGGCTGAGGCCCACTTCTCCCTGGTGCATTATGCTGGCACAGTGGACTACAACATTGCTGGATGGCTGGAGAAGAACAAGGACCCTCTGAATGAAACTGTTGTGGGGCTGTACCAGAAATCATCTTTGAAGACACTGGCCTTACTCTTTGCCTCTGCTGGTGGGGCAGAAGCAGGTGATTTCTTTGAATTCAGTTCAAGTATATTTTTCACAGGAAAAAAAAATTGCAGTAATATTTTGCAGTAATACTAACATTTCAAAAATTAGAAACATGAAATGTCATCTACTTATACATCTTAGTCACTTAGACTAATAAAGGATATTACATTTCTCTAGGGACCTTAATAGTTAGGATCAGGAAGCTGTACTAAAACATTAACACAAAGACCAACGTGCTACTAAATTTATTCATACTCTTTAATGTAAAAATTCATAACGACTACACTTAGTCTATTCAATAGGGATTTAATTCAAATAACTTACTTTGCAAAATGTTACATTTCCTGTTTGCCCTTTCTTAACTTCAGCCATCAGATGTTTTTCTGCTTTCATCTGAAAAAAATCAAGGCTCTCATTGTAACTTTAAACATTGTATACAGTTGCAAATTTTTACACAATTACAATTCTTATACTATTACATTTTGTATTATTTTAAGATGAACACACAAAGTTTTTCAGATTCTAATCATGTGCTTTTGTTATCAATTTCTTTTTTAAAAAATATTTTTGTTTAGAGAGTAGTGGCGGTGGCAAGAAGGGCGCTAAGAAGAAGGGTTCTTCCTTCCAGACTGTTTCGGCTCTTTTCCGGGTATTGTAGAATAATCATTATAAATTTTACTGCATTTTGAAAAAGATACAGAAAATTAATTTCAGAAGAGATTTAGAGTCATCTAATATATAAAATTTTCATGTTCAGAAATGAAAAAGCCACGTGTTTCATAATAAAGAAGGATTCTCGTTGAATCCTTGGAAGTAATCTTTCAGAAAAAAAGCTGTACTAAAAAAAAAAACAAAACAGTACTGTTCATGGTTTTATCACAGTGCCTTCACTCCATCTAGTACTGAGGTTGTCTAAGTGTCATTTTCTAAAGCAAGTTGTTGCTCTTGCTCTTAAGGAAAACTTAAACAAGCTGATGAGCAACCTGCGGAGCACACATCCCCATTTTGTGCGATGCCTTATTCCTAATGAAACAAAAACACCAGGTAAGTTGTTAACATTTAAATATACGATAAATGTGTTCTTCTCTGTGTAGTACAATGAATTCATTATGTCGTTTACTAGGTGCCATGGAACACGAGCTGGTGCTGCATCAGCTGCGGTGTAATGGTGTGCTAGAAGGGATCAGAATTTGCAGGAAAGGATTCCCCAGCAGAATCCCCTATGCAGACTTTAAACAGAGGTCAGATTCCATGTCATACACCCTCCAACATATCCACCAGTGCTTAATGATGTACACTTCCTAATAGTTTTAACCACTGTGGCAGTTATGGGAGAAGTAGATTGTACCTACCTTTAGGCATACAAAAGTGAATTGTCCAAGGTAATAATCCAGTCTCTTTCTACAGCTAACAAAAGAATAAGAATTTTCAATGGGCATTTATTTACTCCTTTGTTCATATTCTGCCATGGGGTAAAGCATTTTTAAATTATCTATCCAGAAATGAAGTTGACTAGCTTAGACTTAGTTAACTTCTGGGTAGCAAGTGTAGAATCACTTTCAGTCATTAGCACAGAAATGTCAACAAAAAACCTAGAAAATACTCTAGACTAACTTGTTGGGGAAAAAAAACAAACCAAACCGAAACAAACAAACCACAAATAAAATAAAAAATCTTGCATCATATTCTATATCAGCTGGAAAATACCCAGAGAGTTTGTACTGCCACTATTTACGATGAAGAATTTCTTTACCTCTCCACATATTTTTTTCTTGCACATAAAGATCACATTTGGAGAGCATTGGATACTAGAGCATGTGAAATATGTCAGCTGTTACTTACGGAAATCAGTACCCATTCTGTGTCAATTTCTGGACTGAGGAAAATGTAAGGTGTTTTTTTCCTGAAAACACATTTACCCATGAAAATATTATTTCTAAACAATAGAACAGAGTTCAGCCATATTCACATTTGTCCACTCTTGATTCTTGACAATGGCATCATCACTACAAGTTTGACTGAATCAGATTCCTATCTGAACTTCTTTATATTCTTCTTCCTGCAGGTATAAGGTGCTTAATGCCAGTGCCATCCCAGAGGGACAGTTCATTGACAGCAAGAAGGCTTCTGAGAAGCTCCTTGGATCCATCGATGTGGACCACACCCAATATAAATTTGGTCACACCAAGGTACAAATGCTGCTTGACTGATGTACTGTGCATACACGCATACATACATGCATACATACATGCACATATATATGTGCATATTATACCTGACATTATGTACTGTGCTTGAAATACCTGACATAATGTACTGCAACATTCCCTATCTCAAGGTGTTCTTCAAAGCTGGGCTACTGGGACTCCTGGAGGAGATGAGAGATGAGAAGCTGGCCCAGCTCATCACCCGCACACAGGCAAGGTGCAGGGGCTTCCTGATGAGAGTGGAGTTCAAGAAAATGATGGAGAGGAGGTAGATACTTATTTGGCTTGCTGGGCCAAATCTCATTGGCAAAACTGAAAATAAGCTGCTTCTTTACAAGTCTCATTTGTTCTCATTAATTCGGTTTACCATATGGACGTATTTGGGAGGATAACCTGGCAGTAGGAAAAGCAATAATCTCACTTGTAGAAAAAATTACTGTTTCAAACCTACATCACCCTCTACACTATTTTTTTAATAAATTCAGTAAATGGCTACATCATATGTCCAGAAACCAGTTATCTAGTCTAAGTTAATTATTTTACTGCACCATTATAACTGAAGGTGAGAAACACTTCTAGTACAAGTATGCTCTTCTCTTGAATAAGTTTTATGAAAGGGATCAATTCAACTTCTAGAGGTTTTCTTTTTCTTTACCTGTGAGAATGTGACAAACATCTAGACTTCAAAATGTCCATACAGATTAATGATCTACATCACACTAAGGAGTTATCTTTAGAGATACCTGTATTGTGTGTGTATATATATATATAATAGTATTAGGAAATATATAATTTATACTATATAATATATTTTTACACACACCGAGATACAGTACTATAATATAAATTACTATACATCGGCCTTCATGTAATATGTCTGTATAGACAAGTATGTATTATAAATTCAAAAGTATGTAACATAATTTATATTTTATTTACATTTCAGGGAGTCCATCTTCTGCATCCAGTACAATGTGCGGTCTTTCATGAATGTGAAGCACTGGCCCTGGATGAAGCTGTTCTTCAAGATCAAGCCCTTGCTGAAGAGTGCAGAATCTGAGAAGGAAATGGCCAACATGAAGGAAGAGTTTGAGAAAACCAAGGAAGAGCTTGCGAAGTCTGAGGCCAAAAGGAAGGAGCTGGAGGAGAAAATGGTGAAACTGGTGCAGGAGAAAAATGACCTGCAGCTCCAAGTGCAGGCTGTGAGTATTGCTAATGTTTTTGGTTTCTAATGTCTTGCATAAAATGATACCAAATGTCTCAGTAATAGACACATTATCCCAAACCAGTGCTTATTTTAAGAACATATCTGACGACATAGTTTTGTTCATCAGAACTCTATGCAAGTTTCCATTCCAGTCCAATGCAACATAAGTAAAATGAAGTTACAAAGGAGATACTATCAAATCTGATTTCAAGGCTTCAAAATCAATGTTGGAGCTACAAGAGCAAAGTTTAAGGAGAGAAAAACCATAAGAAAACCAAACCACAAAAGAAGTTTAGATGTTATATTTATAGTATGATAAAATACTTCAGATTTTCTGGGGGCTGGACAGAGTAGAAAACAAAAAGATTCTTGTATTCTTGAAATGCATTACCTATAAAGGACATTGTAAAGCTGCATTGAGAAGAGTACTACATTTTTGAAAATCAGTATGAAAAAAAAAACCTGTATAAATAATATATTATTTAAATTTATCATGTGTAGGAAGCTGATGGTTTGGCTGATGCTGAGGAAAGATGTGACCAGCTCATCAAAACTAAAATCCAACTGGAAGCCAAAATTAAGGAGCTGACAGAGAGAGCAGAAGATGAAGAAGAGATTAATGCTGAGCTGACAGCCAAGAAGAGAAAACTGGAGGATGAATGTTCAGAGCTGAAGAAAGATATTGATGACCTTGAGCTAACACTGGCCAAGGTTGAGAAGGAAAAACATGCCACTGAAAACAAGGTATGAGGCAGAACTGTTCATGCAAACCTCACTCAAGGCCACTGTGCTGTTACAAGACTTATGTCTCAACTTCCTTTATTTACACTTGCTCCCTTCTTCTCAAAGGTGAAAAACCTCACAGAGGAAATGGCAACCCTGGATGAGACCATTGTGAAGCTGACAAAAGAGAAGAAAGCCCTCCAAGAGGCCCATCAGCAGACGCTGGATGACCTGCAGGTAGAAGAGGACAAAGTCAATACTCTGACCAAAGCAAAGACCAAGCTGGAGCAGCAAGTGGATGATGTAAGCACACAGGCATAGAGCAAGAACAGGACAGGTGTGGAGTTAGACCGGCTGGTAGAACATGGATGGTCTTGTTTGTTGTAGCTGGAAGGGTCCCTGGAGCAAGAGAAGAAACTGCGCATGGACCTTGAGAGAGCCAAGAGGAAACTGGAAGGAGACCTGAAGCTGTCCCATGACAACATAATGGATCTGGAAAATGATAAACAGCAGCTCGATGAGAAACTGAAGAAGTAAGTATGGCTGTGGGACACCTGAGGGCTGGGCTGGTGCACTTGGGTGGTTTTGTTCAGGAACTAAAAGGATTTGCCTTGCCCCAAGGAAAGACTTTGAAATCAGCCAGATCCAGAGCAAAATTGAGGATGAGCAAGCCCTGGGCATGCAATTCCAGAAGAAGATCAAGGAGCTGCAGGTGAGTCTCTGTTCCTTCTTTCAACCCATCCAAAAGCCATCAACTGGGACAAAGGCATAGGTGTGAAGGGCTGTTCCCAATGTTCCCCAGGCTCGTATTGAGGAACTGGAGGAGGAAATTGAGGCAGAGCGAACGTCTCGGGCAAAAGCAGAGAAGCAGCGGGCTGACCTCTCCAGGGAGCTAGAGGAGATCAGCGAGCGCCTGGAAGAAGCAGGAGGAGCTACCTCAGCTCAGATTGAGATGAACAAGAAGCGTGAGGCAGAATTTCAGAAGATGCGCCGTGACCTGGAAGAGGCCACGCTGCAGCACGAAGCCACAGCTGCCGCCCTGCGGAAGAAGCACGCGGACAGCACGGCTGAGCTTGGGGAGCAGATTGACAACCTGCAACGGGTGAAGCAGAAGCTGGAGAAGGAGAAGAGTGAGCTGAAGATGGAGATTGATGACCTGGCCAGTAACATGGAGTCTGTCTCCAAAGCCAAGGCACTGAAATAGTTCTTTGTAGTAATTCAAACTTAATCGAGTATTTATATTTTAACATAGAAATTATGTTATTCATACTTGAAACTTGAAACTATTCATCATGAATAGCTACACTCTACATCTTGAATTTGATTTTAAATATTTCAGTATTATTATAATAATATGTTCTCTCCTTTGGGTGAGAGTTAAAAATCTGATCTGAAGCACCTAAGGATATATACGGTCTCATTGCATGGTTCAGACTATTACAGCTGTGAAATGTAAGACACTGCCCTTGTAAGTTTTTTCATTTTTTCTATAATAGGAATTAGTCTTACCCAGCCCTTTCCTTTTTATTCCTGTATTTCCTTTCCTGCCTTAAATACTTTAATGACAAAAATCAGTATGAGATGAACAGAAAGTTAAATTATTTTCTCATGTTACAGTATACCATCAGCCTTTTTATCTACTGAAAAAAATGAGTATACATTAATAAATTATATAAGTGTTCAAAATAGGTATCCAATTTTCATAGAAAGATATATTTGCTGAGACATTTTGAGTATAATTCTAAAGCTTTGGTTTCTTTTTTTTTTATCCTTCAAAGGACTTGAGATTCTCAGTAGTTATATGTTGAATCTCCAGTCATGTTTGATTCTTTTCTTAATGCAAATAGGCAAATCTGGAGAAGATGTGTCGTTCCCTAGAAGATCAACTCAGTGAGATCAAGAGAAAGGAGGAGGAACAACAGCGCACAATTAATGACATTAGTGCACAAAGAGCTCGTCTACAAACAGAAACTGGTAAGACATTTATGTTTTTAACATATAGATCCGTATATGACCTGTAGCTTTAAAAAGAAAAAAAAAAGAAGAAAAAAAAAAAAAAAGGTCAAAAGGACCTGAAGGTCTTAGTGGAAACCAAGTTAAACCTGGTCAAGAAATGTCCTCTTGAGACAAAGAAGGCTGACAGCAGGTTAACAGAGGCTGATCCTTCACCCCACAGGTGAGGTCACATCTGGAATACAGTTTCCAGTGCTAAATTCCCCATTATCAAAGAAACAGACATCCTGGAGCAGGACCAGTAACATGATTCAGGGACTGGAAAGAACAGTCTGTGGAACAACCTCCTCACCACTGTGGTAGGGTCCCCATCATTGGAGGTTCTCGAGACATGAAAGGACAGGGTGCTAGATAGTCTCATCTAGTCTCCCTTTCCCAAGACAGAGAGGACTGGATGACCTTCAAGATCCCTTCCAACCTAGACTGTTCTGATTCTGTCATTGAAGTTTTAAACAAATAATCTCTCATAAACTAAACTTCATCCTTCTACTTCCCAGGGGATATTCAGCAGAGGTCAGCGATATACCTGAGCACATATACTCCTTCTGTAAGCTCAAGGCTTGAAGTGTTCACTTGACTTAGTGTAACATAGTAAGATGTGGGACTTACTAGCTAGATGTTGGATAAGGGGCACGATATATCTCATTTATGCCTCTAGGACAAATGTTTCAGCATACTCAGAGATAAAGATAGGTATTAGTGATTACGATTCCATGAAAGAAAGAAAAATGTATTAGCCAAACAATATTATGTGCATTTAAATATCAATTTCAATAGTTCTAAATAAGTAATAAGAAGGTTCTTTTACTCATCCGAACCATCCCAGGTGAATATTCGCGACAGGTGGAGGAAAAAGACGCTCTTATTTCTCAATTGTCAAGAGGCAAGCAAGGATTTACCCAACAGATTGAAGAACTCAAGAGGCACCTAGAGGAAGAGATAAAGGTAAGAAGGCTCCCCAAATCCTGTCTTTCAGATACAGATGAAAGTTTCAGATACATATGAAATTGCAAAATCAAAAAGATGAGAGGGACGAAAAGCACATATATGTAATTCAGTGCAAGTCTCCCCAAGCAAGCTCTTCTCCCTCTTTTCTGCACATTATCCAGTAATTCTTTTACAAGATATTTCCATTTTTCTAACACTACTACTTTTCCTGAAGGCCAAGAACGCCCTGGCCCACGCCCTGCAGTCTGCTCGCCACGACTGTGACTTGCTGCGGGAACAGTACGAGGAGGAGCAGGAGGCCAAGGGGGAGCTGCAGCGTGCCCTGTCCAAGGCCAACAGTGAAGTGGCCCAGTGGAGAACCAAATATGAGACAGATGCTATTCAGCGCACAGAGGAGCTGGAGGAGGCCAAGTATGTGGGGAGGGTGAGGAAGACTGGGAGAGACTGAGAACAGAAGTTTCAGGAGACCACTGTGATGTTCCCTGAAACAATCCACTGCTCTAATTCTGGCCATGGTGCCAGGATGAGAGCAATTGGGGAAAGCACAACGGGGAAAGGCAGGATCAGCAAAGCTCTTCAGATGGGGAATAGCAGAGGGATGCTGATGTGAACAGCAGGGTAAAGAGAAGAGTCTCAATTGCTGTAGCCCAGGATACAGCCATAGAAATAGAGCAGCTGGATGGGAGAGTTCCTACACGTCTACACAAACGGGGATCACACACTACCAAGTGGCTAAATGTGATGTTGTGAAAAACATCCTGACTGCACACCACAAGATCCCATTTCCCCACTTACATGGACCTGTGCTTTCCTCCTCCCAGGAAGAAGCTGGCACAGCGCCTGCAGGATGCAGAGGAACATGTTGAAGCTGTCAATGCCAAATGTGCTTCCCTGGAAAAGACAAAGCAGAGGCTGCAGAATGAAGTGGAGGACTTGATGATAGATGTGGAGAGATCAAACTCTGCCTGCGCAGCTCTGGATAAGAAGCAGAGGAACTTTGACAAGGTCTTTTGGGCTCCAGCCCTGGAGAGGGGAGGGCAGAGCCTGGGCAGAGCCTCCCCTCCTGATTGTCACCTCCATACTCACGCCCCATTTCTCTTCAGATCCTGGCAGAATGGAAGCAGAAGTATGAGGAAACGCAGGCTGAGCTGGAAGCCTCCCAGAAGGAGTCTCGCTCGCTCAGCACGGAGCTCTTTAAGATGAAGAACGCCTATGAGGAGTCTTTGGACCACCTGGAGACACTGAAGCGTGAGAACAAGAACTTGCAGCGTAAGTCATAGAATCCTAGGGGTTAGAAGGGACCTCGAAAGATCATCTAGTCCAACCCCCCCTGCCAGAGCAGGGCCACCTAGAGTACATCGTGCAGGAACGTGTCCAAGCGGGTTTTGAATGTCTCCAGTGAAGGAGACTCCACGACCCCCCTGGGCAGCCTGTTCCAGGGCTCTGTCACCCTTACAGTAAAAAAATTTTTTCGAATATTCAACTTGAACCTCCTGTGCTCCAATTTACATCCATTACCCCTTGTCCTATCACTGGTCATCACTGAGAAAAGCCTAACTCCATCTCCCTGACACTTACTCCTTACATATTTGAAAACATTGATGAGGTCACCCCTCAGTCTCCTTTTCTCCAAACTAAAGAGACCCAGCTCCCTCAGCCTTTCCTCATAAGGGAGATGTTCCACTCCCTTAATCATCTTAGTAGCTCTGCGCTGGCCCTCTGCTGCTGGCAGGGCCTTCTCACTGACCACCACTACCCAGCACTCCACACAGCTCTGTGGCCACAGGTCTGCAGAGATGCCTGTCACCTTGGTGTGGCAGGGCCCTTCCCATCCATCTCTCTGCCTGACCATGACATTGGTCTTTGCTCCCCCAGAGGAGATTTCTGACCTCACGGAGCAGATTGCTGGGGGCGGAAAGGCAATCCATGAGCTGGAGAAAATCAAGAAGCAGATTGAGCAGGAGAAATCTGAACTCCAGGCCTCCCTGGAGGAAGCTGAGGTACACAGCATCATTTGTTGCTCTCATATATGTCTTGGATCTCTGACTAATGAGCACTGGGACATAATTCCCAGGCGCAAGAGGAAAAGAGTGTTTGTATAAAAAGGCATTATCTAAATACATCTCTCCTTCTCATTGAGAGCTTCTGGTCCAACATTTGCTTCATAAAAAGTATTTTAATTTTTTGTTGTCCAGGCCTCCCTTGAACATGAAGAGGGGAAGATTCTGCGCCTCCAGCTTGAGCTCAACCAGGTGAAGTCTGAGGTTGACAGGAAGATAGCAGAGAAAGATGAGGAGATTGATCAATTGAAGAGAAGCCACCTCCGAGTCGTGGAGTCTTTGCAGAGCACCCTGGATGCTGAGATCAGGAGCAGGAATGAAGCACTGCGGCTGAAGAAGAAGATGGAAGGAGACCTGAATGAAATGGAGATTCAGCTCAGCCATGCCAATCGCCAGGCTGCAGAGGCACAAAAGAACCTGAGGAACACACAGGGAGTGCTCAAGGTTTGTTTAACAAAAGGTGCCTGCAGAGAAATATCTGACCTAATATTCTCCATGCCAAACAACTCTGAATCTGCTCAAAATTTCTTTCAATGGATCTACAGGATACCCAGATACACCTGGATGATGCCCTCAGGGCACAACAGGACCTAAAGGAGCAGGTGGCCATGGTGGAGCGCAGAGCAAACCTGCTGCAGGCTGAAATTGAGGAGCTACGGGCAGCACTAGAACAAACAGAGAGGTGTAGAAAGGCAGCTGAGCAGGAACTGATGGATGCAAGTGAACGTGTACAGCTTCTCCATACCCAGGTGAGTCACTTGGTGAGAAATTACACTCTTCGTAAGTAGGGGAACACTTGGATGCTTTATTCCAAGTGTTATTGGAGGCTCACCTTTGAAGATGAGAGTCTGTTCTGAAATAAACATAGTGGAACAGTAAGAGTTTTTTACTGAAGAAGTGTGTACAGTGTCTGTGTTCCCAGGTTGATTCAATGATACCCATGCTTCTACTTTCTTTGCATACTAACACAATGTCCCAGGGAAGGACACTTAGAGGGGTCAAGATTTTTAGTCACACAACCCAAATGGTCCGCTATTTGAGAAGTCAGGGACTGAAACTCTGAGACTACACCACCATTCACTACTTTCTCAGTTAAAATTTAACACCTGATACTCCTTGATGTTTCTGAACTCTAGGGAGAAACAGGTATGAACTCCTGGCTCTGATATAGCCCATGTCAAGCAGACTGTGACATGAGCTACACATTATAACAGTAATCCATGAGTCAAGTGATGAAATCTAAAAAAAAGAATCTGGTTTCAAATGCTGAAAAGATTCTGGAAGGAATCCATCCTACCAACATTACAAATGTTCTCCAAGAGTGAATTAGTCTTTCTTAATTATGTTGAAGAGAAGGCATTTCACTGACTTCCCTCACTCTATTTCTACTATTTTTCTGTACCACTCTTGGTGGGTGAGATGCAGAGCAGGTCATTTGAAGTGCTCTTTTTCCAATTAATACAACTAATCATTGAAGGGGGGAAAAAAAAAGCAATCTGTGGGATCATATTTTCACAAAATTATGTCTGAAATTATTCAAAATCCTGAAATGTTCTTTATTTGAAATAACGAGCTAACAAAACAAACATCTGCTGCTCAACAGAACACCAGCTTGATCAACACCAAGAAGAAGCTGGAAACAGATATTTCCCAAATTCAGAGTGAAATGGAAGATACAATCCAGGAAGCCCGCAATGCTGAAGAGAAGGCCAAGAAGGCCATCACAGATGTGAGATGGGGAGGGTTTCAGTGATGATGGTGGCTGTATTCATTAAAAAAATGTCTCCAACTATAATAAGATTTTGCCCTCTCATCAGGCAGCCATGATGGCAGAAGAGCTGAAGAAGGAGCAGGACACCAGCGCCCATCTGGAGAGGATGAAGAAGAACCTGGACCAGACAGTGAAGGATCTGCAGCTTCGTCTGGATGAGGCTGAGCAGTTGGCTCTGAAGGGAGGCAAGAAGCAGATCCAGAAGCTGGAGGCCAGGGTGCGTAGGGCTTTTGTTTGTGCATGAGCAGCCATGTCAGGTGTGCAGCCATCAGGGAAGCTCTAAAGTGGACTTGTCATTGCAGGTGCGGGAGCTGGAAGGGGAGGTTGATGCTGAGCAGAAGCGCAGCGCTGAAGCTGTGAAGGGTGTGCGCAAGTACGAGAGGAGGGTGAAGGAGCTGACCTACCAGGTAAGGCAGGAGGACTCCTTGAGCTCACACCTCTTTTCTTATAGAAAGCCCAAATGTATCACTTAGGGAATTCTCAATGTCCTGAGCCACACAGTTAAAAAGGAGACTTTGAACAACAGTATGAATTATCTTTCTGAGCGTGTCAAGAAGATCTGGTTTTTTATGTCTGCCTTACTGGACAGCAGTTGTCTTATCATGAATGTGATTCTCTGTTTTATGCAGAGTATTTAAACGGGAGGGGCAATTACATGCTTCTCTTTCTTGGCCTTCTCTTTAGTCTGAGGAAGACAGGAAAAACGCTCTCAGGCTGCAGGATCTGGTGGACAAACTTCAAATGAAAGTGAAAGCGTACAAGAGACAAGCTGAAGAGGCTGTAAGTTTTCCTGTGTGCCACCAGTCTCCAGTCAGCTGGAGATGGAATTCTGTGTAGCTGCTTTCCCCTGTATAGCTCCACTCCAACTTTTTTATTGTTTTGGAATGAACAGCTGTTCTGGTGAACAATTTGGGGGTCTAGATGGCAGCAGAATACATTTTCTGTGAGCATTATTGCATCACTGGGAAGAGCAGTAAAGGCTCAGGTCATAACTGGGGGAGTAGGTCTCTGCTTCCTTTTATGTTCATTATTTCATATCTCTGCCTTGAACAAAAAAAAAAACAACCACTTCAGAACTGTAATACATAACTTTATGGCAGTAAGTAAATGCAAAGTGGAAATAACTGCAATAATGTATATTTATTCGAATTTTCAAAGTACATTAGCACTTCATATTCAGAATGGGATTCCTTATATATCTTACTAGCCATCTAAACATTTATCATTTAAGCTTTTTCTTTGGATTCTCTCTAGAAGTATTAGAAATAATGTAATGCTTATTCACACTCTTCCCTTTTTTTTTTTCCTTCATTATGTGAGGGCAAAATACCACACGATGTCCATTGCAGTATTACAGGAGAAATATTATTAAACATTTTAAAACATATTTATCTCTCTTCCTATGTGCACAGGAGGAATTATCCAATGTCAACCTCTCCAAGTTCCGCAAGATCCAGCACGAGCTGGAGGAAGCCGAGGAGCGGGCTGACATTGCAGAGTCACAGGTCAACAAGCTCCGAGCAAAGAGTCGTGAAGTTGGCAAAAAGGTGGAAGGTGAAGAGTAAAGGCCTCTCATGCTGTGAAGTGAAAGAGAATTGCACAAAATGTGAAATTCTGTCTCTTTCATTTCTGTCTCTTCTTTTCTAATCACTGCCTAGTCCTTTATCGAGCTCTAGATAATGAATGCCTGGATAATAAAAAATTGTAGAGATTTTCACATGGAAAGAAAGAAGTTTACTGTTTTATTTTAACCATTATCTTGAACTCTTTAAGGTGTACATTTTTGCTTACTTATTTAAATTCACCCAATTAAAAATCCTTAGAGTGTTTCAGCCACTGTTAAAGATGTCTAACACTACATCCTCAACATGGGATTTCATTTAAGAATCCTTATTGTTTGCAAGAGAATAGAATTACCCATACCACTTCTGCATTAGTCATACAATAAATTTTATCTGAAGGTTCTATCCAAAGAATAAGCATTGCATGTTCCAGTAATCCATCCTAAACATTGATTACTCTTTTAAACTGTCTTGTTTGCAAGAAGATTTTTTTTTCAGGTTAAATGTCTTCAGACCATCAAGCCACTTTGAAACATAGTTTAGAGGACATTTAAACCTAAAATGAGATCTACTTTTAACTTCTGTTCACAAAAGTGATATGCAAACCAACAATCCAAGGCTAGCAGGACAAGCTACCTTGTGTAGTTGTTCTATAATCTGTTCTCAGAACCCTCCTGTATCTTCTTAGATGGTTAGGCATCTCTTTAGCTCCTATGCAGTCTCTGGGGTTATCCTGATAAATTTCCCTACATTGGCCTCACTTAAAATCTGGGGTTTCTTTCTTTGTAAAGAATACATCATTTTTACATCTTTGTAAAGCATGCATCAGAGAATCAAAGGAAATGAAAGAGAAATAGGGGTCACTTTCTCAGTTGTAACCTAATACTCAGAGCTCTTGCCCTTCTATGGTTATAAAGGATTTGAACCACCGAGACCTTCTCATGATTATGTCATATTTCACTGGACATGCGAACACTGGACAAGCCAAATCAACCTTTCCTGTTGAAGATGCACTGCTATGCCTTCAGAAGTAAAAAATATTTCTCTACAATGAAAAATATCAAAATGGTTTCTGTAAGACAATGGAGAAAATACTTATCTGGGAAAAAGATGAATGTGGTTAGGAAAAGACAAAATTATAGCTGGTGTTCAGTCTACCAGTTCAGTCACTTCTGATTTTTCCATAGGTCTAATTCTTGATTTAAGACACATGAAAGATAGCATTCAGTGACAGAGCTACTCAGTAAATTTTCCCCTTTGTTTTCTGTTTAGTATTATTCCAACTAAGTTTGAAGATGGAAATATTAAATTTCTCATAGGCTTTCCAAGACTATAAGATACATGTGTGAAACATCATACATTAATGTCTTTACTTACTGCATGCAATTTATGCATACACCTCTATCTGTGTGTATATATATAAACACATATGGATATATAAGCATATACACACATACTCATATGTATATATATAAAGTTTCCAAAGCAGTTTTTTTCAGCAGCACTGTAGTAATATGAAGATGTATGTTAGTTTTATCACTGATACGTAATTAAGGTCAAAAAATAGTAATTAGTTTTAGGGTTAATTTTCGAGACTTTGATCAGCATTTCACAGCTTTACAGGAGAGCTTCCCCTGACTGTAGTACTAGTTGAGTGTCCCCATACCTCCAAACCCATTCCCAGAGCCATGTCAGATGCTTGAAAAATTAAGTCTGCAGCATTGATTAACACCTGTAAAAATATTGCTACCAAGTTTCTTTCAGAGGAATAAAAAGAAGATGACAAATCAGCATGTATCCTTTATGCAATGTGTATAGAACTCTTGCCACGTATGGCATGGAAACAAAAGCAGTAGGCTACCCCAAATCCTTGTGATCACATCAAAGCTGTGTTATCAGCCCTACCCTCATTCCTTTTCCCATGCTTGCTGATATTCTGTGTTCACAGCTCAGTGCTGTCAAGCCTTCACACTCCTATCAGCCTGATTCTGCACCTACAGGGGGTTGCTGGGGGAATACTGTTTAAGATTTCCCAAAGAGAGTATTGCCATATCATACTGCACCCATTACAAAGCATGTGCCTTACTGCAGTTAAATCTTAAAACAGGGATAAGGAAAAACATCTCTGGTCTGGACAAACATTTCCAACAACAAACATTAAATAGCTAAAAACCTTCACTCACAGCTGTCATGCTTCAACTAAGTCTGAAGGAAATCAAAAGCAGTAAATGGCAATGGCTAAGCCTTGCACATGCTTTTACAGGAAGAAGAAAGTAAGGCTTCAGTCTGGTTACTTGTTTTCTACCTGGCTGATATTGCTGAACCTCTTTAGACAGGAGGCTGCAGCTGAGGTTCTTTTCTGGTGGTCTGATAGGCTGCAGAGACTAGGACTGACTAAGGAACTGAGTCCACTGCTAGAATAGTTCCCACCAGTAACTTCTTGGAGCAGGACTTCCACAGGAATGAGTCACAAAACATCAGGAGAGAGCTGTGTGTGCCTCTTGAGGTGTCTCTTCCACCTATTGTTGATGATGCCACGTTGTTTCCACAGAGGAAACCCTGTAGTGAAATGAGGCTATCAGGTGTTGCTAATTACAAGGTGGAAGGCATGAGCTTGTGTCAAGCCCACCTGTGCCCAATTAGTGCTGACCCCAGTTGTGCATGAGCAGGATTGGGCGACCAATAAAAGGTGAGCTTGACACAAGCTCACCCCTTCACCTAGTAATTAGCAACACCTGATTGCCTCATTTCACTACAAAACCCAGCTAGGATGCAGTTGACATCCTAGTGCCCTGTGATTGGCTTTATTATACAAAAAATTTTTGTCTGCATGCCCACAAAGCAGCACAGAGAGATAGTGGCAGGGAGGGGAGCCCAAATAACCCATTTGCTCCGAGGCCTGTCATAGGAGCCATCAGCCCATCAAGGGCACTTGTCTTCCAGCCGAGGAGGGCACAGGGTCATCTGGGGACTCCTGAGGAACAGGTAATTTTGCTAGGTCCCTCCCAGGGCTGCACATGACCCAGGATGCAGGTGTGGAACCCACTGCCATGAGCCACAGGCAACAGGTCTCCTTTCCAATTGAGGAGCTTTGCTGCCAGTGGGTGTGGGGCATGCTGTGCGATGCAAGAGAAGAGCAGGTGGGATTGCTCAGGGCTAGTGGTGGAATGTTTGAGGAAGGAAAAAAGGTGTGTAAGAGGAGGGGATTAGGTGATCTATACAGGAACACACGTAGGAAAGTAGAGAGGTAATGTGATGAAAAGAATCAATGCCATGTAAATAACAGCTTGTCAGTACATTTTTCTGGCCATGCCCTGTGTCTGATCATTGCAGTCTGTCCTGTCGTGCTATTAAACTCCTTTCTAGCTCTGTCCTGAGTGAGGACTCCCTATTCATTGTGCCTTTGGTGTGAGTGCTGTACCTGGAGTCAGACCATGGGCTGAAAGGCCCGTGTGTCCACAATGCAACAACTGGATCAAGTGTGCAAAGGTCTGTGTTTGTCAGTGAGGATCAAGCCAGACCAGCTGTTTATCCAGCCAGACCCAGATCTGTTTATCATGGAGAAGATTGGGAGGGTATCTTACCAATGCTTAGAAATATCTAAAGGGCAGTTGTCAAGATGATGGGGACAGACTCTTTCCAGTGGTGCCCAGTGACATGATGAGGGGCATGGGGCAAAACCTGGAACATGGGAAGTTCCATCTGAACATGACTTCTTTGAGGGTGGCAAAGCACTGGAACAGCACTGGCTCTCCAGAGAGGTTCTGGAGTCTCCTTCTCTGGACACATTGAAAACCCACCTGGAAGTGATCCTGTACAACCTAGTCCAGGTGAATCTGCTTTAGCATGGGGTTTAGATTAGATGATCTGCAGAGGTCCCTTCCAGCTCCTACCATTTTATGATCCTGTGATGTGTATTTTGTTCTTGCTAGTAGCCCCTCATCCTGCTCAGTCAGAGGGAGCAAGATGAGGCTGTTGGTGGTGCCCATGTTTCTGTCAGCATTCTGAGCGTCTGTGATCTGTACAAGTCATGTAGAAAAGAAGATAAATATACACACACACACATATACATGTGTACGTGTATAGTTTTGTTTGCATTTAGATATGTAAATGCATACAGGGGGTAAATACTTTTGCCCTGTCTGTGTTTGTGCCTCCTGGGAACATATCTTCCACCAAGGTACAGGGAGCATGGGCCAGGGGACATGGATCTGGAAGCATGGAGATGCAGCACCCTTGTCTCTCTCAGATAGACTCTCTCAGCAGACTTTTATCTCTGTCAGATACAGCATGGTCTCTTTTTCTTCAAAATTTGGGATAGTCAGCAGGAGTCATCTGGGCTGTGAGTATTCCCAAAACAGCAGTTCCTTCATATAGCTTCAGTTGGGAAGAGAGGTAGAATGAGTTGGTACAGGGTCTTCCCTGTTAAATATGGAAGAAAAGGACAATACAGAGTTGTGTTTTTCTGTTTTAAAAACTAGATAATTACACCACAGTTCACAAATGCCACTGAATCCTATATCCATCCTCACAGATATTTTCATAGCAAGGGGAGTAGCAGTGCTTGAGGGAGCCAGATTCAGGTGGGATCCACAAAGATGCCTTATAGAGCAGCTTTGGACTGGATGACTGATCAGGTAGCTCCGAGCGTCCACCGGCAGAGCAAAGTACTGGGGTCATCCCTGTGGCCTGTGCAGTTCTGAAGCTGACTGCTGATTCCTGACCACAGGAGAAAGGGGAGGCAGATCTGGGCAACAGGAAGGCAAGAGAGGTCACTTCTCCACTCTGGTTTTACTGCCTGCTGTAAGAGCTCAAAAAAAGCACAGTGTTGATATCCCAGAAGATACTTTTTAAAAAGTCATTGAGTCCTTAGAAGTAGGCAAGATCCTTCTGGCACCTTGACAGTCATTACTCAGTAAGTTAATGACTTAAAATCATGATAGCTGTTTCATAACCTGCTAGTAGGCTTGACAGAGAAGGATAGAAAGGGTAGATGGGATGTTGCTCAGGAGGGCTGTGAGGTTACATAAGGAGTGTCAGGAAACAAGGCTTGTTTAGGCAGTACCAGAGGGTTGTGCTGAGCAGTTAATGCAATATATATTTATATATATAGAGAGAGAGATGGTGAAGTGAGTTTTCCCCCAAGCTGCTCCTGGGTTTCGCTTCATTTCAGGCCACTTTGAAGGCTCAGAGATCATCCTCAGGGACGCTCATAAGGCTGCAGTAATGCCTGTCCTTGACCAGGATCACTTCTCAGAACTATCTCATGTAACAACACATACACACACTTAGCTTCATTAAGAAAGGTGATACACCTTCTCATATGGCTTTTAGCTATTCATTAAGGCATTGCCAGCTGGTTCTTCCACCTATCCACCTATTTTTGATTCTACACTAAGTTTGTGGAATATGTTTTTCCTTTACAAATGCTGTTTTTCTCTCTATGTTCTATTTACCAGTGTGTCTTACATTTCTACACATTATTAGCTTCTATTCTTTCTCCAGTGCAGACACCAGGTTTACTGGGCCACAGTTCCACAAAACACTTTAAAAATTAGTGTTCCACTAGTCAGCTTCCAGGTTTCCAAAAAGCAAGGCAGCTTTAGTAAGAGCTCTGTCATTATTTAACTGAAAAGTCAAATTCTAAAAGGATAATCAGTTCTGTTCCAGCTCAAACCAGGACAAGTTCACACACTGAGTTCAGCTGTTTCATCCCTGCACCTTTCTGGAATTATTAGGTAAATCTCATCTAGTATTGGATGCTTGTTACTAATTTTGTCTATTTGGCAGAATGTGCTATGGTCATCACTTTATTAGCTGAATAGTACTGGCAGAGAAATTGAGCCTTTTTTTATCCCAGCACTGCATTTTAGGTTTTTGTTCTTCGGAGCTCTAGATAAGAACCTAAATAAGCGATATAATTTGCTTGTACAAGGAGCTGTTACAGATGTGAGATCAGCTCTAAATGGGTGCAAAGAATTTATATTGTTTCCATTGCTCCTGCATCTACTTTTGCTGCCAAAGCTGCCTGGAAAGATAAAAAAAGGGGGGGTGGTTGTACCTTTACAATGCCAAGGTATTGTCACAAGTCATGGCTGGGTAACGAAATGTTTTCGAGTTTTGTTGTTCCAGGAAGGGCAAAAGGAAGTTGCAGACCTCTCATTTAGGGTAAAACAGCCCCACAGTCCACCAGATAACAAACAGGTTTTATCAGTAACTTGAACAGAATATGGATTGCTGTCAATTCTACGAACACTAAAACAAACTGAAGATACAACTTCACTGCTTTATGATGGGGGGGAAAAACACAATAAATTTATTATAGAGATCACCTCACTCCAAATATATACAATATATATTGTACCATTGACCATTTTGCAGTGTTCAGAAGTTAGATGAAAGACATCTTCAGTGCCCATGTTCCAATATTACAGCAGAAGCTCTTGCAGGGCAAGGGTAGTTGACAGCTGTTAAAAAAGCTTGCATATATTTTTAGAAAAGAATCTCTCAAAGATTATCTTTAATTCTACTTGACCTTGGTGCAGTGTCAAACTCTTGCTCAGTTGTACATAAAATCAACATGCAGTATCATAAACTTCTGACAAGTTTAGATTAAGTTTCTTTTCCCTTTAAACTATCTTTCAACTTTCATTAGAAAAGAGTGTCATTTAAATTGAGGCTGAGAAAATGAACTTCTATTGCATATTCTCAAAGCTCAAACATGTTTGTATTTAATGGAGGAATGCTTGCTGAGTTAAAAAATGTATCTGAAAATGTATCTTGCCATGAATATATATTTAATATTTATTATAACAACTAATAATTATTATATATTAATATACAATAATAAATTTACAGATTTGTATAATATATAGTAAATTACATTATAAATATAATTAATTTCTAACAAATTTTTATATTTATTATAATTTTATAATAAAATTGTAATAAATATATACACTTATATAGACGTATATAATTTATTCTGCCATCACTGATCATTTGAGCCTAAAAGTCCTTCTGCTTAGTCTGAGAAGAGCTACAGAGAAGTTCTCACTCTTCTACTGATGAAATAGGAGATTGTATGCCAAAATGTTTTCAACAAACTGGACATGACAAAATGAAACTGTGGTGTCATTACGGCATGAAACAATAGTGAGTTATGTCACAGTTCTGCATTTTGTGGATGGTGTTTCTTTTCCTTCTTTTCTCCAAAACCAGTCACACATAACCTTGCTAATTCATCATTTAAAGCACAGAGAACAGGCTTTATCCCATGATAAATACTAATAATATATATGATAGAGAACCTTTTTGGCTTTTAGAGGCCTGAATGAACTATTAAGGACACCATCCAAACTTGCAGAATCAGTAGTTCAGATAATGATCTTAAAGGCCAGGCAACTTTGCATCACTGAATATGTAATGGTAGATTCATATGTAAGGGCTAAAGCAACAGAATTATATTTTCAGAAGCTCTTTGATAGGAGACAAGAAGAAATTAGTTGCCTGTTTTCCCAGCTCATTCTTTCTGGTGTACTGCAATAACAGCAAGCAACATAATAACCTGTTAAGATTCAGTGATAAATATTAGAAAAGGTGAATGGCATGAGGAGCAAATTCATTCATTCATTCATGGCTTGGTTTCGTGAACAAAGATTTCAGAAGGGTTCTCCCTGTTCTTGCTGCAAGTGCGCTGATGGCTGGAAAGGCCAATGCAGGACAAGCAGTGCAGTGGCAGAAGGCACAGCAGAAAGTCTCCTACCTTGGACAGTCAAGTCATGGTTCTTTCTGGTGCTGTCTTTTCTCCTCAAGACTGATTCTCCATATGTTCTCAAAGGAGGCAGCAGCATTATGGATGGTGTGTCTGTCTCCATGTCTCTCAATTGGAGGCCAGAGAGGACCACTGATGGCAGTCAGTATGGCCAAAGCTGAGGAATTGTTTCAGGGAGTCCTTGTATCTCCTCTCTGGGGCTCCTCTGTTGCAGCAGCCGGTGGGAAGTTCACCATAGAGCACAATCTTAGGCAGGGGGTGATCCTCCATCCTGGAGACGTGCCCTGCCCAGCACAGCTGCATCCTCAGTAGTGTGGCCTCAATACTGGTGACCCCTGCCTGTTCAAGGACAGGAACATTGATCACACAGTCACTCCAGTGGATATTTAGGATTGTACAGAGGCAGCACTGATGGAAGCATTCAAGGAGTCATGGGTGGTGGTGGTAGAGACCCATGATTCAGACCAATATAAAAGGGTAGACAGTACAATGTCTCTGTAGACACCAATCTTTGTACTTTTCTTCAGGTGTTTATTGCTCCAGACTCTTTTATGAAGTCTTCCAAATGCTCTGTATGCCTTTGCTAATCTGCTGTCTATCTCTTTGTTGATCTTGGCATTCGAGGAAATAATACATCCTAGAGAGCTGAACTGCTGGACTACTTAAGCTCTGATTCACCTATGGTGATGTGGGGATGATGGAAGTCTTCCTGTGGTGCAGGCTGGTAGAGAACTTCTGTCTTCTTCAAGCTGACTTCCAGCCCAAAAAGATCTGCAGACTCTGCAAAGCAGGATGTTATGTGCTGCAGAGGTGCTTCTGTGTGAGCAATGAGGGTAAAGCAACTCTGGGACTTAAACAGCATTGATATTTATGACTCTATATACTTTCTTGTTAAATGTAGCAATATTAATTGCACATAGATTTGTTACTGGTTTTCATTTCTATGTATTTCAGTAAGTTGGAACACCACACAGTAATGTACCCACTGCATAGATTAAAAATTACTTAATTGAAAGGCATCAAAATTATTCTATATCTTTAGGGTCACAAGTGGGTGTGTCTTTGGAAGGGAATGGTTCTTCACCATATACTATTTTAATTTTAGAAAATGACATAGGAGCAAATGAAAAATCTCCTTCATTACAAAAGAAATATATGAGTCAGAAATAAAAGACAAAATAGTCTGACAAAGAATAATCATTACTCCGGTATCCCCACGGTTAAGCTAAAGATTCACATACTTAGAATGCAAATATAAGTGCTTGTAGAAAATAATAAATGCAGCACATAATACAGATGGAGCTGTACTAAAACAAGCTCTTGAGACTACTGAAATTTTGAAGGTGCAAACAAGTTCAGTGCTGCAGCCAGCACAGATAATTTTAATATTTCGCAGAATCACAGAATGTTTAGATTGGAAGAGACCTCCAAGACGATCCAGACCAACCTTTGACCAACACCACAGTCAACTACTAAACCATGTCCTTAAGGACCAGGTCCAGACGCCTTTTAAATTCCTCCAGGAGTGGTGACTCCACCACTGTCCTGGGCCATTCCAATGCCTGACAACCCCCTCAGTGAAAAAATATTTCCTAACGTCCAGCCTAACCCTCCATTTCCCCAGGGAAAGGAAAAGGAAAAGGAAAAGGAAAAGGAAAAGGAAAAGGAAACAAAGAACAGAAAAAGAAAAAGGAAAAGAAAATGAAAGAGAAGAAATCTTCTCTAGAGAACTGCTTGGGACTTGCTAGTCAGGAAATCCACCTGTTTATCTTGTCATGCTAAACCTTATTCAAAGGCCTCTTTTTATATTTTATAGCAAGCAACCAGTGATTAAGTAGTATAAATGGACACATCCCTGCTGGTGATTCTATAGTGCTGTGGTTCTTTCTGGCTCTCTTACATTTGTTCTATCTCAGAACACTGAACACTTTCAATTTTTCTCTCCTATTAGAAAAGCTTCAAGAGAAAGGATGGGGAGTTTCATTCCTTGTTTCCCTGGTTGCAGCTCCCTTGTAAGTGAGTGATAAAGCTGAAGACTAAATTAATAATGAATGTGGAAATGAGGAAATCACTCATGAGTAAATGACTCATGAATGAGTCATGAGGAAAAATTAATCCCATTTTTCTTCATAGAAATGTTTATAAGATGACCATCCCTACTCAGAAGAGATCATAGAGATGCAATATCTATGTCTCTGAAAACATGAATTTCTCTGTTTGGTAGTGATTTAATAGAGAAATTACTTGTTTCACATTATTAGGAATAGAACAAAGCACAAAGAGAAACCATGGCATAAGTGTATGGTTATATGAGTCCTCACAGCTTGAACACTTAATGCAGTTGTAGATACATGTACAAAAAAGGAGTTGAATTAATTGGGGAAAACTTAGAGGGGACAAGAGTAGTGAATAAATCAATATAATTGCTTCTGAATTAGGAATTATTAAGGAGTATAAAAGTATACGTGGAAAAAAAGGAGTAGGTTGGAAAAAATGTTTCACTTCAGATTACACTAATTCCTTTTTCAGACAGATGGTTCAGAACAGATAAAAATGGTTGTTCTCCATGCATGCAGTTAATTTACTGACACAGGATGGTGTAAATGCTGTATGCTTAGAGTATCACAAAAATGATTGAATAATTTCAGAGAAGAAATCCATTTAGAACTATTTAATCTAAAGGCATAGCACTGGGATCATGGATTCCTTGAACTATTAGTTTTTGTAGGTAGGGAGAGCAATTTGGGTAAGCAGTATTAAATGTGTACCCTGTTCTTATATTCTATCCTGTACATATGTGCTGGCTATAGCTGGGGACATAATAATGAGTCCATGAGACAAAATATGGCTGTTCCTATTATTTTTGTCTAAAAGTTTTGTGGGTGACTCATGGAAGAAGAAGGTGGGAGAAAGAAAGCATCTGATTTTAGTAGTGAGATTACACAAAGAGATACTCACAGTTTAATAAGAAGATATAAGAATACAGGGGAGACTGCAGTGATCAGGTGCAGGGCTCAGACAGACAAGCACATTGACTGTCCTCATTTTACATGTGACTGACCTGTCCCTTAGACTGTTTTCTGTTTATCCTCCCTTCCCACTACCATCCCCCTTTTTTCTTTCCTGCTCCCCCTTTCCTTTCCTGCACATTCCCTTTTGGCTTTGTTAAGCTCTTTCTGTTCCTGCACCCCAGCCTCATCTGGGAACTCCCATGGTTCACAATCCTATCAGCAGTGAAGTCCAGGTCAATTTTTCTGCAAGTGGTGCCTGTAGTTTCTTGACAGTCTGATCAATTAGTGTGATCAGTCAGGATTGTTTATTTTCATTGTCTTCATGATTGTTTTGTCTGGTTTGTGTGTCTATATATTGTTTCTGGTTCCCCCTTTTACCTTAATTTCCCAAGTGACTAGATCTGATCCAGTAACCTCACTGGAATAATCATTTTCACACTCTCACATGCCTTCATCAAGTAGTGTGACTGACTGGGTTTGGTTCCCATCACCTCCTCCCTTAGCAATTGTCAGTCAGCTTTGTGTCCCAGTATGTTCTTCTTTATTGCTTACCACTATTCTTACTGTCCTTTGTGGAGTCCTAAAGTCCTTAATCAGATACTCCTAAAGGAGCAGACACTCTCCTTCCACATACTCTTAGAGAGCAGCTCAAAGTTATTGTGGTTTTGTTTCAATATACTCTATGTTTCAACATACTCTGCTGGATAATGGAGTGGTACAGAAACCAAGCTCCTTCCTGCAGGCTGAGAATTTAACTATGCCTGCAGGCCTCAGTTGTTGTAAACTTCCAGGCAAGTCTGCCTTGTGCTCCATAAGGTGGCAGCTGTCTTACTCTGTCCCAAGCTTGAGGCTGGTTTCAGGCTTATTGAGAGAGAAATTCTGCCTCACTACGCCTTCCTACTTCTCGATCATCATGATAGACAGAGAAGATAGAATGGGATCCATTTAAATTACAGTTTCTAAAGAAATAATTGTGCACAATTAGGAAAAAAATCCATGTTGTTTGTTATGGTGAGCTCTTGGACTTGGGAGCCAAGTGTTGCCTTTTTTGGCCTTATCAGAGCTGTTGTTGGGTTTTGCCATTCTGGCACAGAGCAATGTGAAAAGAACAGGTCAGTCCAGCTGACTCCATACAACCTTAAACCAATCCTGTCTCTGAGTAATTAGCAGAGAGATCAAGCCTTCAACACGTTTACAACTAAAGAGTAAATTATTATTTACCAAAAATAGAGCACTTGAATGCTGTGTGGGCAGGATGTTACATATAAAGAGCCACAGCTGAAGGCAACCTTATTCTTTGTTACCTCAACATCTCATGGTAAGTCCCATCGGTTTGCTTCATACTCTGACCATGACATCCATACAGTTCTGGAAAGAAGTGGACTATGTAGAGGACTATGTAATGGGGACTCTTGTTCCCTACTTCTACAACTCCAGATCATGGCTTACATGCAATGTCAAGGTTATATGACCAAACTACTCCAGTGATACGGCATAGGGAGAAGAGGCATACTATGTCATTCCTTTGCTACACCCCAGCTCTATGAAAGGCACAGGAAAACTAAGTTTGAAGGAAGTTAAAATTGATCAGGAATATATATGTAATGCAGCTGATCTTTTCCTAGACAGATAAGATTTATTTTCTGCAGATCATGGTGATATCGGGAGAAAACTGAATTTTCCTGTGGGATTTGTCTCTAGCTCATGAGTTGTAAGGCTCTGTTCAGCTGTAGGGATAGTCTACAGAGTAGGCTTTTTGATAGAGCACATGATCAAGACAATGAACTGGTTTTGGTTTAACTCACTGTTCTTTCTTTACATACAGATACTTAAAGGAGAATTCCTCCTGGGATCTTTGAAGGTAAGAGTTTAACAAATAACATCTAGTTATTTACTAACTGTTCCTTAGCAATGAGAGAAGCACGCCTTGACAATGGCAAGAGCAGGTGGCAAAAGACCCAAAAGACCTTGCTGTAGAATCAGGTTCACTGGAAAGGATATATGTTATTTTAATCAATATATCAATATGAGCAGATTCAGTTCTTGGTAGGAAATATTGCATTTATTAGGAAAAAAAGTTATGGATACTCAAGATTAGCCAAGAGGACATGAGACACAGCAATAGGATAATCTTTTTGTAGTGTAACCTGAGATTCTGTGAGTTATAGACTATTAAAATTTACAGGTCTGTATATGACATCTGCACAACTTCTGGAAGCCTGAAATTGAGGTTTGTTTAGAAAAGACACTCAAATTACAATTCAAGAAGGTTCTAAGCCTATCCCGCCTTACATTACCCTCTGGTGTAAGTTCTAGAATATTATATGCTGATTTGTCTTATCACACAGGTTCTGAAACGAGAAGTTTAGGATGATCTTTTCTCCCGTCTGATGCACAGATCTGTTTATATACAAAGTCACCTTCACAGAGAACTTAATATGCACCATTCCCTTCTAGGTTTTCTGGGGAATGTTAATGACTGAGTGATTGAAAGATTTCACCCAAACAACAGTAGGAACCCTCCACACAACTGTCTTACAACCAGAAAATTTCAATTGAAGCTGAAAAGGATAGAAGTACAGCTTTTCATCCCAGATAATAATATCTTCTCTCTTCAGTAATGTATGAAGATCTAAATTTTACACTATTTTACACAAAAACATTTAGTAGTTTAACAGACTGTGCCTCTCAGTAATCTGATGATCTATTATTTCTGATAATCCGTTGGCATTTTCTGATTATTTTCTTAAACTTTTTCATGGGCACTGTAAAATCATTTTTCCTTCTTTCATTCTGCTTCCATTGAGCCACTCAGAGGCAGGATCACATGGCAAAATCCCAGATTCTATATACATAGCATAATACTTTCAAATTAACTTAGAGGTTCTGGATTCTGTGCTTTGAAATTCCCAGGTATTAAACATTCTTGAGAGATGTAGTCCCTCAAAGTCCTGCAAGGTTCATATCCTATAGCAGCAAGGTTTTACTGAGAGAGACCAGCATTTCTACAACTTGTCCAAAAGCAGCATTGCAAATGCTTTCAGACTCCTTTCATAATTTTCTTTTTACATAAAATCACTCCATATTGATTGCTTCAGTACTGTGATGCCTTTGATACATACAGTTTTGCCTGAGTTTTTCTGTTCTATTCCTTTATCTTGTTTAGTACCACATTGCCTATGAAATACCAGGAGTTTAGGAATTTTTCTCTTTTTTCCTTTGTTCTTTTGTTTCTTTTGTGTTTGCTATTTTTGTTTGGTTTTGGGGTTTCTTTTGTTTGGTTGGATTTTTTTGTCGGGTTTGGTTTTGTTTCTTTTTTTTTTTTTTTTTTTTTTTTTTGGCTAGCCTGTATATTAGCTTGTCTGGGGTAGAAATTCTGCCTTACGTTATTTATGACTGTTATTTCCAGATACTCTTGAATTATCCACATCTTTCCTTCTGACTGTAGCAGCCAATAGAATTTATTTGTGTTTAAGAATTTTTACTAGGTATTGCTAAAAACGTAAAATAAAACTGAGCATAAAAGTTTTTTGCAATATTTCTAATAGGCAAATCCCTAGCAAAATGAGTGGCATCTATCAATACACATTAACTGTCTTTTAATGATTCATAACTAATATTACTTTTTGTAATGTTAAAGCTAAAACATACTTTGTAATTGAAAGTGTAATTTGAAATGTTATACCATGTACTTATTTAATAGTTATCACTATGCTCTGAATTATTACCTTCAATAAGGTATTAGATTGCTTTATTAGCCAACTTTGCCACAGATCTAAAAAGACATTTTATATTTTCTTCATCTGATAAAGAGGTTTGGCTTTAGACAGGTGATGACTGATTCTCACAATTTGTTCCAGTGCTTGGAACAGACAAAAAATAGTTAAAATTTCCCTGCTTGGTATTAAAACTTAGAAAATAGAACAGTGGCAAAAATACCTCCACTGTGTTCTAGAGGAAATATGCTTCACTTACAAATTTTACTCCTGTCTAAATGTTTAGATGTCTAATAAAACAAACCATCGAAGTTGCTGTGTCAATGAGGCTTTGAGATATCTGTGGCTGTGCAGCTGTGTGAATAGCAGATGAAGATATGACAGAAAAGGCTTTTGAAGGCTTCTAACTTAATATTCTCTCTGCCCTCATTTGGACACACAGGCATCCCTTTTAAGGAGGATATCTTAAAGAACACATATCTGTCTAAAAAAGGAACTTTCCTTATTAGGACTTCTTGAGTGGATACTTAAAGTTGAGGCCTGACACTGATTAGTCGTCTTCTTCCTTTTAGTCACTGAGCATGACCATTTTCTGGATCTATATACATTACAAATTCACAGTCTCTCTGAAACTTTTCTGAACTCCTACAGAGCAACTCCAGTCATGAGTTCAGATGCAGAGATGGCCATCTTTGGAGAAGCTGCACCCTTTTTACGGAAGTCTGAGAAGGAGAGAATTGAAGCCCAGAATCGCCCATTTGATGCTAAGTCAGCCTGTTTTGTAGTGGATGAAAAGCAAATGTATGTGAAAGGTACCATACAGAGTAGAGAAGGTGGCAAAGTCACAGTTAAAGTAAATGATGATACAGTAAGTGTAACCAATTGTTACTCATACATGATCATCCAGTTCAGGCTGTTCCTTGGCTTAGATTTCATCTCCTGTTTTTTCCTTGCATTTTTGCCAGACTGTGACTGTAAAGGATGATGAAGTCTTTCCCATGAACCCTCCCAAATTTGATAAAATCGAGGACATGGCCATGATGACCCACCTCCATGAACCCGCTGTGCTGTACAACCTCAAAGAGCGTTATGCAGCCTGGATGATCTACGTAAGTACCAGCCACAGTCTCCCTTTGGGCAGCTAGGAGGAACTGCTCTGCCAAGCTAAGTGGAGCCAACGGGTTGTCTCCTTTCCTCACAGACCTACTCGGGTCTCTTCTGTATCACTGTCAACCCCTACAAGTGGCTGCCAGTATACAGCCCAGAGGTGGTGTCTGGCTACCGAGGCAAGAAACGCCAGGAGGCCCCTCCACACATCTTCTCCATCTCTGACAATGCCTATCAGTTCATGCTCACTGGTGAGTCATTTGGCAGGAACAGGAAACCCTGACAGAGGCAGGACTGGCTGCCTGTGCAAGGAACGCTTGACAGTTCAGGCATCTGAGCTGCTGTTCTACTCAGTACCTGATGGCAACAGCTCCCATAGTTTCATGATAGAGTAGATTGTCTTGATGACCTCTTTGCTATCATATAATGAAGGAAAAGCAGTAGGTAGCTGTGTGGCTTTGTGACCAGTATCCTGAAAAGGAATTTAAAGAAACAGAGTAAGGAAGGGATACAGCAGAAAATCTGATTACAATTAAACAATACTTAAGCCAGGATGTCTACATAAACGAAAAGAAATAATAATTGGGAAGCCTTTTAAAGAACTGTTGGAGCTAAAGTTGGAGTGAAGAAAGTGCTTGGAGTTAAATTTTGGGCTGCACCATCTCTCTGTACTCAAAAAGATACACATGCAGGCTAATGCAGAATTTTTTTTATCTGGTTACAAAGTTACAATTTAATTATTTCCTTTGAAGTTGGTTAGTTACGTGTAAGGAACAGAAACCCTCCATATCACATTTGAAAAATTCTTTCTGTGACTTTGTTTTCAGATCGTACCAATCAGTCAGTCCTTATCACGTGAGTATATTTTCATATGTGTGTCAAAGCTGACAGAGAAGTAAAAACATTTCCTGTTTTTACTATAAGAATTAATATTTTCATTTGAACAGTGGAGAATCCGGTGCAGGGAAGACTGTGAATACAAAGCGTGTCATCCAGTACTTTGCAACAATTGCAGTTACTGGTGATAAGAAGAAAGACCAACAGCCTGGCAAAATGCAGGTATTTCATCATCTCCCCCTGATAGACTATGCCAGCAGAGCAGAAAAAACGCATTTTTTGTGTTGAAGGGTTATCAAAACACAAAAAAACATAGTGCAACTGAGGGGACAGTAATGATGCACAGTCTCTACTTGATTACCTCTGCTATTGAGCCTCCCTCCTTCTGAAGCCTAGTGAAACTCTTCTTAAAGAAACACTTTAGTCATTTAGGAAAGGCTCAAAACTCAGTTTCTCTTCAGTCTCCACTAATATGCAGAAAGTTTTCACCAGGGAGATAATGTAAGCCAGCAGTTTACTCTGTGCTGTCTGCCTAGGTACCTGTCCATTAGTATTCTATGAGACGGGCTACATCTACAGCACTCAGTGGCTGCAAATGTAAAGAGCTCCTAGTGACATGTGATTGTGTAATTCAATCAATCATAGAATCATAGAATTATTTAGGTTGGGTGGGACCCCTAAAAGTCCTCTATCCTCTTCCTGAAATAAGCAAGAACACCCTCAACTAGATCAGGTTTCTCAGAGCCTCCTCAAGTCTCATCTTGAGGATCTCCAGAGATGAGGCCTCAACCAACTCCCAGGGCAACCTGTGCCATTTTTCCACTACCAATTCCTATTTCTTGTGTCATTCCTATTGACAAGGGAAGTGCAGGCATTCTGAACTTGAGTGGTTGTACTGAAGTTAACAGTAATTTCAGTTGCATCAGGGATTAGTTTTCACTGGCTTATTCTCTTGCCTGAGAGGCAGCATAAGAAAAGCAGCAGATTTGGAACTGCTGGGATAACTTGTCTGACAGCTAGAAAGTAACTTAGAAAGACTCCTTCCAGGGAAGAAAGCACATGCTCAGATGCCCCTTTCTGGCGAGCAGACCAGCTGCTGCAATCTGCATAGGCTTCATTCCCTAGCACAGGCCAAGGAACAAGCATCCTTATGGCACAAGTATGTGTCACCACAGACTTTGAGATGGTATGTGTACTAAAGCGGCTGACATGTGTCAGCATGTTATTTGAGTACCCAAGGGCACAGGAGAACCTAAGGAGGAGATTCCAAGGCTGAATACTCTTTTCACACTCAGAGGCAGGTGTCTGTGATTGATGGGTTCTTATGGCCCAGGCACGTTCATTACAAGCCCTCTTTCCATCAGCACTATTCCAGAATCTCCTGAGCTCAACTTTCACCAGCTGCTCAGTATGCCAGGACTGATCTCAGAAATACTTTTGAGACAGCTGAGAGATGTACTGATCATGTTTGATATAAGGATAATCACCTGGCTCAGATGGACAACAACCTGTTCTGCCTTCTGAGTTATTTCACAAAATACTCTGGGTTTTTTAGTATTCACAATCGCTGTAACAGGAGCATGTGCCTCTTTATAAGAACATTAAATAAGACATTCAAGTCATAGTTCTGTCCAGCCCAGCATCCTACCCCAGTTGCAGGCTGAAATCAGATGCCATCAAGAGTATATGAATAAGGGAAGCATGTAACTGCAATGCCCTAGAAAGCTGTCTCAACCTCCAGCACTTTGCCACTCAGCCTGTAGAAACTACTTCAGAAACAACTTGTGTAAGGAACTGCCATGTTTTCTTCCATGCTGTTCTCCATGTACCACGCTCCCTTGTGTTCCTCTGGCACATGTGTGCACTAAAAAGAGGTTTGCAGCTGCACTGACACACAAATCCTCTTTTCTTAATGAGGAAGTTCATTTAGAAAGCTGAAAAACACATATGAAAGGGCATTACTCTAGGAATTGGGGACTTCTAATACAAAAGAAAAATTATATAGCATTTCGTGTGCTACTGTGTTGCCTTAATTTTACAGGCTCCACTTTCACAGTAAGCTAATAAAAAATTATTTAAACCCATTGTGCCATCTGCAGACAGTGATGAGAATGGCACTCCCTCTTCATTAGAAGATGTTAACTGCTGCACTTAAAACATAGTAGACAAAGCACCTTGACCTGTGCCACTAATCTTTCATCTGGATAAAATGGTATTTTTTCCTCAGTCTTTGTTTTTCCATTGCTGTCTTGGAAATTATCTCTGGCAACACCTTCATACTTGTTGGAAGCCTTGAGAAAAACATCCAAAAAAGCACATAGTGACTCTGCTTCCTGTACTGTACTGCATAGAAAAGGAGAAACATAATGTCACAGAAGTGTCCTTCCTCCCAGATTTTTGCAGTTAACAAGAATGATACAGTACTATATTGAAACTTTACATGTAGACCATTCCTTCTCCAGTTATGCAGTAAAAAGCTTAGAGTTTCTGCTATCTGTTTTTTGAAGTTTGGTATTTGAGACTCAGGCTTTGTCCATATTCCACCCTTCTTTTCAAAGCATATCTGGAGATGAGTTTTGCAATCTGAAAGTCTGATAGTTGTTTTAATGCAATTGCAAAGCTAGGTGCACCCTTGCAAGGTGCAAGATTGCTATATTGCTAGCATACATTGCTATATTGCTTTCAGCAATCTTCCTTTGAAACTAATGGCAACATAAATGAGTGATGGCTGATGAGTGCTTAAAAACTCTGCTAATTTCAGATTAAAATCACAGCTGAATTGTAAAAATTATCTGTTTGCAATACTTTCTTTGCAGTATTTGTTATTAACTAGTAGTGAAGCTTGTTAAGAAACTTTTTCTTGTGTAACTAGGGAACTTTGGAGGATCAGATCATACAGGCCAACCCACTGCTGGAGGCTTTCGGCAATGCCAAGACTGTGAGGAATGACAACTCCTCACGCTTTGTGAGTTCCTTTCAGATTTGTTGGAATGCAGACATCTCATATACATTTTGTTCGTTAATTGCTATAACCTGGTTGATCTGTACTACTTGATAGGGAAAATTCATCCGGATTCACTTTGGAACAACTGGCAAGCTGGCCTCAGCGGATATTGAAACCTGTGAGTTGGAGCAAGTCAGTGCATGCAGAATTTGTGCATTCATGATCTCAACTTTACCAGGAAACTAACAGCATCTGTCTTTTGGTTAGATCTTCTGGAGAAATCCAGAGTGACTTTCCAGCTGTCCAGTGAAAGGAGCTATCATATTTTTTACCAGATACTGTCTAACAAGAAGCCAGAGCTCATTGGTGAGTGTCAACAGTGCTGGGACATGCACAACAAATGCTTCCTCTTTCACTGTGACATGCCCTGGTGCCACCAAAGGTGCTTTGTATACCTGCAGATCTCCTCCTTATCTCCACCAACCCCTACGACTTCTCCTATGTGAGCCAAGGAGAAGTCACTGTTGCCAGTATAGATGACAGCGAGGAGCTGCTGGCAACGGATGTGAGTACAGCCCAGCACCTGCAGGGCAGCCAGGGAGATGGGAAGGAGGGCAGGGAGGCCTGGTGGTGGGCAGGCAGAGAAGTCTGGTGGCAAGCAGGGAGGCCGGGCAGTCCACAGTCATGAAGTGCCAGGCTCTGCTGCCTGAAGAAGTCACAGGAAAACATCAGTGCTGCACAGCACCTTGTGCTTCTCAGACCTTCCCTGGCTTGCCTGTTGCCTCTGCAGAATGCCATGGACATCCTGGGCTTCAACTCAGATGAGAAGATGGGGATGTACAAGCTGACGGGGGCTGTTCTGCACTATGGGAACATGAAGTTCAAGCAGAAGCAGAGGGAGGAGCAGGCAGAGCCTGATGGCACAGAAGGTAGTGTTGGCTGCAGAGGTTGCTTTTGAACTTCACAAGGAGATAAGCTAGCAACCCACTCCCATAAAGTGCCCAACACTTTGAGAATGGTTTCCCTTTCCAGAAAAGAAACTAATTTTTTTTTAAAGTTTGTTGCAAGTTCCACCAAGTCAGTGATTTAATTTACACTCCACAAAGAAACACACACTTAAGATAAATATTGCTGTAGCCCTTCAGGCATGGAATGTGGCGTAGCTGAGACACTGCCTGTGTTGGAAGGAAAGCGTTTTCCATGGGACTGGAGAGGAGCTTCTCACATCCTAGGGGACCTGGACATCTTTCTTTGTCAATTTTTGAACTTATTTGCTGTCTCTGATCCTAGTGGCTGACAAAGCTGGCTACCTGATGGGTCTGAACTCTGCTGATTTGCTCAAAGCTTTATGTTATCCCAGAGTGAAAGTTGGGAACGAATATGTAACTAAAGGACAAAGTGTTCAACAGGTACCTGGACAGCTGATTGGTTTGTCATTTTGTTCAAACAGTTCTCTCAACTTCATAGTTAACTCACCTTTCATTACTGCCATGGCTGTGTTTCTTACAGGTATACAATTCAGTGGGTGCATTGGCCAAATCAGTCTATGAGAAGATGTTCCTATGGATGGTTACTCGAATCAACCAACAGCTGGATACAAAGCAGCCCAGACAGTACTTCATTGGTGTCCTGGACATTGCAGGCTTTGAAATTTTTGATGTGAGTTACAGTAGGTATGCTTGCCCACTGATGACTTTTCCAAACTAACTGGCATTTTTTTTGTATTTCGAATTTGCAGTTCAACAGCCTGGAGCAGCTGTGCATCAACTTCACCAATGAGAAACTGCAACAGTTCTTCAACCACCACATGTTCGTGCTGGAGCAGGAGGAGTACAAGAAAGAAGGAATTGACTGGGAGTTCATTGACTTTGGGATGGACCTGGCTGCCTGCATTGAGCTCATTGAGAAGGTAGAGGAAATATTTTAATTTTAGAAAAGCACATTTCTTTCATGACCATTTATTTTAGTCCAGTCATTGTTAATAAACTGAGCATATTTCAAGTTGCCATGTTCCTGTGTAGTAGCCTGAGCCTGAGCATTTAGTTTGCCTAAATGTTATAGTAACTAGTGATGTGTTAAGACCTTGTGAAGTGCAAATTAGTCACTGAAACAAGTCACAAATCACATTTTATTTACTTTTCCCTCCCCACCACTTACTTTCTTTATGTATTCATATTATTCCCAGCCCATGGGCATCTTCTCCATCCTGGAAGAGGAGTGCATGTTCCCCAAGGCAACTGACACCTCTTTCAAGAACAAGCTCTATGACCAGCATCTGGGCAAGTGCAACAACTTCCAGAAGCCCAAGCCTACCAAAGGCAAGGCTGAGGCGCACTTCTCCCTGGTGCACTATGCTGGCACTGTGGACTACAACATCTCTGGCTGGCTTGACAAAAACAAGGATCCTTTGAATGAAACAGTTGTGGGACTGTACCAGAAATCATCCCTGAAGCTGCTGTCCTTCCTTTTCTCTAATTATGCTGGTGGGGCAGAGACAGGTAAGTGCTTTTCCAGTGTTGATTGATAAGGTGAGAATCACTTAAAGTCTACTTCTGTTTCTCATCTCTGTGGCATACTCCAGACTCTCTTACATCCCCCATGTTCTTGTGCGCACCCAGATATGCCAAAGCGACGATACAAACATGCAGAACTGATTAAAACACTACATTAACGTAGTGCAAAGAAGCAAAACTCAGCAAATCCAAAATAAAGTGATAGGAGGTGCATGTTTTCTGACTTACTGTCTTGTGAATCATGTGCATGCTTACTCATCATGTAAGGTGCCAAAATACACGGCAATGTGCAAGCACTTTATAGTCTTTGGGGACTGTTTTGTTTCTTAAGGTGAACTGGAAGAACTAAAAGGAAACCATGGAACTAGTTTGTATCCAGCAGAGAATCCTGGTGTTGCAAAGGAAATGAGGCAGAGAATGTAATTTAGAAATCCTCTTAGGGCATCAGAGAGTAGTCTAATCTCTTGCCCTGTTGGACCCTCAAGTTGGACAGTCTTCCTTACCAAAAATGGCCACACATAATTCTACAAAAAATCCAAATATTCTGGCAGCCTGGAGGCTGGTCAAAAAGAAGAGACAGTATCAATTAGTAGTCAACTCATCCACAGGCATATGGAGAGCAGGGTCTCAGGATCTCGAGAGAGTACTGCATGGGGATTTCCATGCAGTTCAGTTTTGCTGATGTAACAATGTGCCTGAGTAAGCTCTTAGGAAATACTGGTAAGGAGTGAGCAGTGGTTCTTACAGGTATTACCAATATTAGAGAGGTGAGAAGAAAAAATTGTGGAAATAAAATTTTGGATAAAGTGTGAAGTTCAGAAGACAAAGGCTCCATTTAAGTCTTGATTTAATTTAGTTCAACAATAAAGCAAATATGACAAGGCACTGAGCTGCTTGGATTTGTATTCCTGAGACTATAATATGTGTCCTGCTTTGGGGCTGCAGAACTCAGAACAAACCTCTATTCTTCACCTGGAACATCAGATTAGGAGATTTTTCTAAAGAGAATTTCACTATGCTGATAAATAAATGCACTGCTGAGCCACATTCTTGGGTCTTTCGCCTAATTAAAAAAATAATAATAATAAAAAATAGAACTGTAAGTAAAAATGATGTGACTGGTAGCGCAGTGCACACTGTTTTGAGAATTACGTAGTGTAACAGTGGCAAAGCCACACACATTCTGATACAGTCTAACTCATGCATTTGAGACCAAACACACCATACAATGACCAACAACCAGAAGTTCACTAATCTCTTATGCAGCAATGAGTATTCAAAATTTTAAAATAATTATTTTATTGGCTCGTGACCAAAAAAAGGAAGATCAGATCTATAAAACATACTCTAACAGTTCACCTCCTATCTGCTTCTTCCAAGGTGATAGCGGCGGTGGCAAGAAAGGTGCTAAGAAGAAGGGAGGTTCTTTCCAGACTGTGTCTGCTGTGTTCCGGGTATGTGAATTTCCTGTTAAATGAGCCATTCTACAAAAAAATGATACAAGGGCTGAAACACCTCTCCTGTTAAGAAAGGCTGACAGAACTGGTGTTTTTCATCCTGGGGAAGAGAAGGGATGTGTTGTTGCAGCCTTTCAGTATATAAAAGAGGCTTCTCAGAAAGATAGATGGTGTTTTACCAGGTCCTGTCATGAAAAGACAAGGGGTAACTGGTTTATACTGAAAGAGGATGCATTGAAATTGGACATCAGGTAGATATTTTTTTACAATGAGGGTAGTGAGACACTGGAAAAAGTTGCCTAGAGGGGTTGTGGATGCCCATAATTGGAAATGTTTAAGGACAGACTGGATGGGGCTTGAACCAACCTGATCTGGTGAAAGATTTCCCTGCCTATGGCAGGGATCTTCAAAGGCCCCTTCCAATCCAAGCAATTCTGTGATTCTTTTACAACTTGACATTTGAATAAAAATATAAAAGATCTGTAACTCAAAGCTCAATCACATGCTTTTGTTTTATCACAGGAAAATCTAAACAAGTTGATGACTAACCTGAGAAGTACCCATCCTCATTTTGTGCGATGCTTGATTCCTAATGAGACCAAGACACCTGGTAGGTCTGTCACACTTTAAAGACATGGGTCTGCTGGCAATTAGCCTGCTTAACTTTCACACCAACTTCTTCTAGAACAGCTCCCTTTGCATGAGGCAACTGTCCTCTGAAAGCAGACTGAGAGTTTTAAACAAGCTACTTATAATCACTGCTGAGTTGGAATCTTTGTAACGACCAAATCCCAAATCCAATTAAATTTTATTATAGTCAATACTTGCATCACAGCCAGGGTAAAATCTTACATAACATGAAGAGTGATTGTTTAGATTGTACTTCACTCCATAATTTGCTACCCCTACCTATATCCAATGAGGATGCCGATGATGTTGAAGATTTTTTTAGCTGGTCTCCTAAAGCATTTTCCTGCCACTGTTAAGTAATATGGCCTTTTGCCTTCCTGCCACTGGCAATTCAAAAGCACTGCTAGCTCCAGCATTCATTGTAAAACTCAGCTCTGAAACAGCTCTCTGCAACTTGTGTGAATTGAAGTCATGTTCTGTCTTCACTTCCTGCATCTTTAATCAAGAACTGGTTGAGTTTTATCAAAAATGGGAGGTTATTCTGGAATGCTGGCTGGAAAAAAGTTAATTTTCTTCACAGTAGCCAGTATGGGGCCGTGTTTTGGATTGTTGCTGAGCCAAAGTATTGATGGTGCAGAGATACTTTTGTTGTTGTTGAGTAGTGCATACACAGCCTCAAAGCCTTTTCTGCTTCTCACACCACCCTATCATCTTGTGGTGCGCAAGAAGTTTGGAGGGTACACAGCTGAGACAGCTGACCCCAACAAACCAAAGGGATATTCCATTCTATATTACATCATGCTCAGCATATAAAACAGGGGGAAGAAGAAGGAGAGGGAACATTTGGAGGGATAGTCTTACTTTCCAAGTAATCGTTAGGTGTGAGAGAGCCCTGCTTTCATGGAGATGGCTGAGCACCCACCTGCTGATGGGGAGTAGTGGAGGAATCCCTTGTTTTGTTTTGCTTCAATGTATGCTTTTTGCTTTACCTACTGAACCCCTAAGTTTTATCACTTTTACACTTCCAGTTCTGCCCCTCAGCCCATCAGAGAGGAGTGATAGAGTGTCTTTTGGTGTTGAATTGCTAGCTGGGGTTAAAGCACAACAATCATACTGGATGTATTTTGTTTAAGGTGAAATGGATCATTACTTGGTGATGCATCAGCTGCGGTGCAATGGGGTTCTAGAAGGCATCCGAATTTGCAGGAAGGGGTTCCCAAGCAGAATACTTTATGCAGACTTTAAGCAAAGGTAGGTCTTCACTTACTACTGTCTGTTAAGATAAGGCTTCAGTAAACCAATAGCTCCAGTAACAAGTCTGGTGACATCACAGCTACAATGGAAGCCTAAGAGACTAAATTTACTACACTATTATCACTGTCTTGATTTTACATATTCTCTGTCAAGGTAGACTTAAGAATAAGAAGTGTTCAGTGTACAGACATGCATCTCCTTTGATGTATCTGAAGAAACAACTTTTGAAGGATTAGGTGGTCCTGTGCATGACATTGTTACCTTGCAAAATCCTAGGACTGCTGTTAGCAGTTAGAGAATACTACCATGCCATTTTATTCCCAACTCAATGAGTCAGTGGTACAACTTGTGGAGTGTGTGAGCTGTGCAAGATCCATATTCCCTTTTGAATACAAAATTATTTTTCGAATACAGATTATTTTTAGTTTTAATTCATCTTCAACTTCCATTTCAGTAATATTTCTCTGATCAATGAAATAACATGAGAAGGGGTTGATGTGTTCTCACTATGTTCTTCCTAATTCCTGGGCCTATGGATGCTCTTCAGCGTGCACATTAATTCTGTGTGCAACAACACACTGTATTGTTACACAGCCAACAGATTCCTCTGAAGAGTAGATATGTCCCCTTAACATCACCTTCTTTCTGTTCAGCCAAGACTGTCTAGATTTCAGATGCCATATTCAGTCACTTGCCAATAGATCAGCTTCTGTATATTTTATGATACACAGTGGATCCTATTTTCTTCACCTTGTTTGAAATCAGTCCTGTTGCAACCTGTCTTACCACAGGTACAAGATTCTTAATGCCTCAGCCATACCAGAAGGCCAATTCATTGACAGCAAAAAGGCTTCAGAGAAGCTTCTTTCCTCCATTGATGTTGACCACAGCCAATACAGATTTGGCAACACCAAGGTAAGGTCCTTGTGGAAGAGTGTGTTTACTTAATGGCAAAAAAAATTGTTAATTTAAAATATTTTTGCATATGAAATCAGCATTCATGATAATTCGAAACAAATTATACCACTAGCAAGATACAGTCCAAAAAATTTTGTCTGGTTCAGGGGGTATGTACAAGTATGTATAGCACTGACAGCCCCGGGGACCACTTCACTACCAGAATAACCCAGAGAGGCTGCCAATAGAATGAGTGCTGCCCCTTTCTCCTGCCAGTTATACTGCTTTATATTACAGCATGTTAGACAGGCACAAACAAGTTGGTCAGACTTTTCAGGGGATTTAGGCACACACACAAGTCTGCCTTCCATATCTAAAGCAGTCTTAGGTGGGACACTGATTCCCTGATCAGCACAATCAAGACAGTACTATTTCTGGATAAAAACCCAATCATCTTCACTACTGAACAGACAGCATCATGTATGGCCCTTTAAGCCATCTCTAAGTCAGTTAACAGAACAAACCTTGAGTGTGACGTAAAAGACTACAGCTAAGAGAAAGAGTAGGACATAGTACTGCACTGAAAATTAGTTCTTTAATTAATTCATTAAATTATTAATAACTACTGATGAATTGGATCTTCCACTGCCTGCAACAACACCACAATAATGTCGTCAATATATGACCCTCTTTTATATTCTAGGTGTTCTTCAAGGCAGGTCTCCTGGGACTGCTAGAAGAGATGAGAGATGAGAAGCTTGTGAGCCTCATCACTCATACACAGGCTATGTGCAGAGGCCACCTCATGAGACGTGAATTTAAAAAGATGAATGCAAGAAGGTAATATAAGTAAAAAGTGACAACCATACTGTATCAAACCAATAGTAGAGAAGTGCAGTATACTGTCTCCAATTAAAAAAAATCCTCAAGAAATACCCTTATAAATACTAGGGGGAAAAGAGGACACACAAACTAATGGTTTCTTTGTTAGTCTCCAAAATTCTGAAAATAGCTATTCAGCAATTACACTATGCACCTGGAGCATGGTATTTAGTATTTAACAGTGAACCTTTTCCCCAGGAGTGCAGGAGTTCAAAATTTACAGAACCCCATGACAGAGATAGGCAATTGAACAAGTAGTAAGTTTTGTCTGTTTTAAATAGGTTTGATCATTTCAATGGATCATATCAATTTTATATATCCAGATATCTCCTATATCCAGGCACAGTTATTGTTCATGCCACTGAATCAAACATTCTGTAATCAACTGCCTAGAAATTACTCTTTAATAAAAGCTATAGAGGTGAGGAAAAATAGTTCCCTGAGGAAAATGCTGATGCTTAATGGCCAATAATCAAAGTCTGTTTTTAACCAAAGTCTCACCAACCTCACAAACTATGTCTCTGTGTTTTCAGAGAATCCATTTACATCATCCAATACAATGTGAGGGCATTCATGAATGTCAAGCACTGGCCCTGGATGAAGCTGTACTTCAAGATGAAGCCCTTGCTGAAGAGTGCAGAATCTGAGAAGGAGATGGCCAACATGAAGGAAGAGTTTGAGAAAACCAAGGAAGAGCTTGCTAAATCTGAGGCAAAAAGGAAAGAACTGGAAGAGAAAATGGTGACCCTGTTGCAAGAGAAAAATGACCTGCAGCTTCAGGTTCAATCTGTGAGTAACCATGTGTTTCAAATTGTTAGTTATAGTAATAGTTGCAGGCTAAAAATCTGGTTGAGCCACACTCTGTACTGGCTGAGAGAGGGGTTAGAGACTGACAGGAGCAAGGCTGGCCACATGTGAATGAAGTGGAAGCAGTTTAGTAGAGATAGTCTGACCTCTGTCATTAGAGCTGGAGGAGCTTATCAAAGACAGAATCATCCAGCAGTATGAAAGCTGACTTTGAAATGCTGTTTGTTTTACAAATTCACATCTAAACTCATGCTTCTGTGAAATTCCATTTGCTATCAGATCTATTGCATATGGAAGTAGCCTCGAGGTCACGTGCCCTGGTGCTAAGGATTATTGAAGTCACCCTGATATTAGTTGGAAAGATCACACAGCCAGGCATAACCAGTCCAAAAGGTTCCTGCAGTGCATTAATAACAACTTTCTGGTGCAAATGAATGAAGAACCAACAAGAAGAGGTGCAATACTGCACCTTGTATTAACAAACAAAGAAGGTCTGGTCATGGATGTTAAGGCTGGGGGCACTCTTGGCTGTGACCACCACAGGGGGCCCAAAGATGGTCAGTATTCAAATACTACCTCCTCTAAGCTCAAGATAAATGTATCCCCTTGAAAAGAAAAATCAGGTAGAAGAGGCAGGAGATACGCATGGATAAGCAAGGAGCTCTTGGAAAATCTCAGATGGAAGAGGGAAATTTACAGTATGTGGACAAAGGGTTTGGTTAATTGAAAGGATTATAGAAATGCTGCCAGAGTGTGTAGAGACTCAACAAGAAAGGCCAAGGCTCTCTTGGAATTTAGTCTGGCTAGGGAGGTGAAAGAAAAGAAGACCAAATACAGAAGCGAGAAAAAGAAGAATAAGGAAAAAAATGTAGGTCCACTGTTAAATGAAGTGGGAGATAAGAGAAGATGCAGACATGGCACATGGCAGAGTTGCTGAATGCCTTCTTTGCCTCAGTCTTTACTTCTAAGGCCAGCACTCAGGAATCACAGTCACTGGAAGTAAGGGAGCATAGCTGGAGGGAGGAAGACTCTCCACTAATCAGGGAGGATTGGGTTAGAGATAGCTTGGATAAACTGAAAACACACAGATCCGTGGGCCCTGATGAGTCACATCACATGTGCTGAGAGAGCTGACTGATGTTGCTGATGAGCCTCTCTCCATAATTTTGGAAAAAAACATGGAGAACAGGAGAGGTACATGAGGTCTGGAAGAAAGCCAGTGTCACTCCAGTCTCCAAAAAGGACAAGAAGAAGAGGCAAGGGAAGTCCCAGGTAACTACAGACCAGCCAGCCTCACCTCCATACTTGGAGAATGAGGTATAAAGGCTGAAAGGGGATCTTAATGTCTACAAATAACTGAGGGGTGGCTGCCAAGAGGAAGGGGCCAATTTCTTTTCGGTGGTGCCCAATACAGGACAAGGAATAATGGGTTGAAGCTAGAGCATAGAAGTTCCACTTCAACATTAGGAGAAACTTCTTCACTGTAAGGGTGATGGAGCCCTGGCCCAGGCTGCCCAGAGAGGTTGTGGAGTCTCCTTCTCTGGAGACTTTCAAAACCCATCTAAATGTGTTCCTGTGAAGCCTGCTTGGAAGTGGGATTGGATTAGATGATCTCAAGAGGCCCCTTCCAACTCCTAACATTCTATGATTCTGTGATTCTATGATCCTATTTATGTCAGATTCCTTGCAGGCTTCTTGTTATGACTAAGCCCTGTGAGTTGATTGCACAGTATTGTAGCCAAATCATCTGATCAGCTGAATGGAAGTGCCTCTACCATGGGACAATGGTCCACTTTTCCCAGGCAGAGAAACTGAGCAGGACAATTTCCTTATGACGGAATCATGTGCATTACTTGGATAGGAAAATGTGTCCTGACTTGTGCAGTTTCTTGTAGATGGCGCTTGAACAACACATGTTGCTTTTTGTTATTCTTAGAAGAAATATAACCTGTCTTTGATATGTTCTGACAGGAGAGTGAAAATCTAGCTGATGCTGAAGAGAGATGTGAAGGACTCATAAAAAGTAAAATCCAGCTGGAAGCTAAAATTAAAGAACTAAGTGAAAGAGTGGAGGATGAAGAGGAGACAAATGCTGAATTGACAGCAAAGAAGAGGAAACTTGAAGATGAGTGCTCTGAGCTGAAGAAAGATATTGATGATCTTGAACTGACTCTGGCCAAAGTGGAAAAGGAGAAGCATGCAACAGAAAATAAGGTGACAGAGGAATTAGGGACTTATTCTTCCCCAGACAGTTTTCCCTGACATTTTTAATTTTTGTAGAAAGTTTTGTTCATTCTTAAATGATCTGAATGGGAAGGATACATGCCAAAGTCATGGAAGAGAATATTGTCACTTTATCACCTGTGACAGAAATTAGCTTGTTAAAATTGTATTAGTAATAAACAACTAAAGCAAGAATTCCAACCCTTGCAGGACCAAAGAGGTAATGTGTCAGGCATAACACTTTCTGCTACCCCCATCATGAACTTTATAGACCTTCTGTGGAGAGCATTTTGACTACATCCATACAAGCTTTTTCAAGGGTGCACTCACTGTGTTCTTGCAGTCTGACATTTCTCAAGGCACTCCCTCATAGTATGGATGCTTGCTGTCTAACAGGTTAAGAATCTTACTGAAGAGATGGCAGCTTTGGATGAAAATATTTCTAAACTCACTAAGGAAAAAAAGGCCCTCCAGGAAGCCCACCAGCAGACACTGGATGACTTGCAAGTTGAGGAAGACAAAGTCAGCACACTCACCAAAACCAAGACTAAACTGGAGCAGCAAGTTGATGATGTAAGAAAAAGTTTTGGGGTTGTATAGGTGGGAGCTTTGACAGATTAGAAAAGAACAGAAATTTGTATTTGGGACGAGAAGCAACTCCTAAAGAAGCCAAGCCAGCTCTAATCATTACAACTAATAAATTGTTGTAAATTACCAGAATACTGTGGAATCCAGTACATCTTTCCCTATTTAAACTATGCTCATAACTGGGTATTTCAGTGTTTTTGACTTCTTGTGTCCTTGTGTCCTGCTCCTTTAGCTGGAGCAGTATATCTATGGCAGATTGCAGTTTGATGCAGAGTTATTTGAGGTTTCTGGCTGTGCACTGTGTATATACTCCAGGAAGTTAATGAAGAGGGGGAATTTGTCAACATATAGCAGTATATTTGCAAGGAACTGCAGTCACAGCAAAATTTTAATATCTACATTTTTCCAAAACTTCCACTTCCACTGTGCACAGCCAAGCTGTGGACAACTTAATGGATAAAACCAAATCATCATGGCTGGTCTGATCTTGCAGCATGAGTGTAACACATGAGAATATGACAAGTCTATGTAAGAACTCTCTGTTCTTATATTCTCTATAATTGTCTATTCATCAATTGCCTACTCTTGTGATATTTTTAAAATCAAGAATAGTTAATTTCAGATTATAATTTATATGCTTCAAAATATGTTTTCTGTTTTTAGCTTGAAGGATCTCTGGAACAAGAGAAGAAACTCCGAATGGACCTCGAGAGAGCAAAGAGAAAACTGGAGGGAGATGTGAAAATGTCTCAGGATTCCATCATGGATCTGGAAAATGATAAGCAACAGATGGATGAAAGGCTAAAAAAGTATTGCACTGAACTGTTTATGCTCTAAATTCTAAACCTCAGCTTTTATCTTAACCATATTGAATTCGCTTTCTCGTTCTTTAACAGAAAGGATTTTGAAATAAGCCAGTTGCAAAGTAAAATTGAAGATGAGCAGGCTCAGAGTTCTCAGCTGCAAAAGAAAATTAAAGAGATTCAGGTAAAATCTAAGAGTTATTTATATTTTAATAGCCAAGCACAAGTTCCTTAGAATTAATTGATATTTATTCATAGACTGTTATAAAAAAATCATTTTCCTACCCATGAATAAAACAATTATCATGGACTCTGGGTGCTATTCTCAACTCAGGGCACTTTTACAGAAGCTCTGGCCTCTAATTATACATAATTATGTAAGAAATTTCTTAAGTGAAGATTGTGGCAGGCTTTGAAAATGGATCAGCGGCTGAGTTATAACAGTAGTGAAGCCATGTGAGATTTGATTTTCTAAGACAACAATATCACATAGAATGTGATAGAGACTACCTTCTACATGCAAAGCCAGGACAGCAGTTCTTTTTAGATATTATCTCATGGCTGCTCATCACAAGGTTTTTTCCACCTTGTTTGCTGCTGGAGAAAGGACACTGCTTTTTTCTGGCCTGTTCTTTAGGAGATTTCTAATAAAACTCACATAACTTTGCGTTTTCCAGTGACACATCACCTATTTCTTCAGAAAAGTGCAATACTAGATCCTTCATAACATAATAAGCTTATTCCAAGCTATAGCATAAGAAGAAATATCAGATTTTACATTCTCTTTTTTTTTTTCAAAACTGAATATTTCATGTCATAAGACACAATTCATGTGAAATTTCTAGTGGTGTTTCACAGTTCATGATGATATAATGAAAATGAATGTTTACTCTTTATTCTCTCATGGCAATTTCAAAACTGTCTGTTCAGAAGTCCTCATTTAACCAACTAACTTTCACAGGCTCGCATAGAGGAACTGGAGGAAGAAATTGAGGCAGAGCGAACATCTAGGGCAAAAGCAGAGAAGCAGCGGGCTGACCTCTCCAGGGAGCTAGAGGAGATCAGCGAGCGCCTGGAAGAAGCAGGAGGAGCTACTGCAGCTCAGATTGAGATGAACAAGAAGCGTGAGGTAGAATTCCAGAAGATGCGCCGTGACCTGGAAGAGGCCACGCTGCAGCACGAAGCCATGGCTGCTGCCCTACGGAAGAAGCACGCGGACAGCACGGCTGAGCTTGGGGAGCAGATTGACAACCTGCAACGGGTGAAGCAGAAGCTGGAGAAGGAGAAGAGTGAGCTGAAGATGGAGATTGACGACCTGGCCAGTAACGTGGAGTCTGTCTCCAAAGCCAAGGTTGTCACACACAAAGAAACATGTCTCATCACTACCATTGTTTTTCTGAACAATGAGATGAGCTCAAGGATTTGCTGTCTATCTCTTAACAGAGCAGCCTGGAAAAGATGTGCCGAGCTCTCGAAGACCAGTTCAGTGAAGTCAGAACCAAAGATGAGGAACATATGCGACTAATTAATGATCTGAATACTCAGAAAACACGTCTACAGTCTGAGAATGGTGTGTCCCTAGATGAAATGTAATTGTCCTGTGTCAAGTACTCAAATATGCTGTCTGACTGCCTGTGTATTTTGTAATGTATTCATCCCTGGGTGATCTGAGCAAAACTCAGAATGTAGAATGTCCTCCTAGTGGCAGTCATAGAAACTTATCCACGGAAACAAAACCAAGCCTAAGGAATCATTGTCAAGCAAAATTAATGTGGCAGTCTGTGGTCAGTTCATCACCTCTCCTTTGATGACAGCAAAAAACTTATCTTTGATAGCTTTCTCTCTCAGATGGGACTGAAATTTCTGCTCTATTCTACCAAAGTATATCTTGCAACCTCTTTCCATATGGCTAGCTCTTCTTATTTCTACAGTTTATGATTTGTATCTGTCTAAAAAAAACGTTTTGTTTCTTAGGTGAACTTACTCGGCAACTGGAGGAGAAGGAGTCCTTGATTTCTCAGTTGACTCGGGGCAAACATGCTTTCACTCAGCAGACTGAAGAACTGAAGAGACAACTAGAGGAAGAAAATAAGGTGACCAATAAGTTGTAAAATAAATCAATGAGCTAAAACAATAATGGAGATTTTTCTTCAGAGAAAGGTGGAGACTTCAGAAGTGTGAAACTTGTGAACGCACAGAAGAGGCGTAACAAATTAGATAGGGAGGACTGTTTAAGCCCTTCTTTTCATGATTTCTGAAGTTCAAAATCATGACAGAAGTGAATGCAAACAGCACTGTGTGCATGTTTAATGCTAAATAAAATCCCTAAAGCAAAGAATACAGCAGCAGCCAAATAAGGAAAGAGTGCTGGAGTGCAGGCATACCCAGGGATAGATATGACAATGCAGTCTAAAGTTTATTCTACCTGAAGGTCAACACCAAATCTGCCTGAAAAGCTTACAAGAAAACTTACTGAGATTTAATTCCCACCTTGTTGCCTGATTTGTTGTGCCTTTGCCTGAAGCACTTGGTGCAAATGTTTTTGAGAGGCACTATCCCAGACAATATGGACATGTACCTGATAAACAATAGGTCTGAAACACAGTTCTTAATGCTTTGCTCCTTCAGTTACTGTAACAACTGTGGCACATGGACAGTGAGATGTGGAGTTTTTATAAAATACAATTAAAAAATCCAGTCACAAATTATTAATGTTTTGATAACTTCTATAATTCTAACTACCCAGGCCAAGAACGCCCTGGCCCATGCCCTGCAGTCTGCTCGCCACGACTGTGACTTGCTGCGGGAACAGTACGAGGAGGAGCAGGAGGCCAAGGGGGAGCTGCAGCGTGCCCTGTCCAAGGCCAACAGTGAAGTGGCCCAGTGGAGAACCAAATATGAGACAGACGCTATTCAGCGCACAGAGGAGCTGGAGGAGGCCAAGTATGTGGGGAACTGTTCTGGAGCAAGTAAAAGGATATTTAAGTGTAAATGTAAGAAGAAACTGGAGGAAACCAGAGTATGCTTGTAGTGGGAAAATGCACAGCAGTGTGCTTTGAAATGTGTCAGGAGTGAAAAGTGGAATCAGTAGAGGTTTAAATAAGAAGGAAGAGAGGCTGGGGAGTGTCTGCAGAAAGGAGAATTCCAGTGCATTACCAATGAGTTAATTATAGTAGTTGAGAAATCATGCTCTTTACACTGCCAATATTGAAAGTGTGTTTTCAGTTCCTTTCCACACTGGTCCAACCTACCCCTTGGCTAAGTATTCTCCCAGGCTATGCATGACTCCAGCATGCTGCATTATCCCAGGCTCTCTGATCACACCATCACAGATTTCCATGTTGCTCTCCCTGCCCATATGTCCCATGCCAAACTCTTTTCCCATACATTTCCTGAGAACATCAGAATTTTCCTTTTCTCAGTGTTGATTGTCTCATTGTGCAGAAAGAAGCTTGCTCAGCGCCTGCAGGAGTCAGAGGAGCAGATTGAGGCTGTCAACTCAAAGTGTGCTTCACTGGAAAAGACAAAGCAGAGGTTGCAGGGAGAAGTGGATGACCTCATGATTGCTGTGGAGCGATCCAACGCAGCTTGTGCAGCATTTGATAAAAAGCAGAAGAATTTTGACAAGGTTCATTCAAAGAGCCTGCCAGATATGAACATTGTTAGACATTTGACATAGGCCAGGTTAAGTTCTGAAATTAGGGAAGTTATTTCTGCACTCATACTAAGATAGATTACATTTTATTCAAAGCAAAGCTCTGGTAAGGAATATACAATGGGACATGTAGTAAGGACAATGTCAAAGTGTGAAGTAACCCCAGATGACCATAGCAAACAGTAAAGTATCCTTCTGACAGTTTTTAAAAGAATGAGGGAGATTGAGTGGATCTATATGTCTTCTTTGAACAAGCAGACTGACTTTTGCCTGGTGCTAGTCTGCCAGCCTTTTATTTGTGTTAGGCAGAGCCTTAGACTTCTTTACACAGCTCCATTCTCCACTGCCTTTAAATGAACACTGTTAATTAGACATTGTTAATTGCCCAAGTGATGTTGCACAGCCTTGTACCTTGACCCAGCCTTGTGTTAGTGAATTAAGTGAATATGCTAATAAAGATGTTCTGCAGGCCTAAGGTATCAAATTCAGGAGGCAACTGGTAGAACATGATCATTCTGGGTGGGCTGAGTGCAAGACCACTGGCTCCTGTAATGACAAAAAGGCTCACACAGCCTCATTCAGACTAAACACATTGTGACCAGGCTGATATCAAACCAGACTCCTGCATGAAATCCTGAGGTATGTACTAGTGCTGGCTGAAGAGGATAATTTAAGCAGCTTCCACCAAAACAACCAGAGTATGTTTGATGGTGAATTCATTGTGACAGGCAGAGAAAAGTCCAAAGCAAAAGACTCTAAGCTAAGTCATGACTCTTAGCTTCTTGTCCTATGAACATATGAGTGTTGAAGAATGGATCATTCTTATGTTCTGATAGCTCCTCTCAATCCAGGTCCTGGCTGAATGGAAGCAGAAATACCAGGAGAGTCAGGCTGAACTGGAAGCTGCCCAGAAGGAGTCTCGCTCTCTTAGCACTGAGATCTTCCGGATGAAGAATGCCTACGAAGAAATTCTTGACCAGGCTGAGACTCTCAGAAGGGAAAACAAAAACCTCCAGCGTAAGTTCAGATCTCCATCAGCTCCAGCATGACCCATCATCAGCTCCATCAGGATCCACCATGAGTCCTAAGATACTTCCTTGTTTCTTGGATACCAGAGCTCTGCCTCTTCCAAGGTTTTTGTTCCATATGACTTCCCACCAAACTCTTAGGTGACTTTCTTTACTGTTCAGGTGATCACAAAGTCACCCCTAAGCACATAGCTACTGCCCATTACAGCAGCCTGCTCCCTCATGCTCTTCCCTCTCTTTCACACCATCATAATTCCATTGATGGGTAGGGGCCAAATTAACTGAATGGACAAAAAATTATGATGAAACCAGTATTTTTTTTTCTGATTACTTCAGTCACTGCCATTAGAATAAATCTGGAGGACTTTATCTATCTCCTGATTATTGGAGAACTGTGGCACAGCTGTGGCACCATGGATTACCATTTAATAAGCAAACTAATTACATACAGGAAACACAGTTCAGTGCCTTTTTATGAGTTGAATGATCCCTGGGGAGCGTAAAGAGAGCAATTAGACAGCACTGTCTCTGGAGGTGTAATTTCACTATCCAGAGGACCTTGACATTTTTCTCTGATGTCACCCCTATTGATCCCTCTCATTTTCAGATGACAAACTGAACTGGAGATGTCAGATAATCAGAAGTAAAGACTGCAGAGAAGATCTAGTATTTTTCTTCACTGCTGCATCATGTTATGTCATTATTTCTTCCATCACTCCAATTGTCAAACATGAATTTCAGGTGCTATTGACAACATCATCTAAGATCAGTGTGTGTTTTTTGTGTTCCAGAGGAAATTTCTGATCTTACTGAACAGATTGCGGAATCTGGAAAAGTTAATCATGGACTGGAGAAAGCCAAGAAGCAAATTGAGCAAGAAAAGTGTGACCTTCAAGCAGCATTAGAAGAAGCAGAGGCAAGTGTCATCAATAAGGAAGTTTATTTTGAGAGAGATTATGAATGGAGCAAATGTGGAGACTATACGTTTGTGTTTATCCCGATACTGCCACAAGGGTGCAGTATGAGATCACAAGCAAACCAAACAGCACAGGCTCCTGTCCTCCTGTCCCTTACCAATGTGGCATACTTTGCTGTACTATCAGGCACAAAAAACTCCTCTGTCCCAGACTAAATCTGTGCTCATTTTACATGACCTGTTTGAATTTGCTGCTGTGAAAGGCTGCAGAAATGTAATTTGTATTTCATAACTCTGACAATTTTTGTTTGCTAGTTAAATAAACCAAGGATGTTTTCAGAGTAGGTCTAATCCAACTTAATGTAACTTAAAAAGCATTTTAGTATCACCTCCTGTCCAAAAAAAGATGAATGCTGAAGAGAACTAAGATTATACTTCTTCATTTCCTCTGCTTTCAATGAATGAGAGCCAGTAAGGCTTTCAAAGCAGAGTAAAGTCACAGGACGTGTTTTGATGAACATAGATTAGTGAGGATCAGCCTAATCTTGGAAGTGACACTGGTACAATTACATGTTTTGCTAAAACAGGGTGCATACCAGGTCCCACAATGCCATGACTTGCTAGGTCATCTGGCCACTGTCATAACAGAGAGCAAAATTTTTACAAAAAATGTTTTTACAAATATGTTAACCAAATGAGAGGAAAGGAGATCTCCATCCTTTATTGGATGCAGGGAGGGAACATTTACATCAAGGATGAGGAAAAGGCTGAGGTACTTAATGCCTTCTTTGCATCAATTTTTAATAGTCAGATGAGTTGTCCTCAGAATATACAGTCCCCTGAGCTGGAAGACAGGGGTGGAGAGAAGCACAACCTCCCCCATAATCCAGGAAGAAGAGGTAACAACCTGCTACACCACCTGGACACCCACAAGTGTATGGGCCCAGATAGCATCCACCTGAGAGTACTGAGGGAGCATTTTCCTAAGAAGTCTTATTCCTAAATTACTGAGTAATATACAATGGAGGTATAATGACTTTTGTTTATGGGAACAGCAGTCAGCTTTTTCAGTGCTAGGCCTTTACTAAAGATCCACAGTAAGGCAAATATTTGTGCTGGTGGCCGCAAAGTGACAGATTTCTGAATGAACACTACAGAGACAAACGATATCATTTCACCCTGCCAGGGCTCTTTAGAACATGAAGAAGGAAAAATCTTACGTGTTCAACTGGAGCTGAACCAGGTGAAGTCAGATGTTGATAGAAGGAATGCAGAGAAAGATGAGGAAATTCAGCAGCTGAAGAGGAATCACCAGAGGGTATTAGAGTCCATGCAGACCACGCTGGATGCTGAGATCAGAAGCAGAAATGATGCTTTGAGGCTGAAAAAGAAGATGGAGGGAGATCTGAATGACATGGAAATACAGCTGAGCCATGCCAACTGTCAGGTGGCAGAGACACAGAAGCACCTCAAAGCTGTGCAAGGACAACTCAAGGTAGGGACCACAAGGGCCACTGTCCTACAGGTCTTTGCCACTCGTGCTGCTTGCCTCTGAGTGTCATGTTGATTTCACCATTAAAGGATTCTCAGCTCCATTTGGATGACTCTCTGAGAGAAAATGATGACCTGAAGGAGCAGCTTGCTATGGCAGAGCACAGGAACAATCTGATGACTACAGAAATAGAGGAGATGAGAGCTGCTATGGAGCAGACAGACCGAGCCCGGAAAGTTTCCGAGCAGGAGCTGACAGATGCCAGTGAACGAGTGCAGCTTCTCCACTCACAGGTATTTGGTATCTTCTTTAGCACAGGTCTGTGGGAGTGGCATGAAATGGGGTGGACATTGACATGACATGTCTTTGGACTATCCCAACAGAATACAAGCCTCCTCAACACAAAGAAAAGACTCGAAGCGGAAATTACTCATTTGCAGAATGAAGTCGAAGACAGCATTCAGGAAGCCAGAAATGCAGAGGAGAAAGCAAAGAAAGCAATCACAGATGTGAGTCCTCTTGCTTGCCCCTCTTCCAGTTTACACAAATGCAGTCGCTTTTCACTTCAGCAAGGCAGCAATCAAGTGGAGGAGAACCAATTCTTCAACACAGGAACAGGAAATATCAGTGACACACAACACCACATGGGCCTCACACAGGCTCTGCCCTACTGTTTGCCACAGAAGATGCCTTCAGTCCAGATCCAGATCATGTTCTGCTACCAGTCTGTACTGAAAAGGCACTCTGTCTCACCTTCCCCATACCCACATTCGCATTTGTTTCAGGATAAATGTAGCAGACAGGATAGAATAGATGGTGACAAGATTGTAACAGGAAAAGAGTGGTCTGAACCACATCATCAGATCACACATCAACACACACATCCTGGGTTCTGAAGATCTCAGCAGGCAAAAGCTTTTCTTTGTAGTTCAAGACAGTCAACATCATTTCATTGGCAAAAACTGCTTAGGAGTCTGACTCTTCAACAAATTTAGGCACCAAATGGCCAGATACTCAAAATCATGTAGGAGCCCAGAGCTGCAGAGTGCCAGACAGTAATATTTCAAGATGCCCCTAATTTCTATTCACTCAAAGAATTAAAACTTTGGTACTGGTTCATTTGCATGCCCTGATTTTGTGGGGTTTGCTTGTTTCTTGCCATCAACCCTGCTCATTCTCCAAAGCAGAGTAGTTTAGGAAAACAGAGAATGAGAAACAGAATGATCTTTATATCATAGAATCACAAAATGTTAGGGGTTGGAAGGGACCTCTAGAGATCATCTAGTCCAACTGCTAGCATGGTCATAGGCACTGACTGAGAATGTGAAGTTTGGCATAGCTTCCAAGAAAGAGTGCAGAACTGCTAGGGATGGAGAGGCATATTTGTATCATAACTGTGTGCTACAACCAGGCAGCCATGATGGCAGAAGAGCTGAAGAAGGAGCAGGACACCAGTGCCCACCTGGAGAGGATGAAGAAGAATCTGGAACAGACAGTGAAGGATCTGCAGCACCGTCTGGATGAAGCTGAGCAGCTGGCACTGAAGGGTGGAAAGAAGCAACTCCAGAAATTAGAGGCGAGGGTATGGTGAAGGCTTAAATCAAATTCCTGAGTGGGCCCTTGGTTGCTGGAACCTATTGGGAAGGTTACAACAGGGACAGCCCCAGGTATCTCCAGCAGGTTTGCTAAGAGTTACATTGAGTAACTAAACACTGCACTGTGGGTGAGGAACTTGAAAATGACCTCATAAAACTGAGTGGACAAAAATGGGGGTAGATGAATATCAAGGTAGACATATATGGTAACTAATGTAGGGAAAAACTTTAAAACATACTTACTTGGGGATGATCTTGGAACTGGCAATTACAACTCAGACAGGAGATCTCAGTTTTATTTACAATAGCTCTTGGAGACTGTTCAATGGGCAGTAAAATCAAAAACTCCAAGAGAAAATTTTTTGAGCTTCATTTGGAAATGCACTGAGAACAAAGACAGAGAGTATCTATTTATTAAATGTACTATGGCCAGGTCTGGTCTTTGGAACTTAAGAAGGACTTGACAGTTAGAAAAGCATCCAGGGAATGACAGCTCAGTGAGTGGTCTTTTGAGGAGGGACAAACAAGGGCAGGACTCTTCAGATTGGGGAAGAGATTGCTGAGGGGTATGTGATCAGAGTTTACAGAATCATGACAGCAGTGACCAAGATATATTGTGAACAGTTATTCATCAAAATACACAATTTTAAAGATAAGGACACACAATGCAGATCAGAACATCTCCGCCTAGAGATCAGTTGAAAAGAAATAGAAGGAATTACTATGCAGAGTGGTCAGTAAAATTGTGGAACCTGCTGCCATGAGAGGCTGTAAGAGTCAGTTGGTAGAAGGGATTAGAAATAAGCAAATGTGCACATACTTAAGGGAACAGGCATAGGTATGCCACCTTACACTTCTAATCTGTGTGGATTGATTGTGGAAGATAGACTAGTGTAAGGGGAGTAGATGGCCAGGTTTCCATTGTCCATAAGTAGTATCTGCTGCTGCCACTCCCAGAGGCATTGGGCTAGATGGACCATTTACCTGAACCATTTACTTCTCTCTTCAACTGTTCTTATTACAAAAAGCAGCACAACTGACTGGGAAATATGTACTCTTGGCTTTAAAAGGAAATATCCACTAAGAAATAAAAGCACTGTGTCCAGGTACTGCAGAAGAGACATGGAGCTGCAGGAAGCTGCCCTGTACTGTCACTTTCTCTGCAGTCTTAGTTGGCAGAACACTGGTTCCTAAGATTCCACAGCAGTATCTGATCCATTCTTGACAAATTTCTGTCTTTATCATCATACTGTGTTTCAGATTAATGAGTTAGAGAACGAACTTGATGCTGAGCAGAAACGAGGAATGGAGTCACTGAAAGGTGCTCGCAAGTATGAACGAAGGCTGAAAGAACTCACTTACCAGGTATCTCAAATCCTCTGCCCTCTTACATACATCACCTTGGTCCATCTTCTGAGGCTGACTTGATTTCCACTTCCCACAGTCTGAAGAGGATAAGAAGAATATTCTCAGGCTCCAGGATCTGGTGGACAAGCTGCAGTTAAAAGTGAAAGCATACAAGAAACAGGCTGAGGAAGCTGTGAGTGCAGGATTCTTTTTAACTCTCTGTGAGCCGTGGGTGGAGATTTCCATGTTTGTTAAAATAATTAAATACTCAGTTTGACAGGACAGCTATGGCCACCATCTTTGAATACTCCTTACCACTTAAAGACTTACGGCTCACAACATAGCAGACACAGCTGTAATTATTCTGGAGCTGCTGCGCTTTTGGAGCCACACTAGCCAATTTTCCCAGCTTGAAGAGCAATTGCTCTGTCCCCAGCTGAGTGCTCATGTTGTTGACAGTACTGAATAGAAATGCACGAAGTGCTGGCAATGCAGGGATGTAGCTGTGAGGTTACTGGTAGTGGGTTCTGTTGCTATGGCACATCCATATGGTTAATGGTAAAAGGGCAATGTTAGTTTGTGTCTGTTTCACTGATGGCACCTCATGACTTCCAGGAAGAACAGGCAAACATTAACCTCTCACGATGCCGCAAGGCCCAACATGAGCTCGAAGAAGCTGAGGAACGAGCTGATATTGCTGAATGTCAGGTTAACAAGTTACGAGCCAAAAGCCGTGATATTGGAGGACAGGTGAGTTGGAAAGTTGTGGAGAAGGACCCTTCCTATGCTGTAATTGTCCCAACTATCTCTGCCCTAATACCTGGCAGACACAGCCACTCTTGCACTAGAGTGTCCTTATAAAGGAAAGCCAAAAATGGGAACTTACTTTAAAAATGGGGTTTTGAAGGTCCTTTTGGTGACTCCCAAGAGCCAGACCAGGTATGACTGACTAAGAATCCATGTCTTTCAGCAGAATTAGGCAATACTGGTTCTTTGTCAGTAACATGGCAGATCATTTGCAATAGACACAGACCTTAAGCAACCCCACAAATAATTCAATTGCTCCAATAACATCTACATTTTTTTTTAATATTTAGAAATCAGAGGAATGACATCCCTGAACAGAGAGAGATGAAGCAGCTTCCCTTACAGTATAGACTTTTGTGTGTCTAGCAGGAATAGTCAATACTCACTTCAAGTAACTATCTGTGCATGTAGCTCTGTTAATATTTAGTCAACCCTAAGTAGAAGCTGTGAGCAATAAAAATAAACCTGACTGACACTCTGGTGACTGTACGGACTATCAATTTGTTATGAGATTGACAGTGAGTTATCTTTGAGAGGATATAGCAGGTCGGGCAGCAGCTTCCAAAGTCCAGGATTTGTCTTATACAGGCAAAATCGTTCCCAGGACAATGGGAACACACTCCGCAGGTGTTTTTCACGGTTTCAACTCTCGTGGGAAGAGAGAGTTTCCCAACACTAAAATGGGAAAAAAGCAGAAAGATCTCCCTACAAGTCTGTTACAATACCTGTACCTTCAACTGCTGCGTTCTCCGCCTCTGTAGTGCCGGGCACAGCTCTGCGGGTAAGGGCAGAGGGTCCCTCCAGGCAGCGCGTGCGGCTGGGGACCTGCCACCAGAGGAAGGAGTGGAGGAGCGGGGACCCTGCATGGTGCGTGCCAGAGAGCGGCTGCGGATGCGCTGCATTTGTGTGCGGGGGGGGTGGGAAAGGGGCACCCGCACTGTGAGGCAAACCTGCTCAGCTCCGCCACCCGCTGGACCCACCTAACCCCTCTGTCCACCGGAGTCCCCACCTCGGGACCGCTCCCACTCCCCTTTCCGGACCCCCCCGGCTCCCACCGGGGCGGCTGCGCATGATGCGGGTCCGCCCTACGGGAGGGGCCCTGGTCAGGGGGCGCTGCAGCTCCGCGGCGCTTTGGGCAGCCCCGCCCGTCCCGGAGCTCCGGTTGTGACCGGTCCGTGTGTCTCGCTGCCAGCCTCGGGCCCGTCACGTAGCCGCCGGCTCTGGGCTCTGGTACCCGAGAGCATCTCCGGTTTGAGCCGGGTCCTCGTATGCACAGGGCGGGGATGCACCGGTTGCGTTGCCCATCAGACCTCATTGCTCGTCGCTATCTAAGTGAAAAAGGGAGTGTTTCTGAAATGCAAAAGTATTCTGGAACACCGAGCAGCTTCGGAGTTCTCATTTTAAAATATCCGGACTTTCACAGTCGGCAGGAGCCGGACTTTGGCAGGTGTTCAGACAGGTGGCCATGTCCCAGTGGCAGCGGGTGGCTCTAGACATTTTCCTCGCTCTTCTTCCTTCAGCACCAGTGCTCTTCCCACACCGCCGCGATCCCCCCGCCGGGCTCCCTTCCCCGTCCCGTTTTTATCCAGTGCTCAATGTCCTGCTGTTCCCCCCGTTTTGATGTTCCCTCTTTCCATGTCATCCCTTTCTCCTCCTGTGTACTGATCTGCATCAATTGTTCTCATACTTTGTGTTCCGGTTGGGTTTCTATCATCCTTTTCCTGTATTTGTACCCTCTCATAGCTGCTGGCTGTAACCCATGTGCCTCCTGACCTATCATCCTCCTATTCAGGGTCCTTTGTGCCAGACAGTTCTCTGAGGTTTTGTCTGCTAATGCCCCATCAGGCTGACCAAAATCATCTTATTGTTTAGTTTCCCTTGCTCCATGGCTACCTGCCATCATTGAGTCTAGCTTGCACGTTCTTTAGCATGGCATTTTCTGTTGTCTGATGCAGGCAGCTCAGTCACAAACACATCAGTCTGCAACTTGAACTGCCACCACGTCCAACATCCCCCCCCTCTCCTCCCCAAACTGTCGGGTCCTGCCCCCTCTCTCACATGACATGATCCAGTTTTCATTGCACAGCTGTGCATATTAGGACCACATCCACACAGGCCAACAAACGATGCTGTGAGAAGCACAATGCTTGCACACAAATCAGTAGATTAGCAGTTTATCCTTTTGCTAAGTACAAACCTGTTCTCAATACTCGTACTTGTATATAAAGGAATTAAAATGGAAGGAATGAGAAACAGTTCCTGCATGAGAGTTTCATCCTGCAGAAATGGTTCTAAAGGCATTTTTTCTTTAGTGATGATGGTTGCAAACATTTATAAAGCTGAATGAAAACCTTTGAAAATTTCTTTGCACAGCCAGAAGTTTCTAGATGTGCTTTGTAGTTGTCATGACATCTAGAGAGCCCATTGGCTCCCTCTCTTGTCACAACATACCAGAAAGGGAGAGGTAAGACACATACGCATTACACAAGAGCCAACACTCTTGGAATTCTGGGCAGCAGTAGTGATGACTTTGTGTGATCATCTTTCTCTCTTCAGGAGTATTTCATTAAAGCAGCCTCCTAGGTGTTTAGGCCATACATTAGCATCACTGGCTTCCTCCTATGACTACAGAACATGTCTCCTTCACTCACTCAAGACAGCTCTGGGAGAGAGACAGAAGAGACAAGATGAAGGTTAAAAACTTGGTCCAAATCTATGCTACTCGCCACCCTGTGCAGGGGCAGTGGGCACTGTCTAAGCTTATAATTTGAACAATCCTCAGGCCAAAGGTTTGAATTGCTGTTAGGCTGATGAAAAAAACAAAACAAAACAAAAATCAGACCACAACTTTAACTTAGCCATAAATGTGAAAATGACAGCAAACATCCATGTCACCCACTCTTTAGAACTTGCTCACTGTTCAGCTAAGTATTTCTACACAGACAGATGCTGAGAAAACAGGAGAGAGGCATTGAGACTCCATGGACTGACAAGGATCTGAACACAGCTCTGTGCCAAGCAGTTCTAGTGAGCAACTCCAGACTATTCCCAGCTCAAAGGTTTTTATTTCTGTATCTCTCTGCTTAGTTCTTGCCACTCAATTTGTAAGATACACAGGTGCACATTAGCATTCTGAAGAGAAACAGATGGTTTCCAGAAAACAACAGAGAGACAGAGGGGGCAAAAAGAAATTCTACTCCCCAAAAAAGCCCAGAAAGCTGGAAGGAAATTGAGATGGTATAACTGCTAGGTTTGGTTTTCAAAATAAATTTGATTAATTTCTTTAAAAACAAGACATGTACTATTTTTTCCATGTAATTGAACCAGAGATAGCGTGAGAAATATGAAATAAAAAAAGACAGGCTCTTTATTTTAGAAAAGTAACAATAAGCTTTTTAACAGAGCTATGTCAGACCTCAATGTATATGAAGAATAAATCTTAGTAGTTTGCCAATCTGTGAAGTCAGAAGGAGAATTAACATGCTCATTTAAAAACACACCATGCACGCAGAAAGCTCATCCCTTCCAGGCATAGTGCCTGCTCCTCCTTTGAGGTCCTGGGAGAATGGATTGAAGTGGGATTCATTCCAGTGGCCTACAAGATTATCTTCCAAGCCTGCAGAGGCTTTTGGTAGGAAAGGTGCAAATTGTAGTGAGAGTTACGGCTCCTCTGCTTCATCTGTGACCAATATCAGAACTTACACAGCTCTAAATTTTTTTTTTTTTTTTTTTTTTTTTTTTTTTTTTTTTTTTTTTTTTTGCAGAAAACTGAGATTTCTTAGGTGTGAAACTGAGCTCCCATGTTCCACCATTGCTCCTTACTTGTATCAGCAGGTACAAGTGGACTGGTATATAAGTGGCTATATACTCAGATATAAATGGATTCAGATACAAATGGACTCAGGCTTGACACATGATAAGTTTGGTCAAATTCATGTCATCCTATTCTTTCCCACTCATTCACTGCTACTGGCAGAGATGCAGATTAGCCTGGAAATATAAGAGAGAGGCTTGGAGGGGGTCATCTGTGAGGGCTGAGAAGAGTGAGAGAGATAGAAGAGTCACTAGGTGGATCCAGATTGGAAAATGGAGTGAGGAAAAGGTTGGCCACAGTCAACAGTACTATAATGGGTCTTTGTCAGAACCAGCAGTCGGCTTGCAGTGCTTGTTTGCAGAAACAGCTTACTGCCAACCTGTTGTTTAAGTGTGTGTCAGAAACAGCAGATTTTAAAGATCAGAGCTGTCAAGGGAAAACTAATGCTGAGTTTCCAAGAGTTTGTGAGATTGAATCCTCATCTTCACTACTACTCAGGATGAACATAGTTCTTGATAATTCTTAGAGACTTTCCTATATGAGTCATTGTTCATGAGAGAATAACAGCTTTATGCACAGATGGCTGCAGAACAGAGACACCATTGAGAGGAAAACACTGAGACATCTATGTCCTGCAGATAGAGGCACACACATATACACATATCAACAACTTCATCCACAGAAAGCAGTCAGTCCTGCTCAGTGTGTTCAGGCAGAATCTCTACTCTTTCATGACATGAGAAATCCCTGGTGGAATTCAAGTAATGAACATCTCACGCTAAAGAGGGAAGGTTAGTCCACACTAGCACACCCAGCAAGAGTTTGGCTGAAGGACTGTCTGGCTGTTCTTAGCTGGCCAGAAGCCCAATTCTCTGTGGGATCAAAGCCCAATTCTCGGTGGACTCAGAAGAAAAGATCAGATGCTCTGGGACCCAGCAAGCTGTTGTAGATTATCTGGCAAGTCCAGATCACAACACTAAGACTGAGAGAAAGAAGTCTGAAGGAAGGTTTCAGTGTTCTCTTAAGACTCCTTTTGGGATGTTTTCCTGATTTTCCAGTGTCTCTCTGTGTGCCTTAAAGTAGATGATTCATGTACATTTGTGTCCACATCTCCACATGCAGGTAAATTTCAGTTTAATAGTTCAGGTCAGGACATTGGCACAACTATAACAGTAGAAAGGCTACTGTGAGAAAGTTGTGCCTATGATTGTCTGGAACTCTGTCATGGATGTCTATGCCCTTTTTAGAAAAGGTAGACCAGCAAGGTGCTGGTCTTTATGTGAAAGAGAAACTGGAATGTATTGAGCTCTCTCCCTGGGCATGGATGAAGAGCAAGCTCAGGGACAGACAATGTAGTGAAATGAGGCAATCAGGTGTTGCTAATTACAAGGTGGGAGTTGTGAGCTTGTGTTAAGCCCACCTGTGCCCAATTAGGGCTGACCCCAGCTGCGCATGAGCAGGATTGGGGGGCCAATAAAAGGTGAGCTTCTGAATACATGCTCAGCTCACTCTCGAGCAGCTGGAGGAGGAGGTGAGCTGGGTCCAGGGCAGGAGCACCGAACAAGACTAGCCAAGTCTAAAGGCAGCAAGATTGGAGCACTGTTTGTGCACCTTGGCAAGAACACCTGTTTGACTTTGAAGCACCGTGCCCCAAGAAAGGTTTGTCTGCTACAAGACAATGCAGAGAAGGTAGAGTTACTGAGTGCTTTCTTTGTTTCAGTCTTTACTGCTCAGGACAGCCTTTAGGAGTCCCAGACTTTGGAGATAACAGTCTGGGCGAAGGAAGACTTTACCTTGGTAGGGAAGGAACAAGTTACAGATCAGTTAAGTAAACTGGATATCCACAAGTCCAAGGGTCCTGTTGGGTGCACCCCTGAGTGCTGAGGGACCTGGCAAAAGTCACTGCTAGACCTCTTTCTATCATCTTTGAAAGGCCCTGGAGAACAGGTGCCTGAGGATTGGAGGAAAAACAATGTATTCAAAAAGGGCAAGAAAGAATACCCAGGAAATGATAGGCCATAATAACAAATGAGACCTGTGGTCTCATCCAGCAGCATTAGTCTCATGTTGTTGTATAACACTTAGAAGAACCAAATGGCCATGGCTTACTTTTTACTGATACTGAAACTGTATGATTTATAGGTAAAGACTTTCTTCCTTTTAATGCTTTTTCCATTTAGCATGAAGTAGTTAAACATTCAATAAATAAATTATGTAACCTGTTGATAGAGCTGGAAGAAGAGAGGAAAAAGCTGCAGTATCTGCTCTAATGCATATAAATGCTTAGGAATCTTTGAGGTCCTCTAGAGTCAGGCCTGTCCTCTTTGTGAGCATCATGCCCACTGTGAAATGCCCTAGAAATCCTCTGCATATTTAGTTTGCACCAGGAGTAATAGCAGGAAGATGGACAGAGGGAAGCCCTCTCCTGAAATTTTATAGTGCATGAATGGCATATTGTTGTGATTTAGTTTCCAGAACCCCAGAGAGATGAGCACTGAACTGCTGGAAAGCAGACAAGCATTTTGTGACAATGGGCTGCTGTTGACACCTAACTCTAAGGCAGAGTCAGAGTTATGAGTCACATTTCTATGGCAAAATATGTGCCTGTCCTGTGACAGGGTAGGACCTGTTCTGCCTCTCAGTAGGAAATATGTTGACTGGAAGTAAACTGATGTTATCAGAACAGTTTGTTATTCTCAGACCTCTTCTAAGAAATTAGGTCAATGAAAGGAGTTACCCCTCCAAGGTCAATTATCCTGGAAGACAAATCTGACTTAGGTGAATCACCACAGGCTCTTTGTGCATGGAATGTCACTGTCCACTTATAGGCAGAGACTATGTTTGTTTACATCTGGGTCTAAGATAGTAGGTACAGCTCTGGGCACTGTAAAGATGAAGATGGTTAAAGCTGCCCTTGAACTCAACTGAGGTTTCCATGCAACCATGGCCATGCAGGGCACTGTACATCTGATCTTATTTTCAGTATTGACCTTGTACAAGAGGAGCTCCAAGGTCAGCAGAGCCAGAAGAAACACTACAAAAGGAAGAAATCAAAGTTAAATACATTCTGTATCATTAAGTGCATTTTTTCCTTTTGTTTAAACAACATATTTGGTCATATTAACATGACTCATAACTCTGAGTTCTCTCCTTGGAATGTCTGAGGTCCTGGATGCCTAAATTTCCAAGTGCAATACTCAAGAATATCTGGCTTAGGAAATCCCTGAACTGCAGCTTAGTGTATGATGGGAGCACATTCAAGGGAGCCCTGGTATGTGTTGTCCTGCTCTTTCATTCCACTTCTATGAATTCTCTGTGAGTTGCAGACAGACAGATTGGGCTAGGTGAAATTTTGTTCTGAGTTCCTGTATCTGTTCTCATGTCTTGGCTGTTCAAGGCATTGAGAATAGTCCCTTCCTTCAAAAACTACAGCTTTTAAGCACTTTAACAACTAGGAGTATCTTTTGTGTACAGGCTCAGAACATGTCCTCTCCAGCCACAGAACAAATTTCTGCTAGTCATTTAGACTTCAAAGGTTATTTAAAGATCCAGTGCTACATGTGTTTTCTTTTTACTCTCTTTTTGTATCCTGGTTCTTGGGCTCAGAAGATCTCCTGGTGTTGCTGTGTCTTGCAAACAGGTTTGGCCAATCTGTTATTCTTGTGAATCTCCAGTCCACCATGACTGGAAGTTCTCCCATGCACTTATGTCATCCCATTCCCATTTTGATCTCTGCAGGATCTTTTTAGTAAAGACACAGGAGTAATTTAGCTGTTTTCCATGGACTAGACAGATTGTCAGGTGCTGCTTTAAATAAATGAAACATTGACCAGGCTTCTCCTACAGCTGTAATATGTGATCTTTCTTCTATTAGTCACAAGAAGTTTTTAGGCACCTCTTCAGGGAATCTGCCCATCTGTACAGGCTTGTTTTAGTGGTGAAATTTAAGTTTCAGGTACAATCTGTAAAATCGTGTAATAATTCTCTTTTAACTGTAATTGAGGGTCTTTGCAATGTTATATGACCCTAGACTCTTTGGTGGCAGACAGGGAGAAAAAGGTGACATGGAGTATGTTCTTGTGACACTAATTTTAAAACTGGTTTCTCATTGCTATGTAGAATACCCGCCCAGACCAATTAGTTCCAATGTCTGGTAGTTCTGAAGTAGCAAAGCTGCTTACATATGAGGTGGCTTCTACATCTTTTGTCTAGTGACTCTATCATATGCAAGATAAAAAAGCTTTCCATGGTCAGAAATCATTTTCCTCGTAGAGAGTAAACATGCCACACTTTAACATCCTTCACAATGAAAACAGCACATAATGCAGAAGCAAACATAGGTCTATGCATTTGCTTAGTAAAAGCTGTTCTGTTTGCCAGAAGTAAAGCCATTTTGCAAGTTGAGAAGGACATGATTTATCTCTGGAGAAGCTAACCATGCAATTATCTGTACAATTAGATAAGCTTTACTTATGGGACCTGTTCACATATAAACTGGGGAAAAATATGGAGCTTTTCAGTTTCAGTTCTTGCCATCTATATACAGTGTTAGAGAATGCTTCTGATAGATGCACCTGTGTGTGTGCCATGATACCAAATCTGTTGCTTATTGAAGAAAAAGGCATAGATGATGTGATAACACATAACAGATCACAGTTCAGTAGTTACCAGCTTAAATGCTTATCAAGAGCAAGTGAATTTGTGTGTGAACACGCACAAAGGAGTAGCACATGCTAGAGAGACAGCCTTGCACACTCGGAGAAGGTGTGCACATAGTGAATGTTCAAAACATACCTGTCAGTGTCTCACTCAGAGATATACATGAGTGTCACACAGACCAGGGGGCCAGGTACACGGAGTTGTCTCACATGCAATTACACACATGCTACAGTTGGACACATGGAGCGAGTTGCTGATGCAGCTGAGTGTTGCAGAGGTATCTGCTCTTAGGAATGTATAGCATATACATGTACATTTCATCCATGCTTGAGTGTGCCACACAATGTCTTTCAGCAAAATACATTTCATGTACTTGGGTGTGTCATGAATCCACAACATGGTGTCTCAGACACAGGGTCACACACATGTGCATTGTAGACACACATGGTGTGTCATACAACATCTCTCAGACACACACTCACGTCAAACACAGGCATTTGAGACAGTGTCTCATGTGGTGCCTTTCATATGTGGATGTCTCCCTGTCACAGGGACACATGGTGACTCATACACATGGGCGCCTCTCACAAACACTCCCAGGAGTATCCCTAACTTATACACAGGGTCACATGTCCCCCAAATACAGCAGCTCTCCCTCTTTCACACACACACAGACAGGGGTACCAAGCAGTGTCTCTCGGACACATTGTCACCTACACCCACAGTGTTTCTCAAGCATGCACACACATGGTAGCTCTCACCCCCTCTCCTCTCTCCCTAACACATACGCAGTGTCTCTCAAGGTCCCACCCGCACACGGTGTCACAGTGTCACCCTCTCGCTCTCTTTCCCCCACACGCAATCCCGTCGGCACGAGTGTCCTATGCGGACGGAGCCGTGCACCCAGCGAGCCTCTTCTCCTCCCTCCTTCTCCCCTCCCTTCTCCCCGCCCCGCTTCCCGGTACCCGCCTCAGCCGGCGGTGCCCCTGGGCGCCCGGCGCCAGGGCTGTCCCGCTCCCGCCGCCCGCGCTCGGATCCCGCCGCGCCCCGAAGCGGATCGGGGCGGGGCGGGCGTGGGCGCGGCCAGCGCGGGGCTTCCCGCAGCCCAGCGGACCTCGAGGCACGCGTGGGAGGGTGGCCGGGACCTGGACCGGACCGGGGCGGCCGGAGCGGATCTGTCCCCCGCAGGATGTCGGGGTCGCGCTGCCAGACGCTGTACCCCTTCTCCGGGGAGCGGCACCGTCAGGGACTGCGTTTCGCCGCAGGGGAGATGATCACGGTGCTGCAGGTGCCGGACGGCGGCTGGTGGGAAGGGCAGAAGGAGGATGGGCTGCGTGGATGGTTCCCGGCAAGCTACGTGCAGCTGTTGGAGGTAGGAGAGGGGCCGGGGCCGGGGGCAGCAGGAGGCTCGGCTGCCGTCCCGGGCCGAGGTGGGCGGGGGAAGGAGGCGGCCCGCAGATTATCCTGGGCCCGGCCAGGGGTGTCCGCTGCGGCGCGATGGGCCCTGCCGCCGGCTCTGCTGACGGGGAGTACCGGGAGTTGGGGGGAGGACGCGCGGCTGTACAGCAGGGGTGCTGACAAGGACCCGCCTTGGCATCGCTGTGCCCGAGCCAGCCCGAGGTTGTGTGCGGCACTGGGAGCGGGAGCATCCTGCCCGGCCCCTCGCCCACGGCTGGGGCCATTAGTCCCTTTGGTCGTAGCCGTGGAGAGACAAGGTTCAGGGTGGGGTCCTCTGGACACTTGAATTTCACAACTGCTGAACAACAGCAGAAGTCAGTGGCTGAGGTGGTGGAGCTCTTGTCTTTTTTCTTCTTCTCCCTCCTCTCGCTTCATCTCCCTCTCCCTCTCATTTTCTTTCACTGAACACTTCTTGGCCCCAGCAGAATTAGCATCTGTTGCTCAGACTCAAAGGTCATGGACTTTCCGTCAGGACGCTGAAGATCTCTGTTAGCCTCAATTGTTTTCAGGGACTTGACAAGTGGGGCAGCAGCTGCATTCTCACCTCAGGACTGCTTGTATCTGAACTTAATACTTTCTTTACTATGCAAACAACACACAATGCAAGTGTAGAATATATGTCCACAAAGAGTGTATTCACAATATCTACATTTCTGAAAGTGAAATCTGGAATATCTCATGCACCAAAGCAAGAGCTTGTTGTCATTTGGAGCTTAATATAGGATGTCAGTATGGAAATGGTCTCCTCAAGCCATATCCCTGCAGTGACTGGACTAATGTTAGCACACAGTGTTTCTCAAGTCAGCCTCTTTTTGTATTCCAAGGTTCTAAGGGGAACCAAACAGTCTGCTTTGCTTACATGACAAGGTAGGCACCACCCATCCCAGCCCTAAACAGAACCGGGCCCATTAGATGCATACAAAGTGGTGTCCTGTGAGCAGAAGATTCTGTGCAAAAGGATATTTTGCCTATAGAGCTGGCATAGCCTTTAGTTTTCTCTAATCCATATTAATAAAACAAATGTGTGATGTTTCAGTTGAATTTCTGTTACTCATTCTTACCTGGAAAGACAGGAAAGCAGAGACTAAATTCCCCACTCAGTGCTACAGTGAGGTCTGGAACTTTTCTATGCCACCGAAGCACTTGGGATCATTTTGTTTTGTTTATGTGGGGATCCTTTTGTTTGCCAGTTTTGCCACCTACAAGATCATTTACTGAGATAAGTGAATGTTTGTGGTTTCACAAATTGCTAAATATTTACACATCTAACCAGGAATTTGAGGCACAATGTGTCACAAGACAAACTCTGCTCAGCAAAGACAGTAGGAAATCCCTTCTGTGTGCACAGTAATTTTGCTCTCCTATCATCTCCCTATTGGAAACTCCTCTTTTCCTGCTTAAGACCGTGCAAGTTCCAGTGTCTGGAGCCCCAAGATGTGCCCTTCTGACCCTTGACCTATGTCCACTGAAAACTTTGATGTAGACCAGTTGTTCAGACAGTGGACACTTTCTGCCACAGAAGTGAAAGAACATGTCTTGTAGCATTAACCGTGGCCTGCCAGGTCTGGCAGGGTTTGCCCTACATGGCACCCACCCTTTCTTCTCACATCAGTCTGTCATGTGGCTGCATGCTACCAAAAGGAGATGGCCTTCTTCTGGCACCTTTGTAACTATAAGCCTGCCACTGAGTATGGACAGGCAGGCTGGATTTTCTCATTCATATACATTTGTGTTTATCAACCTTGAAATCTCTGACATCACTGCTCTAAAGTCTCCACTGAGTTTTGGTCCTGAGCTGCAAGAGGGAAACAAGAAAGGTGTGAAGGACAGCAATGTAGAGGGTAGTCTCATCCTTGAGCTGTTAGATTAGCAGCCATTCTGCAGTGTGCTGATTCCTGCTGGAGGAAAGAGACTTTTCCTGATGCTATGTTTGACTTGGGAGGAACTGTGCTGTACTAACAGCACCTGTGTCTCTTCACAGGCAGCTGAGCTGTGGAGCTGCCAGCGATTATCATCTGCATGCTGCCACGTGGCTTTAGCTGAGGATAGGGCAAGCTCTTCTTGTCTGCACTCACACTGAGTGGTAGGTGTTGGATCTTGCATAGAAAAATAGCTATCCATAGGTGATAATCAGCCAGAACAGGTTTTAATGGCAAATGTGGAGAAAACCATGAAGGAGGCTTGTTGGAAACAAACTTCAGTGTTAGAGATGGGTGTTGCTGGGGGATTGCTGCCTTTGCCTCCAGAATTCTCTTGCTAGCAAAATTCTCTTGCTAGTGTTTTCAATCCATTCCTCACAGAATATCAACAGAAGGCCTGAAACTGCAGTAAATGTGGGGTAAGAGAGATAGAGGGAAGTAAGGAGGTAAAGATGTTTGGCATCCTTTGGTTCCTGGTTCTGCAGTTGCTGCAGACCCACAGTGGTGGATAAGAAGAAAACAGTGATGGCTGGAGGAGGACTGGAGGAGTGTGTGGTAGGAATAAGACAGAAACAAGATGTTTCTATAAGCTCCTGAGAGATTACTGTTGTCATAGAGTAGAAGAGCTATCATAAACCAAAAGACTATCAAAAACAGAGAGCAAAGTGAGCAAGGGATGGTATTAGCTCTGTGATGGGGTTTTATCTGTGTTCGCTGAAGAACCTGCTTGCTGGCAGCAGTTGTGGAAGCAGCTGTTGACTTGTTCAAAGAACTGATGAAGGAAGGGATCTCTGGAGATCAGGTAGTCCAGCTAACCTGGCCGTGTGTGGTTTGGTTTTGAATATGTGCAAGGATGGAGGCTCTACAACGTTTCTGGGCAATCTGTTCCTGTGTTTGACTGCTGTCCCAGGGTTTTTTTGTGTTTAAAAGAGATTTCCTGTGTTTTAATTTGTGCCCAGTGCATCTCATCCTTTTGTTGGATATCACTGAGAACAATCTGTGTCTGCTTTTTTTACAGTCTTCCCCATAGGTTTTTATACACATTGATAAGATCCCTCTTGATGCTAAACAGTCCCAGTTCTTTCAGCCTTTCTTTGCATGACAGATGCTCCAATCCCTTAATCATCATTCTGGCCCATTGTTCTCTCCAGTGTGCCCTTGTCTTCCATGTGCCGGGAAGCCAAGTACTGTTTCTTGTATGGTTGTGCTCTTGGAGATGGTAGGTTAATGAAAAAGCAGCCCTCAACCAGTATTTCCTGAACATGAGAATCCATTGACACCATAGGAATCCAAAAGTGTGCTGCCAAATTCATATGGTTTTGCTTTGACTGATCTTGGTCTATGAGCAAGCAGCACCCTCCTGCAAACTGAAGGGCTTAGGGAAAGAGGGATTTTGTTGCTTCCGATCCATAGCATAGAGTGGATATAACATCAGCTTCAATCTTCACCCCACTTTAGGTGATTTATAGCTATATCAGCCATGAGACCTGAAAGTTGGGGAATAGCAGCTGCATCTTCTGACCATTTCCTCCTCTGTGCATACTTTTATATGTTTGCCTGACCTTTTGACCAGTTGATCAGAGCCACACAGGGACCCTCTGTAGCAGACTGACATTCCCAGGTTAAACAGTTGTGCTTCCCAGCCTTTTGCAAAGAGGAATCTGTGAAGATACAGGCAATGAGCAGTCCTTCAAGCCAGCATTGCCATGGGTGAAGACAGGTATAGAACAACTGGAATATGGTGTGCGATACAGTGAGGTGAGATGAGCTGAAGGCAACAAAATGTTTCCTATGCAGAGGCTGATTGCTTCCTCACCTCTCCTGCATCAGAGATGCTTGGGGTGATGATGTGTGTAGAAAGATCTATATAGCTCCCTGCTTGAGAGCCACCTAGGACAAGTTCAGGTGTGTATCAGTTTGTCACAACCTTTGTTGGTGCAAGGCAGCATAGACATCAAGATGGTGAGGTGGTGTGTTAGACTCCTGTGTATACACTCCAGGAGATGGTTTGTACAGGACCTCTGGGGAAACAGTGGCAGTTGTGTCTGCCTTTTCCAGGGAAATGATTTTCAGAGGGGTGGGGGAATGTGTCATTCAGTCACATTTGCAAGTGGTTTGCTTTAAAATCTATTTTGGGCATCGCTTTTTGTATTTGTGGTTAGCTAGAAATCACTTATATAAGCAGCAGCAGTAGCAACATATGCAAATTTGCTGAAAATTGTCAGCACTTTTTATAGCTTCAGTCATCCCACAGATGTAAGTCGCTCTGTGAAGTACAGTGTGTGCTTCCAGCATGGATGGAGGTGTCTCTGGAATCTGACTGAGCGAGCTGCACCAAGCTGCCACTGCTCTTGTCTGCACTTTCACAGCTTGATTTACCGGAACCATGAGGCCCTTTGGGAAGAATCACACACTCCTTGATGCATGGTGCATGTGCAGGGATCAGGCAGTATTATACATTACTGCTTATGCTGTGTAATATTTGGGGGGATAACTAACCCCACCCTGTGACATTTGCTACAGGGACATTGAAATGTGTAAACATTTGAGCCTGGAGGTTGCTTCACATTCAGCTGCAGGAGGCATGGCACGGATTGCTTCAGTTTTTGTGCCCAGGTAGTCATGGAGAAAAAGGATGAAAGGAATTAGTAGAAATGATAATGCTTCTAATCTATTTTGTAATAGCAGGAAATTTGTAGAGGATTTCTGTGCCAAAATGTGTCTTGTCATAAGCTGATATGATCTAAGGAGACAATGTGCTTAAAGAGAAACTAGACCTGCCATCTAATGAGCAAGGATAATTCCATTTTCTGATAAAATTCAACTTCCAGACATTTATGTGAAACACTATTATGGTGAAACTGCTATTTGTACAGAGAAAAAAAAAATATATTTCTCTTGTTCATGTTACTGATAGAGTGTGTTTTGACTGAGTAAAACCTAAAAACATTTTTTGCCAGAAAATATTCACCCAGTCCTAGAAATGAGCAGTCCTGTAGCCAGTGCTAGGATATGACAGCTGTGCTGTGTGCTGCCACAGTGAGAGCTGGCACAAGTACCTGAGGCCTGTTTGTGTGTGGCGTCAGTACCTCTTGCAGGCAACAAGGATGCTTTGCTGTCATGGCAGCTTCTTCTATGTCCTTGGCATTCATTATCTCACACTGTCATTCCTTCATCTCCCTATTCAATCAATTAAACATAAAAAGAGTCATAGAATCATAGAATGGTTTGGGATGGAAAGGACTTTAAAGATCATCTAGTTCTAACTCCCCTGAATAGACAGGGACACCTCTCACCAGCCCAGGTTGCTCCAAGCCCCATCCAGTCTGGTCTTCAACGCTCTCAGGGTGGGGGCATCCACAACTTCCCTGGGCAATGTGGGCCAGGGTCTCACCACCCTCACAGGAAATAATTTCCTCCTAATGTCTAACCTAAATCTCCCTCTTCCATCTTAAAACCATTACCTCTTGTCCATTGCCAGCATGCCCCTATAAAAAGTTCCTCTCCAGATTTCCTGCAGCCCCTTCAAGCACTGGAAAGCCACTATAAGGTCTCCTCACAGCCTTCTCTTCTCCAGGCTGAACAATCCCAACTCTCTCAACCTGTCTCTGTAGCAGAGATGCTCCAGCCCATAGACCATCTTCATGGCCTCCTCTGGACTCGCTCCAATGGCTCCATGTCCTGGTACTGGGGCCTCCAGGGCTGGACACAGTACTCCAGGTAGGGTCTCATGACACTGGAGAAAAGGAAAGAATCACCTCCCTTGCTCTGCTGGCTACGCTTCTTTTGATGCAGCCCAGGATACAGCTGTATACACTGGAGAGACATGGAGAGCAACCAGGACCAGAGAGGATACGGGATGATCTTGGGTACAAATGTGGCTGTTACCACACTGCTTTTTTTCTGGGGATACTCCATGGAACAAGTAATGCTCCAATATGTGGTCTTGTGATGGAAGAGGAGTCTGTGTAATAAGGCTTTGGGTGCTGAACCTAAGTGTTGCTTTTAAGCAGCAGTGGAGTGAGCAGACTGCTGGGCTCAGGAAACCTGTGCGGTGTTCAGCTTTAAGCTGCTTGGCTGTACAACTTTCAGGCTGGAATGAAAGTTCCCATCTCAATGTGGTCCTTCCCAAAGGATGCTTGTGGCCCCTACTTGAGCTGTATGGCTGTTCTGCAACCACTGAGGGATGGTGCTGAGGAGGAGTAGCAACCATGGTCAAAGAGGGGCTGGCATCTCCTCCAAGCACAGAAGAATGACTTTGATTCTTTTGGTATAGGGATCATGCTGGTGTGGATGACTAAAGAGGGAGAAGGGTGAGATTCCCAAGTCTGGAAATGGAGGCTGCTGTGGGTGTTGTCTCAGGGGACAGGGCAGAGTTTTGAAAAATTAGCACTCACAGCTGCTGAGGCTCATCTGCCTTGCATGATTCAGCAGCAAAAATGTGTCCAGAGTAGGAAATTCATGAGACAGGAGAGACAATGAGAATTTTCTGCTATTGCCTTGTGTTTTAGATTCAAAATGACATTTTTTTATAGTTGTGGGTTTCTGTAACTATTATCTTTTCAGATTTGAAGCTTCTGTTTATCTGACCATTGACATTTCCAGAAAATGTGAACAAAAGGAAATAATCTGTTTTCTCATATTAAAAGTGTGAGGCAATTATGTTTTGCTGTCTGAAGATCACCTTTTGATCAAGGATTCTGAGGGATTTTAAAGCCTCATGAGGATGTGAAGGAGATGTGATAGTACAGGTCACAATCTCTCACTTGTAAGAGTGCTGTTTATCATGCATATGGTGATAATTGTCTTAGGCTGTTGTAGCTAGAATGTAAAAACTGAATAGTACCATAAATATCTGAAATTTCTGAAAGAAGGGGTCATAGTGAAGGGTGTGAGCTCTTCTGTTCTTTACTCAAGATGTGGTCTTGCAAAAACTGGGCTTATTGGTGCTGCACTTGGTGGCTGAAACTGCACATGACAGAACTTTTAAAGATGTTATCCCTTACCCTTAGCTAAAAAATGAAAGAATGTAATGGAAGGCTTAATTTGGAAGGACCTCTTTCTGCCTGTGCATTATGAAGAGTCTGGAAGTGATCTCACTACATATGTCTGCCTGTAGGTGTTAAAGATCAAACACATTGCCATGAACCTGCATATTTAGGGTGGATATACAGTGAAGATGAAAAATGTGGATCACTTAAGGACTCACTTGAAGATCACCTTGTTCTCTAAAGAATTCCCCATTCATTCTGTTCTCTGAAGGGGCATGCGTCCTGTGCATGATTTCTGCAGTGGTAGGCATGGGATGCTCTGTAAGCAATCCCACTTTGCAACTTGGGTGCAAAGTGGACCTTCAGTGTCTTGAGTGTTGCACTGCAAAAAACATGTTCTGAGTGTGTTACCTGGTAATTTATACTGAATTTAGTGTAAAAGGACGCAGTAGGAATAATGAAAAGATGCCTCATTACTTTCTGGGAATAAAAATGCTTTATTTTGATGTTCTAAATGAAAAATTTAGCTCTGGAACCAAGACCAGAAAGTTCTGGTAGATTTGGTTGGATTTGTCTTCCCTACTTTCTTCACTTTTACCTGTGTGATAATTAATGGCCTTGTAGAATTAACTGGTCATTTTAGTAACCAGTTTATTTTCCATGATTCTTTACTTTACATGATTGCTTATGTGCCATAGAGCACATTACTACAAGTAATGCACCCTGGTGCTGCATTACCAGAATCTTAAATGTCTGAGTATGTAATCAGGACTTATTTTCAGTATTTCACTGACTATTGATACCAAGAGCCAATTCCAGCGATAAGACATTCCTCTGTTTTAGAGAAATCCCACAATAATAGAAGCAAGCATGTGGTGCTGCAGCATTGCAGATAGTATCTGTCTTTGGAAAAATTTGAGACTGTTTTATTTGTTTTTGCTGCAGCCACTTTACAACACAGGGCAGCAGGAGGGGTATTTCTCAGATTGTATGTATTTACCCTGTTGCTCCTTCGCAGAGCATGGCCCTGCTGAGCTTGGCAGGCAGCCAGCACTGCGAAATTCTGTCTTAAAATATTTGACATAAAGCACCAATATATCTGTCTTTGATTTCTGACACTTCCAGGGAGTGCTTGTTCTGTGCAGCTTTTTCAGAACCTGGTGTTTTTGGGGATGTGCCTCTCTTACTGTGCATGCATGGCGGACTTGCTGGAAGCCTCCCAGAAGCTCTGTGTTGCAGTGGCTGCTCCCTGCTGTGTGCATTTCCAGTAACTGTGCACGGCTCCACATTTGGAGACAGGGCAGGATGACCTGGGGAAATATGAAATAAGCATAATGGACTTGATGTTTCCCACACTGTCATGAGTTTACATCGGTTTAAAGTGTCATTGGCTGTATTTAATTACATCTCACACTCCCTTTTATTGGTATGATCCACTTAAAGTGCAGAACAGTGTAAAATCAAGGCCAAGAGTTTGCTCAGTTGCTGTTTCTCAAGAACTGGGTGCTTCAGCCAGTGTTTATCTTAAAAAGCACAAGTATGCCTTAGTATAGGTGGAATTTTTTATGTCATGCCACTGTAAAACATTACCTTTTAAGAGGCTCTCATGTAAAGGATTGGTATGTGAGGAAACTATGGGTTTACAGGGTATCTTCAGTGCAGACAGACAGAGCCTGGGCAGTACAGGTGCCAGGGAGGGGGAAAGCCCCTGGCACACCTGCCATGCTAGCAGAAGGGCACTGGTTTTGGTTGAGGGGGAGAGCAGGCTGTGCTCCACAGGCTCTCCCTGCCATGGGACCTTCTCTGTAAGCCCTGTGGTGACTGTCCTGAGCAGCACTCCTTTTACAGGGGTGGATAATAGCTTGTACTAGTAACACCTTTTTTCATATTATGCTATCAAAATAGCTTTCTTATTGGCCTAGTACAATGATGGTTTGCTTCCTTGCTAGCAAGTTACAGAAGGGGCATGCCATGGGTTACTTGGGAGCGACCACTCAGCTTTGTGTAGAACACATCCAGCAAGGGAACAGGCATGTCTTTTAACATCCACCATTTTCAAAATTTGTGCGCAGTCTCCTCAGTGTTCAGTTGTTGCTATGGCCCATTTTGGAGTGAATTTAGGCTGACTGACAAATGACTGTGGTGACTGATCTTTGAATTCCTAGACAGCTGCAGACCCAAAGGTTGAATATATTTCTTTGACACTTAGGTCTGTCTGGCATTTCTTCCTGTATTTGTAGTTGGTAAGAGTAGAGTGTGGAGACTGCTTTTGATATTCCCCCTATGATGCTGGCAGTATAAGCACCATGGTCTTCCAGTGTTGGTCTGAGCACCAAATTTGTTTACTGCAGGGATGTCCCAAGGGCTTTTCCAGTTCCATGGCAGCTTGTGATAGCCCTCTGTACCTCTGCTACCACAGTCTGCATGATGTATGCAAGGGACAAAATAACTTCACCATCAAATGTTTCACCTGCTATCACTTTGTGTGCCCCTATTGATAAGTTACTTGCTTCTCCTTTTGACCTGTCAGTTGTTTTTTCCATAGAAGAAAAAAATATTAAAAAGTAATTCGGTAAAAAGTAATTACAAATTAAAAGTCTTATAAAGATCTGGAATGTTTGTATCAGGCCAAAGTGCATAAGGAAAGTGTGTGAGTGGGTGTTCTGTGGCTGTTCTATGGAGTGCTGGGCAGCAAGAAGGGGGCAGGAAGCTGGCATGAAAGCTGCAGGGGTTCTGCCAAGCCCTGGAGTCTGCCCAGCCCCTCTGTGATCCAGAGCTGGGCAGCAGTACTGGGACAGGAGCAGTGCTGCAAAGCTTTCACACATCACATGGAGAGAAAGTAGGAGCTTGCTCTGGCAGGCTGTCATTTTCAAGTTGCCCCACTGTCACTAGATCTTAGTCTTTGAAATGCCCCCTCACACTCAGTGAGTCCAGGAATGGATGAAAGGGGTAAAGGTGTGAGAGGGAGGAGGAAGCAGAGGCACATCATGACATAATCAAAAGCCCCAAGCTGCTCATTTTGTCTTCCTTTATTTGGCCCTATCTTTTACTTGAACCCCTTGTGAAATCTTCCTCAACTCTTAGAGGCATATTTGTTAGCTCAGGCTTGAATCTGGTCTCTTACTGAACCAGCAGTGTGCTTTCTGGCATTTCAGCATCACCCAAGACCTCTGTTAGCCTTCTCACACCCATTCCATCAGGGACATGGTGAAGCAGTCCTGACACTGTTGAGGAAAAATACATCATTTGAATGGGGAGCATGGACAGGGTTAAAATGAAGTATCACCCCTCTCTTGAAGGCACTTTGGGTTATAAAGGGACCAGCGTTTGTGGAGTAGAAAGGGAAGGAGCTGGGATCTCTGAACAGGTGAACATGGTTTGGAACATGAAAGATACATCCAAATATTACATCCATGCACAATATTTTGCATTTATCACTAGTGTATCTTGTTTGCTGTGATGTTATGTGTTCATTGAAGACTTACTGAAGCTCTTCAGGCTTTTGCCTCACGTAAAAAGTAATGTAAAACTTGCAAATATTTATAACTCTTCTCACTTTCCTTTTCATGAATTGCTTCTTGATAGCTTTTCTTCTGAAAGTCTTCAGAAAGGAGTTTATGGTCTCACAAGCATGATTGTGATAGCTGATCTAACAGAAGATACCAGCACTCCCAAGAATACCTAACACAAACACTTGTCATGGCTGTAACACTGCTCTTGGGTATAACTGAGTATATTCCTTCTGCTTTTTTTTTTTTTTGCCCCGTCTAATGATTTTTAAGCATTTTCAAAATGTTCCTCTAAACTCTCTGGCTGCATCTTGTTTGTTTGATCCCAATCCTTTCTAATGTGCTTAATTAGCAATTTATTAATGTTTCTAAAACAAAATCCTGTGGCTTCTGTGTGCCCTGCTCTTCCTTGAGCTGTGTGCCACAAAGCCAAACCTACACTGACGAGAGGTTTCTGTTGCTGCAGAAGCGAGCTCAGTTGTAGAAACAGCAGCCTCGAGCTAGCAAGTTTTTAGTAGTGGGAGAGGAGGAATAATTAGTGTGGAGGAGAAAAATGAAGATACGGAGTAAAAATTTGCAAGGGGTGGCAGAGATTGAATAATGCAGTTTGAATTTGATAGTGCTGCAGCAAAGTGCCATGCACAGAAGTAGAATTATATTTTCAAGAGGTGGGCAAATGCTTAACTCAGAAGGCAATAGACAGAAACTTGACTGATGAATTTACTGTATTTTGCTGTCCTGGAGACATGTGTGCACTGTCCGCAGAAGTCAGTTCAAAACTCCTGCCGAGGGCTGTGTGTATTGCACATGGATGAGCAGTTCCAGCCTTGCCTATGTAGTGAACTGCCTGAGGAGCAGATTTGCTTCTCCTGTGCCAGCTGCTGTATAATAGGACTAACTCATAACCCAAGGCCAAGTAATCACTTTCAATAGCAAGATTTAAGGGACTGCGACTTGTCTCACTGTTCTGTGAACTGCCAATTATCACAGAGACAACTGGCATCAAATGGTGACGGGCACTGAACTCCAGTCTGTTATGGGATAAAGAATGGAACTTCAGGTATTTCCAAATAAAAATAATGCTTAAATTATTTACTGGCCCCCTTTGGAAAATAATTCTGAAATGAGTCCAAGTCAGAACTTAACACAGAGCTCTGCCCAGTGATGCTCAGCGAGTTCTTTGTATCGCAACTTTATATGCTTGTGCCCATGCACTACGTCTGTTTGTCCAAGGGAGGACCACTCCAATCTGATCTGGGAGTATGCAGATTGCAGCTCTCCTTGCAACCATGACACAGTGGTACAGTGTTCCCCAGGCTCCTTTCTCCAGGCCAAGAACTGCTCCACCCATGTCTTACGGGCTGAGAAGCTGATGGTTTGTTCCCAGGCACTGATCACTTTAGATGTATGGATCACGTTGTTACAGCATTTGTGTGGATGTTGCACAGAAAGTTGCCCACTTCTTGGCGCTCCTGGGCTGGCAGGCTCCTGGTTTGCCTGCAGATGGGTTTCACAGAGAGCCAGGCTGGCCCAGGCAGTAGCTGGCTGCTGCCACAGCCTCAGCTGTGCAGAGCTCTTCTTGGGAAGGGCTCTTCTGCTTCACTGTTTTCCTTTCTCATAGTTGAGTTTGCATTAGGCTGAGTCTCTGCAGCCACTGAGTCTTACCTCTTCTTCCTCTGAGCTAACTGTGAAGGTTTGCTCTTGCCATCTCCCAGCATTTTGGCAGGATAGGGAGGTGTGTATGCTGACAAGTAGGGCTGATCAGAGGAGGCCAGCCAAGTCCCATCCCCTAGATCTTGTGCCACTGTTGGACCCTGCACATAGAGCTGAAAGACAGTGATTTTGGTAACATGAAGACAGCTGCACTGAGTAGAGTGGCTTTCTGATGGACAAGGTGTCTGTGGAAATGGCTCTTTTATGCCTCTAGGGTCAGAAATACACAATCAGGAATGGCTTTAGTCCTTCTTTGAGCACTGATGAGCACTCTGTGTGTGTCCCTGCTTTCTGCAGTGCTGCTAGAGCCACTCAGCTGAGCCGCCTCCTCCCTTCCTGCCTCTGCAGCCTTTTGGGGCACGACTGCTTCTGAGTTGAGATGCTGCTGCTGGGGATCAGGGTAGGTGCTCTGGTATCCAGTGAAGAGCAGCTCAGGAGCTCCAGTCCGTTTCCAGTCCCAGTGTCAGCCCTTGGAGCACAGGGATCACAACATTAGTTTCTGTGATACAGAATTTTCTTTTGCTCTTGGTTCTGGGGGGTCCAATATTTGCCTGTGGTTAGAGGGAAGAGAGCTTGAAAAGTCCCTTTTCCATTCGCCATGGGAGGAGGTTGATTTGAATTGCTGTGCTCAGGCCTTTCACTCCCTGTGCCAGAATGAGATGTTTTCTCCTCAACACTAAGTGAGAGCCTCATGCAGCCTTCTGCTGTTTTGTTGGGGTTTTTTCCCATCTCAAAGGCTCCGTGCTTTAACCTCTGCACTTTATACTCTTTGACACACATTATATACAGAAGAATCAAAATCAATCTTAGTCATTTTCCCTTTCTTCAAAAGAAGGATGATGCTGGCTAATAACCTTTGCTTTGCTCTGTGTGATGGTTCATGCAGTGCTTATTTTCACAGTGCAGTTCCTAGCACTTCTTGGTGCTGCCAGCCTGAGGTGCACACCTGTAACCCTGTGGACAAATATAGCAATACAATCATCAAGACTACAGGCAACTGTCTTGGGTGCTTCTCTCATGGGTGCTTCTCTCATGCTGTGTGCCAGGAAGGACATATAGCATATATTTTTAGGTCATGTATTGCTATGGTCTCTGTTCAGGTGGCATGCTGCATGAAGGGCAGACATTCTCCAGCATCTTGTGGCTTGAAATGCATTGCAGCTTAAATTGTTAAAATATTTGCTTTTTTCTATAAAAAACCCAGTATAATTACCTTTTGGACTCTGATAGAACTTGAATATCTTATTCTGCTCTCTGGGGAGCAACAGTTATCTCTCTGACATGTAATATGAAACTTTCTCAGTTGCCTTGTCAAGAAGTAGAACAGTATCACTGATCATTACAATATAGGACACAATTTCTCCTCTGTTGTAAGCCTTTTCCTTATGATGTTGTCTTCCTTGGCAGCTTCCATATTTTATTCTTCTGGTGAGAAATTTATTTATAAATACGTAAGCTCCCCCCACCCTCTTCTTCAAGTATTGGATCATTTTTTCCTCTGTCTGCTGGGCTTTAGCTCCAGCAGTCAGAAGGCAATTTCATCAGTTGAAGTAGTTAAATGTATCACCCCAGAAAACAGAAAGCTAGATCTGAAAGATGTTCTGTGACACTAATTTTGATCTCAGCCCTGTTTCCTGTCTAAAGTCATTTATCTTTCAGTGGAGATCATGAAATGTCACATTCATTATTTTTGATCAGAGCATGCTGAGGAAACAGCTTTTGGCTCCAGAGATTCCCTCTCTGAAGAGCATGGTCTGAGGAACAACAACCACGAGTTAAAGCAAAGTTGCAGTTCTCTATATATTTAAATAATATTATTCTGGAGAACAATAATTTTAAATGTATTGCTATGGTATAGTGTGGTGTGATCAGACAGGGATTCAACACATTTAAGTGTGCATAATGATTACTGGAATCTGGCTGAAACCAAGACAACCTCCCAGATTTTCCTCAAATAAAGCAAGTTTTGTTTTTCTTTATGTGGTGAGATCCGTCAGCTGTGCAGTATTCAGCAGGGAAATAATCCTATAGAGAGCATCTGTCACTCAGTTTAATTGCCAGGCTAGTGTTAAACTGTGACAATAATTAACCGAGGAATAGGGGCTTCCGAGGTCAGACTTTCATAATGCTTTTCCAGATGTTCAGGCTGAAGGAGCTGGATCCTCTGTTTCTCGCTGGTGATCAGAGAGCACCAGCCTGACTGGCTTAGCTGTGGGGCACTTGTGTTTGCTCAAATAGAGCTGAAAGGAGACAGGAACATTGACCAGTTCTGCATGTTGATGTCACTGGACTCAAAACAGGCTGTATGGCAGTCTCCATGAGCTACATCAAAATGTAGTTTTCATGTCTTGCCATACTGTTCTTGCTATTGCTAACTCAAAGAGCAGGAACCTACGGATGTTGTTATCCATCTGTAATTTGAATTCAGCGTTTGTTCTGTGTTGTCCTGCATCTTTCCTGGGTATGGCACCAAGGCTGGTGTTTGGTGTCCGGAAGGAGGTGAGAACTGCCTGCAAATGCAAGGCTGTGCTAAGGCTCCTGGTTCCTTCCTCTATAAACCAGACTGTTGCGGAAGAAGAGGATGGTGTAAATACAGTTTTTACAAGCTAGAAATCAGCTCTTGAGTTTGACTTTAAACTATTTAACTGGGACCTAAATGTTTTCCCACGTGTGTCTCTCTGAGCCCAACACAAGTATTTGTACATCTGGGTGCAGCCCACAGAAGCTGGGGTTGGCCTGGGGGCTATGTGGCAAGTTTCAGGAGGGGAGTGGTACAGACAGGGAGGTGCCCTGAGCAGGACCAGGTCCCTACAGGGTACCTCTCTGGTGGATGGGGTTTTGGATGTTTTCAATGGGGTGTTTCCATCACTCCTGGAGTGGAGGTACCAAGGCTGCTCTGCAGCACTCATCTGTTTTTTCTGCTCTCTAATGGGCAGCAGCTTCTTAGCAGAAAGTTTTTGACTCTTTATATTTACATTAAGTGTTTTTCACCAAAATGCATTAATCAAAAAACCCATGGCCTTAAAATAATGGAATGTAATTGGCAGACTCAGAACTTCCTTGCTTTGCCTAAATTCGAGTTTTTTGCTGTCCCAGGCTCCAGAATATTTCAACTACAGATACTACAGTATTTCACAGGAAAAGTTTGCAGCAGTTCATGTGGAGAGAGTATAGGAATTATTTTTGTGTGTCTTTTCTTGTTGATCTGTCCTGGTAATTATACACAGGGCCACTGGCAGTGTCACACACTGAGAGAAGAGCAGGGTGATGATGATGTTGGGAGCTCAGGGCTGCAGGATGGGGCCCTCGCTGGGGTGCTAGGCTGCAGGGGAAGCAGCCAACTCTGTACAGACTCTTGCAGAAACCCTCAGTTGTTGCAAGTGTGCATGCGCTGGAGTGCTAAACAGCTTTGGCAGAGACCACTCTGCCCATCACACTTCATACAAATCCAAGGTCACTGATCTACTGAACCCTTTCAGTAGTAGAGCACAGGCTTGTAAACCTCTGATCTTGTCAACCTCTGTCTGATTTTTTACCAGATCTTTTCAAAAACAATGACCTTGTGCTGCTGTCATTCAAATGCGTTTGTTTTGTACTGACATTTTTAAAGGCCTGCTGGATCAGTCCAGAAGCTTATCTGGCTTTGTGATTCAGAGTGGGTTGGAAAAGTCCTCTTGCATTTGGCTCATGGATGGAGAATTGTCTGAATGCACAGGGAGCATGAGTGATCTGATAAGTGTTTGATGAATAAAACTCAACTTAGGCCTTTCACATCCCTTTGAAAATGGCCTGGTTTGGACATCTGCTGGACAGTTTATTCATTTCCTTCTAAACTGGGAGGTGACCTACTGACTCATGCTGTGTTCTTCTCAGGGGGCTCAGTTACTGGGTGGAGCGAATTACAATTCATCAATAACTACTTCCAGGGATTTCTGTCCCACTGGCTGTTTTCTGGTACTTTTTCGCATGCTGAATCTCATCTTGATCTTTCCCATCTGTGTTTCTGCCCTCTCCATTTTGCTGCATGTGTCTCTCTTGGCTGCAGCTGATCAGCTCTGACCTGAGTGAGTCTCCCTGTCCTCCCTCCTCATCTGCACTGTTCCCTGGCACTTTTCTTGAGGTCTGCCTTTGTCATCCCTCTTCTCTGCAGGCATTCCCACTGTCTACAGTATTCTGGCTTAAATGGAATTCTTGTATACAGGCCATCCCAGGACTAAATGAATTTCACTGCATGAGTGTGGTGACCTGGATATTCTTTTTCTCAGTTGAAATGCTTTTACTGTGGAATTTCATTAAAAAGAGAACCTGGACAAATGAGATCTGAGCTCCCTTTAACAAGGAAGCAGCAGGCTGGGAGCAGTAGCTCCAAGGACAAGAAACTGAGGTTTTCCCTGTGTCAAAGGTATGCAGCTAATTGGAAAGTGAAGATAAACAGACTCTTCCACGGCATTGGTGGGATGTCAGGGGTAAGAGGCTTCCACATTACCAAAGACTGCCCAGCCTGTTTAAATGATAGCTCACTTTACAGGCCAGGGTACTTGGCATGTGGGAGAGAGACACAGGTGTCCTTTGTCAGTGTCCTCCTCCAAAACAGAGAGTCCAGGAAATGAGCAGAACCTCTGGGAAGCAGCACCAGAGAGGGTACAGCAGCAACAGGATGCTGCCAAGACCACTGTGAACTAGCTCAGTCCTTCCAGGAACATCAGAAACTGCAGGAGATAGACCATACAACTCTTGCACAGCGTGGAGATCCTCTGCTGTGATGTCCACCAAGGTCATCTTCACAAACAGCTGATGGTACTGCATTGCCTGAATGTCACATTTACACTTTTTTTTCCACTCCTGTAATTGGAAAAAGCTTGTAAATGAGTATAGCATACTCTGGTGACAGCAGGCAACTCTTGCCATGATCATCCAGACTTTCTTGTGGGCTGAGGTGCTTGTGGTCATGCTCAGCACATCCTGCCTGAGCAACCTCCAGAGTCACTGAGCCTGGCATAAAAGGAGGATTTTTGTTTAGCACATCTTAGTCTCTTGGCAGGGTACAAAGGCAGTTGCACACTTCCTATATAGGGACCTCTGGAAAAATGCTGCTAATGCAGCAAGTGTTCATGTCAGCAGGGCTCTCAATGCAAGATGTGCCTATGGAGCCCAGCAACAGATGTGTCCCAGCTCCAAGGGAGGAGTAAGTATTTTGCACATAGACCCTCCCCTTACTACCTTGACCTCATCAGGGTTGGGCACCTGGCCTCCTGTTTACCATCACACCATCCCCACTCTCAGAACAGTGCCCACCCATTCCCTGTCAGGGGCTGCTCTACATCCATCTGGCTGGCTGGCTAGCTGCAGGGTGGGTGGGCAGGCTTCAGGGATGAGCCACAGCTTGGGCTCTGGCAGCCTCACACAGCCTTGTCAAGTCGTGGGAATGGTCTTCTGCCCTTGCTTTTTTTGTTTGTTTGTTTGCTCATTTATTAAGAATTGTTGCAGCAGAAAAATAAGAACCTAAATATTGTGTATCTGAGCGTACTTTACTGCAGTTACAGGCAACAGCAGTTACATTCCCTGCGCCCGAGAGAGATTACAATGGAGGGTACAGGAATGTGCATCTGGCAGCACTTTGTATCCTGCCCATTTTGTTGTTTTCTCTGCATCTGAATTTCCCGAGGTTTTAGTAGTGAAGGGCCATTCAGTCCAGGGAATATCAGGTTGGGGCTGCAGAACAGATTTTCTCTGCAGGGAAACACCATTCCGGAAAAACTGATGACTGTTGTAAATAAGAAGCCCCTATCCGGGCTGTCTGCAAAAGTATCTAGGAGCTTTATTTGGGGATCCTGACCTACCGCAGCAACAGAGGGAAGCAAATTTTATTTTGAAGTGCAGGAAAATCTAGCTGCAATATTCCAAAACCTTCATAGTTCTGCTTAAAGCCTGGGACCAGGAATCTGAATTAACTGTTCTGATTTTATTTTAATTGCATAGATTTTGAGATAATATTTATTATAAAAATATTTTAATAGGAATGCTGATCATTAACATAAGGTTCTCAGAGACCTGATCCTAACATTCTAAGAGAGTTGATAACTAAAGTATTTTTTAAAGTCGTTAAAAATAAATGCAAGTAACCTGCATTTTTATTTGGACATTTTCAGAATGTCCTCTCAATAACTTCTCTTGAGAAGGAGAATACAACAACAACAGAGGTTTGACCAGAAGATCTGTTATGATGCTTTTACTTGCTTTTCTAACTTTTAAGTATGTCACTTACTTGCTTCAAAATGTTTTTGTGAATATCCATTTTTGGCAGATGGCTGCAGCAAAGGTGGATGTTCCCATGCCTTAGCTTTGCTGTGCCAACTTGTGTGTGCACATGGGAAAGAGCCTGCATTATTTAAAAGACATTCCCTTCCTTCCTAATCAAGCAAGCACTAATTATTAGTTGTTATGAAGTGATCTTATTGTGTCTGGGAAGCTGCAGAACAGAACAGTGGAACTGTGCTTGTTAAAAACACCAACATGAAGTATGAGAACTGAAGCAGGCAAAGGCATGCTCTGGCACATGTTTTTGAAGGCACATTGCACAGGCACATTATACCCTCAGAAGAAAAATTCTCTTTCATAGTGGTTTGTATATTTTTTAATTATTTTTTTTTACTCATAACTTCTTTTTGCACCTTGTGTGTTGCTGGAATGTCCCAGTTCCATGGAAACCACAAAAGTAAGCGAGCCTGTCACCAACAGCTGCTATGGTGGCATCACGTTTGTGTTGGTTACTGCAGTCCCACTTGGAGCCAGGGTATTGTGCTGCAGGGGCAGCTCTTCCCTTGTTTACTGCAGCAGCTGACAGTGGGTTTGTTTACCTGGCTGCTGTGCTCGGGGTTGTGCAACACTGCTGGTACAAGAGGATGCTTGTAATTCCTGGGAGCTGTGGAGCACACTCGAGCGAGATTGGCTGCAGGGTGTGGAAGGGCTGGTTTAGGGGTCCTCAAGGGGATTTGTAGCCCATGGGGGGCTGAGGGCTCCCATTTGTGCCTCCAGGAGCTTTGTTCAAGGAACCAGGAGGGCACGGTGCAAAGGGTGATGCAACACAAGGTCTGTGCACGAGATCAAGAGTGGATCTGAAGGAGCTGCTTAGTGGGCAAGGCAAAAGTTTGTAAAAAAACTGCTAGGTTTCTGTTTAAGGTTTGTTTTTAATTTTTCTTCCTATTTAAGCAGTTACATCTTCACATTGGTCTTCAGGTAAAACCCTGTGGCATTGTTTGGGGATGGTCATGGCCAGAAGGGGTATAGAATATCCCCACAAAGATCAGAGTGGCCTGAGGCAACCTTCCAGTTCTTCGTGCATGTATTTTGAAGCTTCTTGTCACATCTTGTGAAATATCCAACCCTAGCATTGCATCATGAATCCCATTAAACTGTCAGTTGCTTCTTAGCCCTGGATGGAGAGAGGGGACATGTTCCTGTGTACAGGTGAGGTGGGTAGGCTTGAGGCTTTGTCCTAGGCTGACAGGAGCATGTGAATTCAGCAGACCACTGAGGCAGGCTGAGCTGTTCTGCCCTGTATGGGCTGGAGGCCCCATATAAAAAAAATAGAGCATCATTCCCAAATGTTTCATTTCTCCAAAATCAGCTGCACCCACAGGGCTCTAGGATGCAGAATACAACTGTCCTGCTCAGCTCTTTGGCTGCTCTGGGTGACTTCTCTGCCTCCCTTTTCCCCAAAGCAGCTGAGGGAGGGGCTCTAAGCATGAATTTAGGTGGCTGTGGGAAGTTTCTTTTTATAACTGCTTCCAGTCACTTTTCTAGTGCAGAGCACCTGGAGCAAGCAGCATATTCCTAACTTCCTGACCACCTCTTCAGGCCTCTGACCATCTTGCTGGTGTGCCATGTTCTGCAGAAGCTCAGAAATGGATCTATCCTTGCAGTATGTAATTTCAAACTGGGGACAAACAGTAATGCTGCAGCTGGGCTGACCTGGCCTTGTGACTCTCTGGGTGTATGGGGGTGACTCCTACAGTACAAGGTTTGCTCAACAATAGCCCTGTTGTTCCTGCCTGCCCAGGACAACAAAGCCCTTCAGAGCACTTGGCCCTGGTGGTCCGCCTTGTACCAGATGCTGATGTCAGAGATGGAGCAGACATATCCCTCAGGAGCAGGGTGAGGGGCAGGGGATTCCTGTGTCCTCCACGGCTTCCCTGGCACAGGGCACATCCACACCACAGCTCTTTGAATGCTGACACTACCTCATCTCCAAGCTTTTACCTTCTCCTACCCATTTGTTCTCTACCAAGCCATAACTCTTGGTGGGAGAAGTCATAGCATCTAGAAGAGCCAGCTCATGGCAGCCTGTGGCAGATCTCCAGATCCTGTTGAGGAGATTGGTCTGTGACTCAATAAGCTCTTGACAATTTTGTCACATCCAAGTGAGCCGAGTGAATGTGGCAGACTGCAGAGCTTGGGCATAGAAACATGAGACTGTGGTACCATCAGCTCTGGATCTCTCGAGAAATCAGCTTTGTCCCAGCTAGCCATATCCTGTTATTTTGATCCATCATGGTAGGAAGACACCATGGCTTCATTTCCTAATAGCAGAAAGGCAACAGGGCATAGTGCTCTGTGCACAGCTTGCTAGTGACCCAAGCTGTCTGCCTGCTGGCATATGAGCCATTCCTAGAGCTCCCCAGCCTGTACATGGGGATGTCAGGAAACCCATGTGCTGAAAGGAAAACAAGAGGCATTGGAGAGTGCTAACTTTATTTCTCTTTGGAAAGAAGAAAAATGACTACAAGTCAGAAAAACTCCTTAGCTGCTACAGGAAAGCAGGCTGCTGGGAGGGATTTCTCCATGTTTGAGGAAGACATTTGGACACAGATGTGCTTGAGAACAGGGGAGAAGTACCAGCCCATCCTTCCTAGCATTCTTGTACTTGTCTTTTAACTTCTTTGCAGTACATATGCTGACTTCCCATGAAGGTCTCCAAGGCCACATGTTGATGCTGAGATCTGCTTGTTTTCAGTGCCCTGTGGCTTAGAGTTTGGCAGACATAGTAAGTGAAGATTTTTCTTAAACTGTTGCTCTAGAGCTGAGCTTCTGCACAATGGCATGAGCAGAGATATGCTGCAATGCTCCCCCTTTCCCTCAGGGCTATAACAGAGGACAGGCAAACATGAGGTTTCTCTCTTCATCATTGCTAAGCTCTGTTTTGGACTGGGATTATTCCATCTTGGCTGTCCTCCACATCAGGACCTGGAAGGGTGAATCCCAAGGGCCAGGAGGTGCATGTTCATGTTAGGGGCTGCTGAACTGTGTAACCCACTGGAGACAAGGCTGCCACAGCTCCATATCCTCAGGTCTAGAGAGCAGCAAGATGAATCATGCATCCCACAACTTCACATGTACAGTTCTTCTATACTGTGTTCACCCTTCTGCCACACCTTTGCTCCCCAGATCCAGAGCTTCCTCGTCGTTTTTGTTCTCTCTCTTGCTAACCATTCTCCCCAAACCACAGCCCCACTCCCATGCTCCTTCTCCACATTTAATCTCCCCCCCCCAGCCTCATCTTTCTTACCCTTCCTGCTTCTTACCCCTGCCAAGCTTCCCTCTCCTCAGCCCAAAAGGCCTGTCACCATGGCACTGCCCTGAGCTGTGGCTTCGCCAGGGAGAGAGCAGCATCTGCAGCAGGATCTAGACCATACCTGGTACCATGGGTCCCATGAGACCCACCACAGGGTTCAGGCACAGTAGCAGCTCAGTGCTGTGGCTCCCAGTCTGGCCCCTCAGGTGGCTTCATGCAGCTGACACATGTTGAAAAGGAAGGGAGGGGACTGAGCTGCACTCGAGTTACTCAGATTTTTCACCTATGGCTTGACAGCCCATTTAGAAAAGGTCTGGGTGGGATTCACTGATCAGTCTTCCTCTTCCCACGTATTTTGGTCTCTCACACAGCACTGAGCCAGAAAACATCACCCAGTCTGCTTCCCTGGGTCATGTATCCTTCAGAAACTGTTTTTCCCTAGTTCAGGGTACTGGCAGAGAAAAATATAACAATCCCAGAAGACTAATTCTCTGGAAACACAGTGCTATTTGTGGATATTACCTTAAAATCCTGGCCACTTGCCTGCACCACATCCAGGGACTTGGGTGGGAGATGAGGGAGGATTTTGTTCCATGGGCATGGCTGGGAGAGCAGATCCTCAATGGGGAAGGTTGAGATGGGTGGGAAGCACAGACAATGCAAAGCTGTAGCAGAGCTGTCCAGAGCAAAGACCCATGCACAGGGACACTTGGTCCTCCTGGTCAAAGCTGTGGCAGGTTGGTGAGAGGGTGGCAGAGATGGCATCCAAGGGCAGATGCATGAAGGTGCTGAAGTTGTTTAGCATTCAGTGTGGCACAGAGGAGACTTATTAGGACTGAGAAAAATGAGAGTTGTCCTCCTAGACTGACTTGTGGAGTGTTTCTTTGGCATAGCTCAGCCCATGGCTGCAGCCTGGCAGAGCAGGTGATGCTATGTGATGCCCAAACACTTGGCATGACCCAAGTGACTGTTTCTCTTTGAGGAATTATCCAGAGATGAGGCACGGTGCCCAAAGGGGAATGCTACAGCCAGGCTGGGGTGACTGGAGGGGCAGTGGCCATGGGTGCATTGGCAACATCTTGATGCTTTTCTGATGCAGAAGCAGTGCCTTCAGGGCCACCCAGGAAGGGTGACTTGTCCCCAGCAACCATGTGTCACCAGATCCATCCAAAAGGGAGCTATGCTAGTTGCCGTGACAACTGGGACAGGTCATATGACCCGTTCCACTTTCTAAATATAAATCTGTTTCACGCAGTGTATATGACTCCATGGAAACCAAATGTTGAGCAAGAAAGATTGCATAAAAATGAACAAAATACAGAATGACTCAAAGTACTGGAGAGGGAGAGGCTGCTGGGAGTGCCAGAGGGGTTCAGAGGTGCATTGGGCATTCTCCTTTGCCAGGGCGTGTGTTCTTGCAGACACACACATGCCCAGCCTGGGGAGGGTTTGCAGGGCACCTCTTGTGCCAAACCTGGGATGCACACAAGTGGTGGTGTAAGTACCTGTTCTGCCAAAGGTCTCCTGTGGACCTTTCTCACAATCAAATCCTATTTGCAGCATCTGCTGTGCTCAAACACTGAACCCCACATCTGACCATACCCTATCTGCCTTACTTCTGCTTCATATGCTTGAGTTGACACCTCTGCAAGTTCAGTATTATGAAAGCTGCAGTTAGACAGAAACACAAGTTCACTGCTGTCAGTACAGAGTAAGTGTTTTCCAGCAGGACAGAGCTGTTCTGGCACAGGTTCCTGTTACGGCAGTGTTTCCATGCTGTGTCTTTGTGTTGATTCTTGCAGGGAGTTTTTCTTGCATATTTTATCCAGCTTTCTGTCACAAGTGGTCTTCTAGCACTGGATAAGGCACTGCTGGGGAGCAGCTTAGCTGGACTCTGTAGCCTTTCTTAGTGCTGTTGGGTTTGCAGCAGAAATGCAGTGTGACTCTGAGCAAGAGGCAACAGCAGTAAGTGTCCTGACTGCATTTATTTCAAACTTTTCCCACAGCCAGAGGCATCCTATTCATTTGCTCTAAGGATGGATGCTCTATTGAAATAGGATCGTAAAATCAGAGAAGAATTTCAATTCAAAGGGCATTTTGCAGGTCTCTGGTCAAATTCCCTGTTCAGAGTTAGATCAGGTTACTCAAGGCCTACATTTGTGGTTTTGGGATTGTTTTGCTTTGCCTTGTGTGGGTTTTGTGTTCAGGAGAGCCCCTTGACTGCACTTGGCTGGAGCAAGCTGACACATCTTGAGGGAGCTCAGGCTTTTAAGCACACAGATGTTTCCTCCCTAGGATCCCTCTTTGAAAGGGAATGGGGATTTCCTGATGTTTGAAAATGAGAAGTGATTTTCCTCTGTTGAGCAAGGCTGAATTTGTCTCAGGGGGTCAGTTAGCATGGGATGGGCAGATGCGTGTGGGCCCTTCACTCCTGTTGCCTCATTTTGCTGTGTAAAACCCTTTTTTTTTTTTTTCTTTTCTTGGCTTTCTTTTTTCCACCACTGGGAGATCTCATTGCCAGGTGGTATTCCAGTGCCATATAGATAGCAGAGATGCTACTGATCAATTCTGCATACCACTCTGCTAGCCACAGGCACGCATAGGTTGGGATCTGAATCACAGAGCATTCAATAGAGTCTCTTAGTATCTTACAAGCTAACTTTTTAATTTTCTGTTGGGCCAGCTGGGTCTCCTGGGCTGTATTTCTGCCCAAGGAGGGGAACTAAAATCTGAAGCTGCATAGGCTCCATCTGTGTTGTGGCAGCGAGAGTGAGATTCATCTCACACTGGTCTTGGTACCACATGGCTGCTTTGCCACCTGTAATGTGGCTGTGAAAGTGCAAGATCAATCTCAAGATTGGTGCCTCTTGAGAGCCATTGCAGTCAGGGTTTTCTGGAACTGAAAAGAAACAGAAAATAGACTTCTGGCTCCAAAATCATTAAATATTCCTTTTATTCTGGTTTGGAACAGAGTAGGAATTTCATTCAGAGACTGAATGTGTAAGAGAAGGACACATCACAAATTTCTTTCTGACAGTGCTGTTCATGTCTGTGAATGTCTGAACATTATATCCACTCAGATGCTTAAATTCTGGACATGGCTGAATGTGAATCAAGTGCATTCACTTCAGACTGTACAGCCTCCACTGTGTCAGAAAGCATTTCCTGGATAGAGCTTAGCTTCCACAGGATAAATAATTTAATTTCACACATTTTTCCATGTTCTTTTATATTACTTCCTTTGAAGGCAGTGCAAACAAACAAACAGAAAATGAGTACATTGCATGCCTGGATTGCCTTAGGGAATGTGGATAGGCAAAGTGGAGCTCTCTGGATGTGAGCCAGAAGGAGGCTGTGGGTTCATAGTTGCAACCCTGTAGGGCTGAATCTGGCAGTCTTTGGCCATACATCTCTCTCTGCCTTAGCTTTATTCAGTGTCCCTGGTTAAAGGGACCAAATGGGGCTCATGCCTCCACTGGAATGAAGCCCTCTTTGCCAGTCTCACATCAGGCAATTCCAACCTACCAAGGAACCACCAGAGCTACTTGGAAGAAGGAAAGAGTCCAGTAGTCCAAATTGTACTACTGCAATGTAATATGAACAATTACATGCACTTTATCTTCACCTCTTTCTTTTCGTTGCACCATGATCCTGCAATGAAGCTTGCAACTGAGTTGGTGAAGTGTGTACAGCTGAGATAGCACTTGAACCCTTGCAGAAATTCTCTGTCTGCCTGGAGAGCAGGTGACAGCATGATGATCATCTTCTGCTGTTCCAAGTTATCTGGATCATTCTTAGTAACCTGGGTCCTAGTGGTCCTGTATCTGGATCACTGGCCTGTGGATCCAGACTACGTCTAGATTGGTAGTGTATGCATTGCTAATAATATGTATTGTTAATACATGATCAGCATAATGAAATTTACTTCAGCAGACTACGCCTCAAAGCAACATGACTCTTCAGTATTTCTTCTTAAAAACACCTGAAGCTGATGGTGCCTCTGTAAGGTAAATTGGGTTCACATCTCTGTAAGCAGTGCTTTGACCCACCAGTATATCCACACAAAAGTAAATGAGTGCCAGATGCATGCCTTTCTTTTTCATACTCTTAATGGTTTTATTCTTTGCGTTTTATTGCTTAACCAGAGTCAGTAACTTGATGGGGTCCAGGTGCTCATGGGACATCAAATACAGAGGAATTATATTTCTCTCCCAAATGATGTTCTGTGTAGCTAGTGCTTCAAGTGAAGATTGCTCCGTGTTCTGGATAAAGCAAGGACATGTGGGGAGAAATGGACTGAAAGTCTTTGTGTGTATTGCAGTCTTTAGAATGCCAAACCACATGGTCCCTTTCTGTGTGGTTAGACTTTGGATTATCTAGATATTGACTTAATAGGTTGTTTGCTTTTTTCTTTTTCTCTTTTCTCAGCAGAAACCCAGAAAGGCAACTCCTCAGACAGGAGAAGATACCTTGAATGGCCATCTTCCCCCTGGCTGGCAGAGCTATGTGTCTCCCCAGGGTCGAAGGTACTATGTGAACACCTTCACGAATGGTAAGTCAGGGTGGGGACCCAGTAAACGTGTCAGACTAGCAGCACAGATCTATTGCAAGAAACTGTGTCTCGGGTTGATTTTGGTGACAAAGTAGGCCCATAGTCAAAGGAATTAATATGACCCTTCCACCATATGAAAGAACACAATTACAAAAATATTTAGACTTTTGGTCCCCTGACATCTGAATTCTGACCATTAGAAGACATCTGAAGCTTTTACAAAAGGCAGAGAGTGTAAAGTAGAAACACTGCTGCCAAAGAAGTTTTAGAAAACAAAACACTGTTAAGGAAATAGTTTTTACCACATCCTTATTTCCTTTCCCTTTAGATGGAGATATTTATATCTATATATGTACAGCTATGTAGAGTAGTTCAATAGAACATCAGGTATCACTGAAGGACTGTTCGGGGAAAAGAGAAATAGTTAATTGAAAAGTTGCTCAAATCAGTCAGCTTGGCCATGGAGACAAGGGAAGAAAAATACATGTAATGGGACATCAAAGATAGAATTTTCAGACTGTGTTTGTGTGCTTTATTCACTCTTGTGCTAGTAGAGAAGCAGGCTTAACTCACAATCTTATCAGCTGCTCAAGACCTGTCAGACTTGTACCACCTCTGGCTTTCCTAAGGCTGTCTACCTGCTTTTCTCATCATGAGCTCAGAACTGTGTTTCAAAACAGGGACTTGTGACCAGTAAAACCAGATTTCTTTAGCAGAAAGAATGACAGGAGGAAAAGGACAGCAGGAGTTCACAATAGAGTTGAAGCCATCAGGAATGAGCACAGGAATTCCTCTTTCTGACTCACTGGGAGTTCTAGGAGAGCCATAGGCTGTTACAGCATGCCTCACAACCCATTCAGAGACTGATGTGTTTGATTTCAGAAAACTTTGACCTAGAATTGGGCCAAGTCATTATTTACCTGAATTTTATGCACTGATACCTCAGAGAACCCTCCAGGAGGCACATTACCATAAAGCATTGCCTTCATTTTCAAGCATAGTGTGCTGTGGCCCATGGGCAGCATTCAGAGTGAGATTTATCACTTCAGAGTGATAAAAGAATGAGAAAGAGCTTTCTGGTTCTTTTTGTCTAAGTGGCTTAATTGTGGTGAGGTTTTTTTGTTGTTGGTTTGTTTTTTTCTTTTTTCTCCATTTCTTTCTTTTGTAAGTATTTGTAATGGCTTTGCTAAAACTAGATGTTGGCATAATGTTAGAATTGCATATTAACATAGCTGCACTGGAAGGTGAGTATAAGGCAACTTGGTTTACAGCAGGGCATTGTTCACAGGGAGCTGTGGTAGATGTTTCACTGTCTGCTCAGCCCTACTGCATGGACCAGGTGGAGAGCTGGCACAAGAGGATGGGACATCTGACATGCAGCAAAACACTGGGACACAAACTTGGACTGTGAAGTTTTCCAGGGATGTGGGTCGACACTGAAAAATGAGTGGTTTTCTCCATTTGGGGCTTTCTGTCAGAGAGGACTTCAATTTTCAGTCCAAAACTGGAAAGAGGCTCTGACTTAAAAGCAGTATAGGTTTGTCCCTTTATGTCTCATGTCTCCTGTTATCAAGATCTACAAAGCTTCCTATTCAACAGGAAGAAATATGAGTTTGTCCTGGAAAGGCTTGGTGGTTGTTTTCTGTGATCAATCAAAAGACCATTTTGAAATGGTCTGTGGAGTTTCCTTCCATTTTCAGGTACAGAATATAGACCTGGATCAGAATCATCATACCAAATTAAGGATGTCTTCTCCAGGTGCTGAAACACCAAATTGTCTAAAGGGGCTGTCCAACTTCAGCTTTGTTATAATGGCTTGTATTTTATGTAGCCTTTTTTTTTTTCTTTCTTAACTTTTAATCTTTAAATCCAGGAAGAGATTTCTCTATCTCAACTGTGGTCTGATAGCTTTGCTTGCTGAGGGACCAAATGGTTTCAGAGAGAGTAAATATGACTAGTTATTCTTCTAGCTTGCAGCAGGTCTCCCTGGCTGATGCAGAGATTGGTTTTAATGCCTTTTTTTCCTCTTACTTCAGATAACCTAGAATATCCTTCCTGTTTGAATCTTTTCTGTATTAATTGCTCTGTACTTCTACCCAGTGAAGCTGAACCAGGCAGTGAAGCTAAAGTAGTGGGAAGAAGCTTCTCAAGCATGCAGAATGTTGAAAGGAAACCCTAAAAAAAGCAAAAAGCTGTTCAGTGGAGAGAGTGCAAGATGGACTCCACAGGAGTCCATAAAGATGATCCAAGTGCTGGAGCACCTCTCTTATGGACACAGGCTGAGAGAAGTAGGGTTGTTCATCCTGGAAAAGAAAAGGTTCCTTAGAGCACCTTCCAGTACCTGAAGGGGCTCCAGGAAAGCCAAGGAGGGACTTTTTACTAAGGTGTAGAGTTATAGGATGAGGGGAACAGTTTCAAACTGATAGAGGGGAAATGGAGATAAGACATTAGGAAGAAATTCTTTCCTGTGATGGTGGTGCCAAGATGCTTCCATCCAAGGATGCAGCCGCTGAACCTCCACCAGCAGTATACTGCCACAGGAGCTGTCTGATCCTAGATTTTCCAGAGGGCATCCAGACTTGGCCTGCCACTAAACTCAGCTAATATCTCATGTAGTGCATCATGGTTTTTCCTTCAGGGATGATACTCAGTAGCAAATTAAGCCCTGCTTTTTTGGTTGAACTGTGGCCTGCCAGGTCTTCTCTAGCCTGAAGCCCACAAATCCACACTCTTGCTTTATTTGTATACATGTAACACAGCCCATAGGCCTTGCTGTCATGCACTCTGCTTTGGTTTTATCTTCCATCATATGTCTGTCATGCATGAGGCAGAAGACAGTCATTTATCTAAGATGTATGCTAAGCATCTGCGAAAGCTCCAGGCATTGGGTCCACTGTCTGTTCTTTTAAATGTTGTATTTGGACATCCTCTGGGTGGCATGTCCTTCTCTTGAAGCACTCCAGCTGTTCTACATGCCCAACCAGTGACACTCTCAGTCAGTGCGACGCATACCCCAGAGTGAGCCTGGGATACTCCGCAATTTCAGGGCTGTGGCAATGCCCTGGGCTGGGCAAGAGCATGGTACAGCATCACCCCACCCCACTCTGGGACCTTGCTGGCACTCACCATCTTTCTGGAGGTACAGGAACAGGATTTCTTAGCAGGTTCATGGCACTTGGATCACTGAGAAGCAGTGTGTGAAGAGGTATATGGCCTCTAGCATTGTAGATAAAATTTTACATAGCTCTGAGCAGGGCAGGTTTGACAGCTGGGACCCTGCATGCAGGAAAGGCAGCTTGTTTACAGGAAGACAAGTCTTAAAAGGAGCAAAGGAAGTTTGAAAGCTGGCTAGAAGGAAAAGAAACTGGAGGGAAAAGGGTCACCACAAGATGGTGCAGAATTGCTTGGCAGATCAGACTCAAAGCTTGGTAATCAATGCTCCATTGTCAAAGGAAAGTTTTCACTGAAGGAAATCCTGCAGGGATCTGCCCGAGGCTTCATTCTAGTCTCATAAGAGAGTACTTATTGTTAACTTTTACTGAAGCTGGGAGAGAACATGGTGTGCTGCACAGAACAGGCTCAGAATTCACAACTACCCTGCAGCTGAGGACACGTGCTGGAATACTAGGATGCTACTCAGTGAAGTTGCATTCAAGATTGGAGATTTGATTAGAAATAATTAAGTGACAAAGATAGGCAAAGGAGCAGTTTACAGACAAAAATGTAGGGTCTCTGGAGAATCTAAAACTGAGTGTAGGCCAGGAGTGTACAAAAACTACTACAAAACCAGCCAGCATTTTCCGTTGTATAAATAAGAATGTTTTCTGTGAGGCATGAAGTAAGCCTCCCAACTTAACAAGGAACTTATAAAGCCTCAGCTGGAATATTTAATCTTGTTTAGGCTCTGCACTTCAGGGAAGATATGTGCCAATTGGATAAAGCCCAGAAAAGAGCAGCAAGAATGATGGGAGATGGGGAAAACATGGCTTGTTGGCAAATTTAAGAGATTGGGGCTATCTGCCTCAAGAAAGCAAAGACATGTATGGTGACTTGAAAGAAGTCTTCAAGTGTATTAAATGCTGTTGCAGAGAAGACTGCAATGCATGACTGGAGGACACAGTATCATGCCTAAGTTGCAATAAGAACAACACTAACTTTTCCTAGCACTCTATAAGATAATAAAGTGTGGGAGTAGGGAGTTGCCTGGGAGTCTGCATCTCTGGAGGTCTCTAAGAACAGATTATCCAAAGCTTCAAAAAAATGTTGGACTTGGTTTGGGGCACAGCAGGGACAAAAAGACTTCCTGGAAACCCTCTTAGGCCTGTTTTTTCAGTCTGTAAAGCCTAACCTATATGAAAATAATTTGTCAAGGTAGAGCATGACAAATGCCTGGGACTCACATAGGTGTTGTTCTTTCTTTGATATCTTTGTGTTTTCCACAATCTTTATGTACCTCATACCTAACTAAGCTGTTGTCACTCAGCTGCTGGTTTGCTCTTTCTGGTTGTCTAAATCAAGGAATCTTAATATGAGTTCAGAGAAACACTTACTGTGCTTCATTCCATGACATGCACCTATGACAATACTCAAAGTGGGGTCTTAGAAGAGCAGAGGGGGATGACCACCTCCCTCAGCTGTCCGTTTGTGCTTCTTCTGATGCAGCCCAGGACCCTGTTGGCTTTTTGGCCTGCAGGTGCACATTGACACCTCATATTAAACTCCAAGATGGGAACTCAAGTATGCATTCCCTTTCCTGGTGAGTGGAAATGGGATTTTAGGGGCAAGTAGCATCTTGATTCTTCTGAGCCTTCAAAATACAAAAGAACCTTCTCCCCTTGAGGCATTAATATTACTGGCAGCAGCTTTCACTGTCTTGGCTTTTCTGTCCATACATCTTACCAAAGCGTGATAGTATTTCCACCATGTGTGTTGTGTGATCTAATTTTCATTGTCTTCATGTGAAAAACTCAAGACTGTTTAACTGGAAAAAGATTGACTTTATGATGAAACAAGATGTTAGAAAAAGCTGTAATGAAGGAATTAGACTCTATATGAAATAGGTTTGCACATATAAATAAGCCAGGCAACAAAGACAGTGCATTCCTGTCTGTCTCCACCTGATGGCCCAAATCTCCCGGTATTTAGAATCATAGAATCATAGAATAGAGTTAAACACCTGTTTGTGCTTTGTGTTTAGAATCAGGGCACCATAGAGCATGGATGGTAAACTAGAAAAAAAAGCCTGTAAAAGAGTCCACAGCACTGATTGGCCACTAGCATGCTCAATCCTGTGCCTTTGGGTAGGTTTCACCATCCCTATCACCGTCTGAGCAGGACAGAGTTTGATTCACCTTACAATGTCCCATCTGCAGGGTAGACAGCTCCATTTGAATGGGATCTTCCAGTAAAACCATTTATCCATTAAAAGAAATAATTACCTTTATCCTGCCCCAAACCAGGCCACTAATGTAGGTGTCTGAAGTAGCTAATGTGAGGTACACCCCATAAGAGCCAGTCTCTCTTTACTGAGTCTAAGGAGAGCTTCAGTGTTGATACCAGCCCCACTGGTGAAGCTTCGTGTGGTGAATCTCATACAGCCTGGAACTGAAGGGAAACAAAAAATGTCCTGTTTCCTTTCATGGGATTACTGCCTCTTACTACTCCTATAGCAGAATGGAACCATGGTGGTGTCAGCAGGCACAGAGAGGCGCTCCAGAGAAACACCCACTTCCCATCAGGTTATATGGTGAGCACACCTCCCTTCACACCCAAAATACCCACCCTGGCTTTCTTCCCCAACAGTGTGTAGGATGCTTGGGACATCTGTAAAATGCCACACCCCACTTCTCCACTTAGCTCCTCCAGCTGTTGCATGTACCCAAGCACACAAGCAGACACACTTGTACATCTACTCACACTTCAGAGGGACAGCCTCTGGGGAGATAACACACTCTGAAGAGCTGCACAATTCCTGAGGGTTACTTGGATAACAGGAGCTGGAAGGCCGGGCCAACAGCTCTGCAAATCAGACCAGGGAAAAAATATTCATCCAGGGGCAGGAAGCCTTGACAGGTTTAGGAAATACCAAAAATATGGCCTGTTGGCGTAGCAATGGCTGAGAAAAGAAATATGTATTTAAATACTTTCATTGTACAAAGAAGAACCTCAGAGGCCACATGGGGGCTGGCAGGATGACAGTGGAAAGGGAAAGCAGGCTCTGCAAGTTCAGCTTCAGGGAGAGAGTGTCAGAGAGAACTTCTTCACCATCACACACTTGGCTTCATTCAGGGTAGCTACAGCCACCTAGAGCTGGCCAGAGCTGCAGCTCAGTGTTACAGAGCTGTGAGACTCACAGAATGGTTTTTTACATGCTAGTAGCTACTAGATCAGAACTGAAAAAAACGCATTTATGTGTGCGGTACCCATCCTCTCCTTGTGCACACAGGTCAGCTCCAGTGTTGACCTGTTTGAAAAAACATGAAATGAGGCCTCCAGAAACCACCATTTTTTCTTGTGGCCTTCATATTTCAAGTGAGCTAGCTCAGCTCTAGGCTTGATAAATATCCCAGGGCTTTATGCACACTTCTCTATCTCTGTAACTCAGGTAAGGGCTTGTTCTGTGTGGTCTTACTGAAGTAAAATCAGTGAGTGTTTAGATGAAGTGCTATAAACCTCTGTGAGCCTCTCAGAGCCTCTGTCTGTGTCATCGTTTGCCTGTACCTGTCTGGGTACCTGTTCATTCCCTTCTGAGGACAGGTACCATTGCAGAGAGTCAGCGAGAAGCTGTGTTGTTCTGCTGGAATTTCAAGAAATAAATGTCCCCAGGCCGATCTAGGTTGCAAAACCACTGAGTCTGAAGCTTTCAAAACCTTTCATGCATATGAGCCAATGGGAAGACTCTGGAAACCTTGTCTGGGAAAGGGTGCAAATAGACAGAGCACCCACATTTTCATTCAACCTTGAGCACATCTGTGGATTATTTGGTGGCAGGTGCAGGTTAAGGTGAAATAATTTCTGCTCTGGATATCTTCTAGCTGACAGTTCATGTGAAATAACTTTTTTTATCCACTTGCTGCTATTTTGGGGGTTAGCAGCAGGCTCCAAGCTGGCATTTTAACAACCCAAAGCAAGAAAAACAGCACTACTCTCCCCTGCCTGGATTTCTTTACAATGCTTTATATTTGGTTCAGGCAGTATCAGGATCGCTGGCAACTGTGCAGTTTACTAAGCTGAGTCTCTTCCCTTTCCCAGCACTACTCTGGCATCATCTGAAACTTATATTTCTGAAGTAATTCCCCAGTATGACATTTTCCTGTCAATAACAATCATACTTCTGTGTTGTGATTGCGAATGAGAGGAGACATGAGTCCAGGCACAAATGATGGGGAAGGACATAATGATACAGGGTAAGACAGGTAAATGAAGTGGCAAAAAAGGTGGGAAGCAGTCAGGGTGGGAGTGTAGAGATGCTATTTTACACCCTGAAAGGTATAAAGAATTGTGTGCTTCACATAGCCTCTTAAAACCATCTTCTGTGCATGGACAGTATGTATCATCTTTAAGAAAACTGGGGTGAGTGATCTCCTCTGCTTTGACATTTGTTAATCCTCTTTTCATATCTGAGGCTGTTGAAAGCACATTGACTGAATGGTGCTGCCAGAACAGATGGTACTGCATATAACCTGGATAGTGAGAGCATGTGGAAAAGTTTCCAGGCTGCTCAGCAGGGGCATCCTTTGTGTGTTTCCTGAAAGGGGAACCCTGGGATCACACTGCCGTGCTGAGTTTGAATTACCATGTGCCCAGTATGCACAGCTACTATGTGGTTAACCATACAGTTGCTCAGCGTCTTTGGGAGTGGTTTACAACTCTGTGTGTGGGTGGTAGATTCAGCAGGAAAATATTTGATTATACTAAAGAAATTCTCTGATGTGCTGCAGCTGTAATACCTCTTGCATTACTCAAACAATAGTTCTCCAGCTACCTTGTCTGTCACATTAAAGATGATTTATATACTTATTACACAAGAGTGCATGTGGCTTGCTGCCATCTTGCATTCTCAGCTCATGTCAGCTGCATGGTGTGTCCTTATTTCCAGGCTTTTCTTGTCTGGGGTGTTAGGTCCTTCCCATTAGCTAAACAGCTTTCTGTCTCCTGGAAAGCAGGAATTCCGCTTTCACATTATCTTGATCCTAATTAAAGTCCGTAGAGTCTCATCAGTAGTAAAATGTCACCTGCAGCACCTGCATGTTCTGGGGCATGAACTTCCAGGCAGTCCTGAAATGTGTAGCTACAAGTGTTTGTTTCCCTAAAGAAGATTTTAAGTCCAGCACTTCAGATTGTTAGTTTCTTGATCTGCCTATAAAAATAGGTATTAGTATCCTCCTTGTACCAGCAGCCAATTTTTCTGTTTCTGCCCTTCTGGGTATCTTCATTTACCCCTCACCATTCTTCCATTGTAGTTTCTAACTCCAAGTAAGTTTCCGATCCATTTTTGCCACCACTGCAACTTGCAGCCTGTCTTACTGACCCCAGGAAGAGCAGAAACAACAGCTTATGCTTTTCCTATGCTTTCTAGAAAAGCTATCAGCTATCAGTAACCAAATAGCTGAAAACAGTGCTATCAATACAATGGATTTGCCTCACAAACCTAGTGCTTAGGGACCTTTAACATCTCATGGCTATCGAGCAGCTTGGTTCCTTCCATCCATCAGGGCACTCTCTTTGTCCTGCAAATAAATTTCCTAGGGCACCAACCCCAGTAACTGCTACAGCATCCCAGTCTGAGTGGTTAAGCACTGAGTTGTCTAAGCCCCATTGGAATCCACAGCTTAAAATTCCACCAATCTCTCTCCCCCTTGTGCCCTGTCGGTATCAAGACCCTGTAACCCTGTCAGTGTTATCAAGAACAGTGTGTGGCACAACATGGGTAGATAAGAGATGGTCACCATGAGTGTGGTCATCCTGTAGGCAACACTTTTGTCATTTGGACACTCACTTGGTCAGTGAATACCCACAGGAGAGCAAAGAGACTTTTGTGTGTTTTGAGGTTCTCCATCCCAAAATATGTAATTCATTAAATTTGTGTCTCACAGTTTCTATGCAATGCCAGAGGACGACTACAGACTAAGTAGGAGAACTTTCTGCCTTGCAGTCACACAGTGATATTTGCCTTTTCACTGATGTTGATGTGTGTGAGGAAAGGAACTTGGTGAATGCAGAGAGTGGCCAGTTGTCCAGAGAAGATGTGTACCAGAGATATCCTGGCAGCCCCAGCACAGCCTGGAGTGAGTCTAGCTAAGGGTGGCCCTAAGGCTATTGATAACAGATGGTAATTTTGTAACTTTACCCTCAGCATTTACCAGGTATTGATCTCTTTATTTACAGAGAATAACACAACTTACTACATCTTTGCTTGGTTAGAAGGCAACCTCAAAGTGAGCTGAAAGCATGCCATTTATTTGAGAGAGATGACCCAACAGTCCAGGTAGACTGGCATCTTCCTGGAGCTCCTGCTCCCTGGGAGCCAGGATGTGTGTGTCAGCCTGGGGCTCAGCCAAACCAGACACATTGAGGGCTCTCTCCTAGATTATAATCAGTACTGCAGTGCTGGAAACCAGTGAAGAAGTTAACCACTTGTGGGCAATTTTTGCCTCTTCTGAAGTGCTTGCTTGACCCGAAGTTAAGAGATCAGTGATTGGAAGAATATAACTACGACCTACTCTAGTACTTCCTCTACCTAATATATTTCCACCTCTCTCAGTCAGTTAAGGAGCTTGGGAGGATTTTTTCTGTGGGTTGAGGTATTTCTACAGTCAGCTACAGACAACACCTACTCCAAGTAAACTTGACCGCATCCAAGTCATCTGTGGAGACTACTTTTCATTACATGTTTTTTCTCATACAGATAAAACTTTTTAGTGACGGTTTCCCTCTGATACAGGATGGCCCAGCTAAAGGGTGGTGTAGAGACCTGCTCTGGTAAATTGGCCTAAAACCTAGAAAAACAAAATAAGTGGTGGAAATAGCATTATTATCACTACTAAGCCTGCAATGAAGAGCTCACTTTTGTTGCATAGTGTTTGCAAAGGAGAGGCCTGGTACAGATTCCAGTGCTCATTTTGAAAGATCAGGTAAGGACTATCATCATCAGCTTTTCCTATGCTTCTAAGGTAGTGACAAACACCTTTACCCTCAATACATGGACAGAAGATTTCAAGAACTCTTGGATGACTCCTGTCTCCTGTGATGTTTCAGGACTAAGGATAAGAGCTGTGTGGCAGCATTAGTTTCATTTTTATTGAACTATCTGTGGGATGGAGCTGGATTTCAGTTCTGACACTGCAGCTACATGTGCTACCTGGTGCTCTGTTCTCTGCTCTTGTGAGATTAAGTCTTATGTTTTAATTCAGGTGCAAAGAGATTTGTACCTATCACTTCTGCATGTTTTTTGGATCTCTTTTCATTAGGTAAAAATGGGGGTCTTGGGGGGGCCTGTGGAGGACCACAACCTCACAATGCAATGAGAAGAGACTGTGTACCATGTTGAAGTTCAGAGTCTGGTTGTTTGGGCCACTGTTTGATCCTTGTTCCCAGGATAGGGGCCACAAGTGGCTGTACTGCAGCTCCATGTCTGCAGTGGGCTGCAGGTAGGACCTGGTGCTGGGCTTGATTTATCCACCCCTGGAAATGTCAACGGAACAGATCAGGGCTGCAGCTTGCAGGCAATGATCTGTGCACACAGCTCTATCCCTACTTTACTGTTGAGCACTGCCCTGCAGAAGACCTGCTCTGGAAGAACCAGTGACAGCTTCCAGTTCACTGTTTCCATCCGCCCTAGCTACCTGCTAAGGGAGCAGAGACTGGGAAGCTACAGCAGAAGGAGATGGAAGGAGATGGGGAGTACAGGGAGCTACAGGCAGCTTCCTCACAGCATGAGAACCTGGCTCAGAGAACACTGAGGGTCAGACCCATTTGTATGTGTGGATGCAGTAGATGTATCTGTTGTGTGCAAGGTTTCTATCACTCTTACCTTCATGTTTCCTCTCAACAGAAACGACCTGGGAGCGGCCAAGCAGTGTGCCTGGGACTCCAAAGAGCCCTGTAACACAAAAGAGTTCTGCAGGTACTGTTTGATGCGGTGCCAACCCACTGCACCGGGTGACTCTGCTTCTCTGTCACTGAGCTGAGCAAGGGAAAATGCTTGTACTGCATGGGATAAATATTTAATGTACATGGTCATGTGAGTGTAGCAGAGTAAATGTGACAGAGCTTTCCCTTCTAGAACATCTGCTGCTGCTGTTTCTCTACTGATGCAGCTTCTTGGTAGTTGTCTGAAGTGTCTGCTCAGAGTTGAGGTGGCTCCTTCCCTGGAGCATGGAGGCAGATGGTGGCCCAGGTAGCCATGGGGCTGTGAGCTCTGGGAAAGGACAGTCTGGGAAAGGACTGCTTTTCACAGTCTTGCTTTCTGCTGGGACAGGGGAAGCAAAAGCTACAGAGGAACAGGACTTGGCTATAGCTCTTCTATGTAGTGAAATGAGGCAACCAGGTGCCACTAATTGCCAGGAGTGAGCATGAGCTTGTGTCAAGCCCACCTGTGCCTAATTAGGGTGGGCCCCCACTGCGCATGAGCAGGACCGGGGGCCAATAAAAGGTGAGTCCTGAAGCACAGGCTCAGCTCAGTTCTGAGCACATCTGCAGAGAGGTCAGTCGCTCTTGGAGCACTGTACTACCTTTATTGCGCCACTAGCGCTCATCGCCCTCAGGGTGAGGCTCTGAGGACTCTTGAACCCGGGACCTTGGCATTGCAGTACTGTGTCTTAGCTGGCTGCGCCGCTCAAGCCTCAACCTGAGGGCAATGAACGCTAGTGGCGCAATGAAGGCAGTGCAGTGCTGAAAGAAGCGACTGACCTCTCTGCAGACGTGCTCAGGACTGAGCTGAGCCTGTGCTTCAGGACTCACCTTTTATTGGCCCCCGGTCCTGCTCATGCGCAGTGGGGGCCCACCCTAATTAGGCACAGGTGGGCTTGACACAAGCTCATGCTCACTCCTGGCAATTAGTGGCACCTGGTTGCCTCATTTCACTACACTTCTATACAGAGCACATGTGGACAATGAAGCTTTTAAGCAAGTAGTAGCAGCAGGGTTGACTACTTCACCTCAGTCCTGACTTGAAGTTGCAGGGAGTCAAGTAACAGAGTCAGCTGCATAACTGTAGTGAAAAGCTTAAGGTACTGCAGAAAGACAAAGCAAAGCAAAAATTAATCTAGAATTAGAAGTGTTAAATGTAAAGGTCATTGCTGCGAGCTGACTGTAAATAATGCAATCTAGAGGATGCTTTTCATAGATCTTTTTTTTTTTAACTGATGCTCCCCCTATCAGCAGAGATGAGTGCAAAGTATGCTTGAAGATTGTGCATTTTGTTGTGACCAAAGGATTTGTGATGTAGTTGCATATCATGTTTCAACCCTCCTTTGAGCACTATTCTTTGCTCAGTGTATTCTGGATAAAACATCCTACAGCTGTATACATGAACCACAAACATCTTACAAGGCTTGCTTACTTAACATGAAAAGACACCTGCCTAAAGCCAGTGCTTGTTATATATCCTACTTCTTTAACATATCATTTTACCAAACAGCTCTATAGGAACCATTTTGAGTTTCTTGACTCTTTCCAGCTCAGTAACTTATGTTGTAATTCCTGATAAGAGACTGCTGCAGGATCCTGAGAGCAGAGTGAGCTCATAGGCTGAGTCTCTGTAGAGTCCAGTTCTGGGGTTTTATGGGCTGGAGCTAATACATCAAATTGGGAGCCTGTTGGGATGGGGAAAAGCATTTGTGGTTTCCTAGGCTGTAGGCACTGAGCACTGCTGACTCAAAAAAGGCACCATGATTTATATCTGTGTATTCAATTATGCAATTAGTTTTTAAAATATGCAATTATTTATTTACTGCTGGCAGCAAGCCTGCTAACTCCCCATCTGTTTTTACAGTGAATGGCTACCACACCTCTGGAACTCCAGTACACCAGCTCGACCCTGGTCATATGAGCCTCCGAAAAGCAAGTGGGGACCCTCAGGTAAGTTCTGGGGAAAAAGCCAAGCAGTGGTGTCCACGAATAAAAGGGTCTCCACTTAAGTACTTTAGGAATCTGTCCAGAGTGGAAGATCAAGAGGCTTTTTCTTTTAGAAACTGTCACATCAGACAGATCTCTTGCACCTAGAATAGTTTGTGTCCAAGTGGTAAAACAGTACAAAATGCTAAGATACTTTGGATCTTTTTTGTCCTTTCTGTAAAATCCACCAGGCCACTTCAGTCACTATTAACAATTCTACAAATTTTCCTGCCGCTCCAGCCTGAAGCCTGGGCCTGTCTCCAGCACAGTCCTCTCTGTGGACTTAAACAGCTGCCCGTGTATCTGTATCTCATTGTATTTTCCTGCAGCTCCAGCCTTCCCTCCCAAAGACAGCATTCAGAAAGAATTTGTCCAAAGTTTTTTCCTCAATTACTTCATCCGTTCCTGCATGTCCATTTACAGGCCCTCCTCTGTGCCTTACATAGCCCATGCCTCATTCATCTCATCATGCCAGGGTAGTGTTCCAGATGCTGACTCGTGACAGCTGTTCTCCCCTGCCTGTTTGTCCAAGTTTTCAGTAACTATCTCTGCACTTTTTCTTGAACCAATTTATGTCCCAGGGAGAGTCTTCCCCACAAGTCTGCAGATTTCACACAGGGTCCTCTTTCAGCTCCTCCACAAAACTCTGCTCCCAGCCAAAACAGCAATAGCTGAATAGTAGGTGGTTTGCACTCCTCTTGGATTGTGGTTCCCTGTCCGCTGGCATTTTTCCCTCAGTGGTACCAGACCTGAGTACTCTGTGTCATTTCTTTATTAACTGGTAGGTTCTTCTGCAGTGAAACTACTTAAATATTCCCAATGAAATGCATGTTTGATTTCTGTGCTGCGACCCTACTGAAAAAGTTGCTCAAAGTGTCTCTCTGATGTTACCTGTTTTGTGGATTAAATTTTGTGTTGTCTGCCAGCTGTGTCTCTTAACCTCAGCCACCTTTCTTGCACAGTGCCTCCTAGGTAGTGGTCCTCAGCTTTGCCTTCATGTGTGCTCTTTCAGCAGTCAGCATTTCTCTTTTTGCTTGCCTATGGTGGATTCACAGCATCTTTCATGATACAGTCCAGCACTTGGGACTCTCTGTTCCTTCCAGATCCACATCAAGTATCTTGCGCTAAACTGTCCTGTTGCTGCTGCTTATCTGAGCTGCTTGCACATGTGAGCACATAACTTAGGTCAGAAGTGGTTTAGAAACTGATTCAGTGCACAGCCAGACACCTCTGTCCACACGTGTGCTGTAATTTCTTCAGGTAATCCAAATAAACTTGAAAGCTGTGACTTCCTTTAAAAAAAGCTATGTTAAAGATTGTGCAACAAATCTCATTTCTCAAGATATCGGATCCACAATGGTTTTGCAGTCAGTTTGTTACACAAATCAGATTAAATAAGCCCCCCAGAACTTCTTTTGTAACATTTGCTAGTTTTCATTTTTAAGGTGCTGAGTGTGTTTATAGCCACCTTTTTGGTCAAATTCACATCTGAGATACACAAGGAGTCCATTGCCATGTACTGGTTTGCTCAGCTGACTCAACCATCATTCAGATCAACAGCCTTCACAATACTTTCTATCCATTGCTCCTTTATTACAGGTTTTTCCAAATTGAAGTCCTGGCTTTGTTCCTGCTTTGAACCTGTAACTAGTTTTGAATCTGTAACTAGCTGCTGGTGCCACTCATTCTCATAGCAGCTTGTGCCTACACCCCCTTGGGATCCTGCTTTTCCTGCAAATGCTTTTGCAGAGCAGTCGTTAGAAGACCAGAAAATGTTGGTTGCAAGCAGCTGTCTTCTGCATCCTCAGACTCTCTTACACTTCAGCCAGCCTCACTGTTTGCCTGTCTTGGGCCATCACAAGCTGCCTTGGCTGTCTGCAGGATGCTTTCTTAGACATGGGTAGCAGCCATCAGAAAACAAAGGCTGGCAAGCTCCCTCAGGCAAGCTCAGCCATATTTTCTTGGAAACAGGTCAAGGGGCAAAAAGCCACAACTGAAAACAACGCGGAGTTGTGCTGTGCTGGGAGCAGGGCCAGGCCTTATTTACGGCTTCCTAGAGAGCAGCTGAATGCTGCCCGCTCAGGTTGTCACAAGTGCCAGAGCGGGCGGGCGGCCGCGGGCCAGCAACGGGACCTAGGGAAGCCGCACGTGGGACTGCACCGGGAGCTGGGACTGCAGTCTGCGGGGGCTGCCTCGGCCCTCGCCTCTCAGAGCAGGGGGACGCGGGGCTGGAGCCCAGGGCACAGCTCAGCCACGCCTGCTAGGGCCGCACTCGCCCGCTGTGGTTCCCCTCCGGGACCGCACAACGCCGCCAACGCGGCCCGAGCCCGACCACCCCCACAGCCCGGCATGGCTGAAGCGAGAGGCGGAGCCGGGGCCGCCCTGAGGGCTGTGCCAGCAGCCGGGGTCCCGCGGCTGAGAGGCGGCTGCGCCTCCCGGCCCCGCCCGGCCCGGCAGCCATTGGCGGCGGCGAGGGGAGGTGTCGGGGAGGCGGCCCTGATGGACGGTGGCACCGCCCCCGGCTCTCACCCGAGCCCTGCCGAAGCGAGACGCGCGAAGCGGGGCAGAGCTGAGCCCAGCGTAACCGGGTCGGCCCGAACTGTGCTGAGCTAAACAGAGCTGAGTCCAGCCCAGCCCAGCCAAGCCTAGATGTGCTGAGAGGAGCTCAGCCGGGCCGAGCTGTGCTGAGTGGAGCTGAACCGAGCTGAGCCTAGCCGAGCTGTGCTGAGCCGGGCCGGACCATGGGGTCTGCGTAACGCCCGCCTGTGCCCGCCATGCTGGGCTCCGAGAGCGGCCGTGACGGTGCCCCTCGCTTATCTCCACAGACCCCGGGGTCCCCGGCGGCGCCGCGGCGGCAGAGCAAGGAGAGCAGCCTGACGGTGAGTGCTGCGGGACCGGGCCGGGCGGGGCGAGGGTGTTGGCGTGGGCGCAGGACAGACATCGCCTGGGCGGTGGAGATGTGCCGGGCGGGCGGCAGAACCTCCACCGGGAGGTTGGGTTTCGGTAATTTCGGTGTTGAAACGACAGAAGTAAGGGACCCTGGGAGGCTTTGGGATCTCCGTCCTGGGCAGACTTCCAGTGCCATTCTCCATTAATGATTCGAGGGTTGGCAGGAGGTAAGGACAGGCGGAGGAAGGGAACAGAGATGTGGCGGCACCAAGTTTCCTGAAAAAAACTTCCTCTTCTCCTAACCCACCCACTCCCTGCACTGAAAGGTTCAGGGAATGCACCGAGGAGTTGAGTCTTTGTCCTGCCAGGGCAAAATCTTCACTTTCTCCTCAACGAGCTGTGCGAAGATACTTTTCTGGGCCAGAGTGCCCAGGGAAAAAAATTGTCTAGAAGTGCAGGCAAAGATTTTAGATTTCAATATGAAGTTAGCCTTGTATTCGTTTTTAATATTGGTAATTAAATATAGCTGGCTTAATTGAGATGTTGTCAGTATCATGTTCATAGACATTATTATCTTTTGTATACCTGGTGACCTCATCTGGAACACAGCTTGCCTTTCTGGACATCTCAATATAGAGCAGATGCTTAAAAACAGGAAAGAAATCAAAATATATTAATGAAAGTGGCTGGGAATGGAAAGGCTACTTAAAAGGAAATAATAAAGAAGATAAATGAGCAGGTGATACAGGAATTGAAGTGATAAAGGAGAGACAATAAACATGCTTACATTTGCAAGCATTGGCATGGTATAAAATCCAGGAACACAAAAGGAATAATTGAATGTTATACATAATTGTTAACTGCTACTCTGAGTAGGTTGTTGTCTGCATTATACAGGTTGACAGTGTGCTGAGACATTTCATATAAACAACAATATTAGAGGGGTTGGACCAGATGATTCTTGAGGTTCCTTCCAACCTGACATTTTACAATTCTGTGATTATTGCACGCAGTCTGTTGATTTATCCTTCAGTGGACAGAGTTCCCTGGGTTTCTGGTGACAGGGATGAGGGTTCAAAAGGTGCACATGCAAATGTCCCTGACGGTAATGCAAGCCATGTAGATACAGTTTGTTTGGGGGAAAAATGAAAATATCTTCAGTAGTTCACATAGTTATCAAAATCAGTCATTACAAATAAACCAAATGTTTTTACTATTAATTACTGTATTGAGAGAGCATTATATTATGAAGTATAAATCTGTTGGTTTTGGCAGATTTGCAAATGTCTTTGGGAATCGGCTGTAGGGCTGATCAGCTCCAGGGCCGTGGTGGCTGCGGCTAGAATCTTATCCAAGCCACCTAATGCAACCCCTGCTCACCTGGGTTAGAGGGGCAGCAGGAAACCATGGGCTGAACAGTATGTCCAGAAGGTCTAGAGGTGGTCTCAGAGTGGGTTACAGGGCACAGAGCAGGAGTGACGATGCTCTTACATTTCTGAGATACTTCTTACAGGGATGAGACCTCGGACTGTTCACTGAGGTGGTTTTTCACAGTCATGTTCTCTGGCCCATGTGCCATCTGGTAGCATCTGCTAAGCAAGAAAATGTTATATGTTATGTCAGGGTCACTGCATTTCTCCAGTAGAAGTCCAAAGCTTTCAAGTATGATGCATCCGACAGACAAAAGCAAGCTAATTTTAACAGCTGTTTGCTCCAAGCCATTGTCTGTATCAAGGAAGCATTGTGAAAAATAACATTCTCATACTGAGTGTAAACTGTAAAGCAATGTAATTTCTTTCCCTGTCTCATAGGAGGTTATGTTTGTTCATTGCCACTCAAGCTGATATTGGGCTGTTCTGCTTAACAACAGCTGCAAAGTATGTCCATAGCTTTCTGTCAGATATTTTTTTCTTGGTCTGTAAGCAGTGCTCAAGCAAAACCCCTCCTTGCAGAGGGGAATTTTGTGATTAACTCTGAAGGGGTCGCAGTCTAGCAAACAAAGTCCCCCCAGACTGAAATCCTGTGATACCCAAACTGCAGACATAGGTGATGTCTAGGCTGACCAGCAGCTGCAGCCTGGCTGTCTCTGAACTCTTCCAGCAGAGGGGTCGCAGTTCATTCCTATCTCCAAGAATGCTCTACATCCAGATAGACATTTGGAGCACAGCTTCTGGATATTCTGAAGGCAGGTGGGAGCTGGCGTATTTCTTATTTATATGCACCCAACAAGAAGACTTTTGTGTTTTGTCTTTGCTAAATGCATGTTGCAGACACTGTTGTCTGTTTTTATTGGAAGGGAAACGCCTGCTGAGTTGTATCAGAGGCTCTTATGAAACTGCTGCTTGCACAAATTATTGATGCTCACTTAGGAAGCAGCAGTGCAGGTCTGTCTGTGGTCAGTGATTTTTCAGTGTTTCATGGTGCACACATTAGTTTTAGGCTGGATGGTTACTGTCTGATTCCTGAACAGTTGTGTCTCTGGCCTTGAGTTCCTGTGGGAGCTGAAGTTCCTTTACAAATAAGAGAGAGTTAAATGGAACAGCTACAAGGGGATTTTGACTGCGAGACAGAGGTATGTCTCACCTGAAGAGCAAGAAACCTGTCTGATAATGTACAGTACTGTATGTACTGATGTATGTACTGATGATGTACTGGTGACACAGTATTTCTGAGTCTGGATTTCTTTCTGGAGGATGCTCAAGTGCCCAGTCATGATTTGAAAGATGGTGGCATTTTTGTTGTATATGTTGGACACACAAATTGAACACCAGCTGCAGATGGGAAGAGGAGCATCCTACATGCAGTAACTTAGTATTTTCTTCTGCCATGCTCTGCATCTGACACAAAGTGATGAACACAGTATGTGACTGCACATTCAGCCCCCTTCTCTCTCTGCCCCGGGGCTGACTGCACAGCAGAAGCTGTTGGAAATCTCCTGTTTTGGAAGGCATTGACCAGATCATCTCTGGACCTTTCTACAGATAAACCAAATAAAGAGGGTTCCTAAATGCATTTGGCATAATCTTCCCTTTGAAATAGCAGGTGTATCAATTGATACTGAAGACCAGAACTTCAGTTGTTGGTTCTCCCCCTCCACTGTACTGTAGCATCACCATGCCAGCACTAATACCACAGACAAATTTAAGATATTGAAGCTACCTAGACTGGGCATTCCTGGGCTTGCCTGTCTAGGTGGAGTTAAAACTGCCTTTGTCTGTGCCTAAGCTCTTCCAGGATTTCTTCCAGCCTTTGCATTGTCCCATTTACCAGGTTAACTCATTATAATCTAGTTGGAGCTGGCTACTGTACTTTTCAGGTCTCAATTGACATTGTAAGGCAGGTACTGAAGTTAGGCAATCTGGCGTTGTTGTGCTGTATATAAGGTGCTGTGAATGAGCAGAAATCAGGAAAAATAATCTACATTTTTAAATTGAAAGAAATGAGTAAGAATATTGCCCTGCTTTAGTCACTTTAGCATGGCCCATTAAGTTTACCCATTGTCTGCTTGTTTATTTATATAGTGTCTTATGTAATAAACATGTAGTTGATTACCTACAGCTTGATCAAATTATTCTTGTTTTATTAATGTTGCTTGGCAATGTCTCATTAACTGGTGAGTGCTGGTAGCAACTTCAAAGCCTCCAGAGGACTTTGAAATCCATGAAGTAAATGTGCAAGTCCAACCCAACAAAGTTTCTTGCTACTGTACATGCTGCTCTTGAGCAAATCCTGTGCATTTCCTGCCTCTCTGTGACCGTTCTTGTGTTACCCTTTTACATCTCAGACATAAGTCAAGAGTCTTCTACATCTCATTTTGCCATCATTGCCAATGTACTCCTCAAATATGAGCTGGAATATTTAGCTGCTAAGACTATAATTGCTTTTGCTCATGATTGATAAACATGCAAAAGTGTTTTAATCTGTTCATGGAGTTTGGTATGCAGTAGACTTGTCAGAAGAAATGCATCAGTTTGTGTTGCTTGTCTGGTTTTCTACTCCTGCCCAGACCTTCGCTTTCACTGTGGTTTTCACAGCATGTCTTCTTTGGCTGTGTACTTTCTTCTAGTCTCAAGCATTCGATGACTCTTGCACTGGTTTTATGGTGCCACTTGTGTCTCTTGGCATCTGGAAAGACAGGCTGCTGTCCACTGGCATCTTTACTTAGCTTGCACTTGAGTATGCCTTGCTGGTGTCTTGTCATTAATTTTGCTTTGTTGCAAGCTGACAACAGCCATTTTCTTATTAGGAAAGAGGCTGGATGAGAAAATATATCATGGTGAGGCTAATTATCACCTTGACTGTCCCTGCAGAGTCTGTGCAAATGTAATGCAGGTCATAATACCTTGTTTTCTCTTAAGGTTATGTGGCTCCATCACTAGCACAGATACATGGTTTATTTTGTTTTGTTCATTACTGACAATTACAGCTGTAATAATCAGCTTCTGCAGGCTTTTGTTCAGGCCTGTTGGCTAGTCAGCATTGTTGAAAGAGATTAGCACTGTGATGGTCTGTCCTGCTGTTTGAATTGGGACCTGTCTGGTAAACTGACAGGCTGCCAGGGGTGCAATTAAGGGGAGCAGTGGTTCCTCACATGTGGAGGTGATGTTCCTGTCTGTGGGACTGATATTTAATGCTGTTCAGCTGCAGGGTGTCATTGTGAGGTCCTTTGACACTTTCATCAGTCAAAAAGCTCATCAGTGGAACTAAGCTGGGGAACCAGAGTGCTTTTTTTTAAATCTATATTTGATTTTAGAAACAAGAAATGGAATATTTCAAAGGGAGGATTGTAGAGGGAACAAGATGTGGTCACTCCCACAACTGGTGTGTGGCCATGTCCTGCTCAGTGCCAGCTGGGTGTTCCACTCCTTGCTGGGAAACCTTGAGAGGTTTTAGAAATGTTAAGAAATACAGATCCAAGAGCTCTTGTTTAAGTATTAAAAATCTGTGCTGATGAAAGGAATGAATCACAGGATTCCCTATGCAGTTGTACATTATTATTTGTAGTATTTCTAGAGTTTTGGAAATATTTAATCTTTCTCTGCTATTTTGTGTAGAAAACATTAATTCTGTTAAGTTCTGTTTACTACGCAAGTATTTTTTGTTTTTTAAGATTGCAAAAGCTTCTGCATTTTTATTTTTTTTTAAATTCTGACGCTAATTTCCTTTTAAATGTGATACTAGGCCCAAATGGCCCCACGGGCAATTCAGCATCATTTCTAGACAATTAAGTATAAGTTTCTGAGAAGTGAAGAATGTTTGATTTGTTCATAGAATTTCAAGTCTGATGATACTCTTTAGGAAATGTGAGCTAACCTTGCTCTCAACACCTGTTGACAAGTGTGCTCACTGTTCCTCTTCCTGCTTTGTGCATGGATATGATGCAGTGCTTGGTCCATCACAGCAGGATATCTTCACCAGTCTGAACAGGAGCATTCCCAGTGACTCTGGGTTTGTTCCTTCAGGACATTATTGACGTAGCAGAGGGTTTTAATATGCAGCTTCCAACCAGCACAGATTTAGTTTGTGTGAAGCAGGGACTTGTTTTAGCATGGAATATAAATTTCCCTTAAAGGTTCCCTTTGCAGATTTTTAAGCTGCAGGGAACAGCTCGTGTGCCATTGTACGTGCTCCCTGCTGCACATCACCTCTGTGTCCTGGTGTGCACTGCAGTGATGCCCAGTCTTTGGCTAAAGGCTGCAAAATACACTTAGGAGGTGCCTATTCACCCCCCTTCTCATTATCCAGTGTGGCAATGTTGGACCCAAGAAATCTGCCTTGAAAACACTGCTGTCTCCATGGGAAACATTTCATCCCTTCTCATCTGAAATAAGTTGTCTTGGGCAACAAAAAACTCTACTCAGCATTTTGTTTCCACGGATGACTTCCTAGACATTCTCTGCAAAACCACATGTAAGAGGATAGTTGGAAACAAGAGTAGCTTCTCCTGTCACCACTGCAGTATTGATGCTTCACATGTGGAGATGTGAATCATTTCCAGTGTACCTAAAACTTCCTTGCAATCTCTTTACCTCTTTTGCCTTCTGCTCCTAACTATTTTTGAGTTAAATCCCAAGTTCCTGTAGCTTGGCAGTCTGCTCTCAAGAGGCACCATCTTAAACCCATGAGCTGTTTTGTGTAAGCACACACTGTAGCTGTGCACAGGGCAGTGTTTCTATATCCTGCAGGGGCTTCAAGGAACAAAGATGCTGGGTGGCTACAGTGTCTGGTAGAGTTGGAGGATCTGGAGAGGCTAAAAGGACTGGTGTCCAAGTGACCTATGGCTGTCACCCAAACTTTTTTAGTCAGTGAGTGTGAAATGCAACATGAAAGCTAGAAATCCTCAAAGCCAGAAGGTGTTTATAAACTGGTCTGGACACTGCACACCCACACCTAGTTACCTAGAACATTGCCATTGCTGACAATTCTTTCCCATTTCTCCCCTGCTCTGGGAGGATGAGCTGCAGGGCTGCTCACTCACCAGAAGCAGTTGGCCTGCTGTGGTGTAACAGGGCAGTTGTGCACAGGTTCTGAGACCATCTCATTTTTTTAAGACAGAACTACAATATATTGTGTTACGTGAGAAACACTGTGTGGCTGTGGCAGTGTAGAGGCATTCCCAGTAGCAGCGCAGGTCATCAGCAGTGGAATGGGATTTGATGGCCTGTGAAGCAAAGCAGAGCCTCTTCTCTCTCTGCCTCTGCGTGCTTGTGCAGTGCTGGTCCAGGTCAGTGCTTCTTGGGTGCCATCTGAAAGTAGCACTTTCACTTAAGGTCTCTTGGTGGTATTTTTAGGGTATTTGGGCTGATCAGTTGTGAAGCTTCCTGGCAGGGGTAAGAGGGATCTCCTTTCACGGGGTTGAAGCTGTGCACACTGTCAACCCCTCTTGCCGGAGTGTTGCTGTGCCCATGAGTGGCTCTGCATTGCTCTCTCTGGCTGCTCCTGCAAGAGAGGTCCCAGCTTTTCTCTTGGGGTGCTTTACTGCCAGTGGATGGTGGGATCTGCTCACAGGCTTTTAGGTCTGGTGGTACCTGAATGGAGAAGGGAAGGTAACCAAACCTATCTAACAGAAAAAGCAGGGCAAGATGGGCTTGTAGTGCTGTCCTGAGATAACTGACGTGGAAGAAGAAAACACAGAGAGGAGAACTTTAGCTGAAACAGAAGGTGTCCGTAGTGAAATGTCCCTCATGGAGGAGCTTTGTGTCCTGGAGGCTGTGGTGGTGACAGAGGTCAGTCTGTGATAACATAGGGATCCATAGCTGCAGCACAGGTAACCCCAGTCCAGCTGAGTGACACTTCCTTGGCATGTCCTGTGACACTGCAGTGGTGTGGGGTGCCCAGGTGAGGGTGAGTGCTGGTACCTCTGTCATATGGACACCCTGCCCTGAGCTGAGCTGATGCTTTGACTCCTGATGTGTGGCACTTCTTACAGGGATCCTGCAGGACCAGGGAGGTGTTGCTCATTGTTGGGATCGTGTGGTCAGCAGAGGGTGGCTCTGGGTGGAAATGTAGGCTGCTGCCTGCAGAGTGATAGTGAATTGAGAGCCCTTGTCTCAGACTTCCTGCAGATCAGATTGAAGCCCAGTGGAGCTGGAAAGAAACTGGAAGGGAAGACGTGATAGAATCTAGCTGAGGTGACAGCCAAAGACACCATAGGTACAGGCTTCTTGACCTGCTTTGAAATGAACTTGGCAAGCTCTGCACAGTTATTTTTGTGGAGAAGGAGAATGAAGAAAGCTCTTGTGTTGCATACAGGACAGCCACTGAAACTTCAGCATGGGCAGACATGGCAGCAGAGTCAACATGGGTTGTAGGAACAGCATTTTGTCAGCTAAAGGCTTTGTCTGCATTGCTCTGGCATGATGGGCTTACACTGTGTCAGCACTTTACTGCATGTTGCTGTGTTTTTTGATCCTCTCTGAATAGCCCAAAAGCAGATTCACTGTGTGTAAGCACTACCTTTAGGTTTGCCCATACAGCTGTGCAAACCCTGCCCACAGCTTTGTTTTTGGATTTTGTGTGAATGTTAACTGATGTAACCCTCCCCCTGATCAATACAGTTACATTTGTGAGTCTTCTAGCTCCAATTTCTGCTGGATTCTTGATTAATACCCAAGTACTCTTAGTGCCCAGTGACCCTGCAGGCATGATAAGAGGAGCTGCTTCTGGTCTGCCTGACCAGCAGAAATTTTAGGTGAGCATTATGCACTGGCAGTGAGATTTTGCTCTCACCAGCCCTTCCCCTGAAGGGCTTAACTGTGTCCAGAGTTACCCTGCAGCACATTCAGAAGCAGCCATCACGTTCTTTGCTTCCAGTGTGCTTTTATCAGGCTGTGTCTTCTACTGTGATAACTTAATGAGCGCTTGTACTTTTTCATACCCTTGTTTAATGACTGTCTCACAAATTGCTGTGGGATTTGAGTACGGAAGGCTTCCTGACCATGGAGAGCCCCTGTTCCTCTTTACAGGGAGTGTTAATGTCATCCTCAAAGGTCTCTGGAATAAATGGAAGGGCTGTGCACTGAAAAAATAATACTTTATTTTTTCAGTCCTAAAAGAGATTAACCAAGACTATAGCCAAGATGTTCTGATGAGATGTGCTGATAGTGCCTTCAGTGCTCTCTGTTGCTCATAGTCTTTCTTGTATCCAGGCATGCTCAGGGTGTTTCACGTCAGTTTGGTAAAGGTCTAGGAGGACTCCCTGTATGGGGCTTTCCAAATCAAGCAGGTTTTTCTCGTGTGAAATGAATAGTTTATTTTCCTCTGAGCCAACACTTCAGCTTGCTCAGAAGAGCTTTCTTGGAATACTTAGCTGCTGTTTCCATGCAACAGCGAATTTTTCTCCACTACCATGCATTCACTGGATTTTCTGATTGGAAGTGCATGTATATAACCTTTAATCTGCATAATTCTTTAACAGCTAAATTTCATTACCTTCTAACTCTCTTTTGCTTTTTTTAACAGATAAACTGTGTGACTTTCCCCCACCCTGACGTAATGCCAGAGCAGCAGTTGCTGAAACCTTCAGAGTGGAGCTACTGTGATTATTTCTGGGTAAGTAGGCAGCCAGCCACATGCCATATTGCAGCTCCTTAGCTTCCGAAAAAGTGGAACAAACAGTTTGATTTGCAGTAAAAGGTAAAGGAGAATTTGGGCTGAAATGCAGTGCATTAGGGCAGTACTAATAGATTGAGGAGACCAGTGAAGATCAAATGGAAACCATCTGACCGGTCTCAGATATAGGTGATTATCAGAAGAGTGTCCAGAAAGGCAAGATCAGCTGTCAGGAGATTGCTTTGGTCAGGAAATGAGGATGATGTAGGATAAGCTACAGTTCTCATAGAATCTCACCCAGAAGAACTGTGCAGCAGGAGCAGGGATAGCAAGGTGGCTGACGGAATATTATTTCAGTGTTACCCAGAGCATGAGATCTGGGGATGCAGAAGGGAGTGAGGGGTATCACATTTAAAACACACAGACAGTTACAAACTTTGTGCTAAATTGTAAAACTCACTCCCCTGGGATATTCTGGAGCATGGATGATAAGTGACTTTTTTAAAGGATGGGGTCTGGAAAGGACAGGCCTATTACCAACTCTTAAATTGAGTAGTTTTAGCAGCCTTCAGCACAGAAAGTCTTCAGTAGCTGTGTTTCTGTGTGTGTCCTCTTGTACTTAGCTCCACTTTCAGGATCCTGAAACAGATTAAAATGATACAGTCATTTTTCAAGTGTGGGGTTGATAGAAAAAATCTTCACTGGAAAACACTTTTGGGGGTGGGGAGAATACTACCTCAAGAGTGAAGATTTTATGAATTTCACATGTGTCTCAGTCATCAGTTATTGAAGTGTTTCCTTTTTTTGTTTGTTTGTTTTTTTTAAAGGAATTTCTCTTACAAAAAATGTATCTCTTGGCCCTTGTGTGTGCTCAGCGTTGGTGTGAGGACTAATGGCAGTAACTTGCTAAAATGCACTGACACACTTGCAAATGGTCACATTAGCAAACCATCGAAGTTCCTTCAGTTTCTTCCAGTCTTCTGATCCCAACAAGCAATAAGTTGGAAATGGTGTATAAGCTTGTTTTTGCATGTGTTTTACAGAAGGTGCTGCCCTGCTTTCTCACTATTTAGGCTCAGGCACTGCTTGGCTCCTTGAGTTTGGTCACATCTTGCTCTCAGTGAAACTCCACTTACAGTCACCTTTCTTCTGCAAACTGTTATCCCCCATAGCTCTGCTCTCAGGACTTTCCTTTTGTTCAGCCTTGTAATCCATATTCTGCCCATGACTCACCACCACCTTCAATCAGATCTATTCCTCCCATTGCTTCAGGCTGGTGGTGTCCAGCTGCCCAATACCTGGCCTGGCATCCTACAAGTTTCCTGCTTTGGACTAATGTGGCCCTTTCCTGAGTGAAAATCTGCAGTATCCAGAGTGTTGAAGCAAAACCTGCAATCCTTAAGGAAGTGTACTCCAGGCCTGTTTGTTTTAAGAGGGTGGGAAATGAAATTCTGAAATTAAAGAGAGGAAGAAGAGTATGAGGAAGAAAAGAGACAGCAGAGAGAAGACTGTCTTTGTAAGGACCCTGAACTCAGTGGAGCAAGGAGTGAAAAGGGCTGTGTAGAAAGTGAACAGTGAAAGATGGGAATTATAGCAGTCATCTGTTGAACAAATTGCTGTTTTACACTATTTTGCAGCAGATCTGTGCAGCCTGGCTGAATTTTTTCTGAGTGCAAATCGGGGTTGAATTTTGCAGTCTGTTAAAGGTTGTTTAAGGCTATGTTGCCCCTGGAAAAGAGCAGCAGTGTCCTCCCCTTTCCTCCAGCTGGCTCTCGGATCCCTTCTTCCTTTTGCAGGACTGAGCCATAAGGGCTGCTGCTTGCCAACCCAGGGCATTATCCAGTGTGAAAGGCCATGGGTAGAAGGGAAAGTAAGACTGCTGCTTTAGCCCCAGCACCATCTTAAGATAGCTAAAGATAAGTGTAATTTTTTTTTTTCTTTCTTTCTTTTTTACTCAAACCAAATCAGTAACAAAAGGAGGAGAAAGAGAAAATGTTGGGCTGTTCCTCTAGCAGGGGCTATGACCATCAGCTGTTATCAGAGGGCTCTTTGGACACCATCATTGCCTGTGCTCGGGCTGCTTGGGCAGTTGCCACTGGGAACTGTGTGTCTGTGGTTTTGTTCCCCATATCTTTTTCTTGAATTTCTTTTTTCTTCCAGGCTGATAAGAAGGATTCACAGGGGAACAATACAGTATCTGGATTTGAAATTCTTCTCCAAAAGCAACTTAAAGGGAAACAAATGCAGAAAGAAATGGCAGAGTTTGTTCGAGAAAGGTAATTGATACTTGTGCTATCAAATTAACTATTTATGGCATTTACTTTTTTTTCCCTTAATTTAGATATTCCTTTCATACATTAGTGATGTAACATAATATGCATAAAAGGTACACTACAAGCTGTCAAAGACTATTTAGTGTTTCTTAAATGTCAGTCCACACTCTCCAGTCTTCCTCAGCTTTCACTCTTTTGTCCTGCTGTGCCTGTCTCACTTGTACTGTAGCCAGGCTGCCTGTTCAGATGGAGGCAAATCAAGAAGATTTTATGCTGCAGAGTCAAGAAAAAAAATGTGGACATGGAAAAAACAGAGTAGAGATGATATTTAGAAAGGAAATGTTTTGTCTAAAAATTAGAGAAGCAATTTGTTGACATGGAACATAGGCACAGTTGCCATAGGGAAGATGTAAAAAGACATCACTTGGGACTTAAGATGGTTATGGAGCTAAATTACAGATATTTAGAGTAAACCCCAAGTCATAAAGGCAGATATAAGTACTGTGTTCAGTTTTGGGCACCTCAGTACAAAAAAGGCATTGAGGTGTTGGAGGAAATCCAAAGAAGGGCAACAAAGCTGGTGATCGGTTTGGAAAATATCTCCTATGAGGAGCAACTGAGGGTGTTGGGGCTGTATAGTCTGGGGAAACAGAAGCTGAGGGGAGACCTTATCACTCTTTACAAATACCTGCAGGGAGGTTGGAGTGAGAGTGGGGTTGGTCTCTTCTCACTGATGACAGATGACAGGACAAGGGGAGATGGCCTCAAGTTTCATCAGGGGAGATTTATGTTGGATATCAGGAGAAACGTCTTTACAGAAAGGGTTGTTAAGCACTGGAACAGGCTCCCCAAGGAGGTGGTTGAGTCTCCATCCCTGAATGTGTTTAAAAATTGCCTGGATATGGTGCCTGGGGACATGATTTAGTGGTGGGTCATCAGAAATAGAGTAATAGGGTTAGGATGAGGCTGGACTTGATGATCTTGAAAGTCTTTTCCAGCCTGAGCAATTCTATGATTCTGTATTGCTACTAGAAAATGCCAGAATGCTATCAATGGTCTCTTGGCTCTGCTGACATGGGAAGTGCACTGAGCATCAGACAGGCAGTTGATAGATGCTCAGTTCAGCCATGTACAGGACATGATGTGACATCATTACTCATAAGTACTGTCACTGTTACTTGAAATCACTTGTCATGTGTCCAGATCAGTGTAAATCATCTTGAGAATGACTTTCAAAACTTGAGAACAGCCCATAAGGAACATGCAGTGTTTACTTCGAGGAGGAAGGCAAAGCATGCTGATGGATGTTCTCTCCTGGAGGCAAGTTGAAGGAACTGCTTTCCTGTTATTACTTGTGTAATAATCTAGATAGCAGTTGTAAAAAGATTTTTTTTTCTCTCTTCTGTTTGGGACAAGTGATTCAGGATTGCTCTGTGGAAAAGGAGGAGGATGATGTTGAGCTGGGGAGGTTACTCATGAAAATAAGAGCTCCAGCCAGGGGAACTTTTACATTCCCAGCTAAGAGGGAATAAGAAGATTTTTTGATAAGATTTTCTTGGTGTCCATCAGGTGACTTGGAGAATACAAGACCACATTTAAATGTGGTTTTCGAGTCCAGAAAAATTCTCTCCATCTGTACAACCAGACTTCAGGATGTGAGGTTCAGGCAGCTGGTAAAATTAGATTTAAGTAGGAAGCTGAGAAGAGACACAGTAACCAGATTTCTTCATCAAATAACCAAGAATTAACTCAAATTTGGTTTATGAAGTAGATGTTTTTGTGAGAGCTACTCATAAATAGCAGTCTTAGACTGAGTAATTATGTATTCATTCAGTTCTTGTTGGCAAAGGTAGAGTTATAATACAGACTTTGAATTTTAATAAGAGAAACTTCAAGAAAGAGGGAAAAATAATTAGTAATTTGACTGAACTGATGTGTGAAAGAAGAAAATAAGTAAGTAGTGAAAATATGGTGCAGCATTTGTATTCAAGTAAGCACTCTGAGAGAGCAGGGAAAATCTGCAGACTGTCCTGGATAGCACCAGTCTCTCCCAAGTATAAGAAGTGTTTTTATCAGCAAAGAAACACTTGTCTTGGGCTTTTGGCCCCTCACATTTTAATTAAGCTGTGCCGTGCCTAGAAAATTTAAAATAAATAGCAGATTATTAAGATGGAAGAAAAGAAATGAAACACAAGCAGGACAATGACTGCAGTAAGACTGGTGAGGGTCTGCTAAGCCCACTGACCATGGCTGTATTGAGTGCTTACGAGGAAAAAGCATGAGGCACTCTGTCCTCACAGCTTCCAGTAACCAGATTTTGGGGGATTTCCAGAGCCAGAGTTTGCCTTAGGTCTTCTGTGTTTAGCAGATACTTGTGAATAGCTTTTTGAGTCTTTTTCTATTTTTGGTCACTACAGCACTTTGTAGCAAATTTCTGCAATTTATGGACTACAGGAAAAGTAATTGTACTTCTGTTGTCTGATAATCTGAATGTTGCCTCCTAATCAGGAGCAATAGTGTAAAAAGACCCATAGTCACTTTCTTCAGGCAGTGGCAGTTGTGTAGATACCTGTCAGATATCATCTATTACCTCTTCTCCATGTTCCCAGTGTTATCTTAACCTATTTAGTTTCTTCATGCATGGTAGTCACATCAGATCAGATGTGCCTCCCTTTGTAGCTCTCTATTTTAATTTCTTCCATTATAACATGGCATAACTGAAAATATGGGCACACAAAGTCCATTAAAAAAAACCACAACACAACAAACCTTAGAGAGCAGGGAATAAATAAGAGTAAACTAGAAAGAATAACTAGAAATTATAAAGCCAAGACAGTATGGGTCAAAAATGCACTTATAATCTGTAATACTTCCAACCACACAGGAAGTGAAATTTTGAAAGTTTTTCAACATTTGCACCCCTGGATTTCTCCTGTTGTCACAGTGTTCTTTCATCTTCACTTTGAGGATGTAAAATCACCTCACGTTTCACAGGAGACTGAAACATGTGCTTCCCAAGTGAGTCCAGTTTTGCAGACAGTCCATGTTGTACAGTGGAAACACTCTGTCCTTGTTATTTGCTCTCCAGAATGGTAGATTTTTCTTCTAATTTTATCACACATGCTGCCCTGCATATATCCCTGCACTTGCCATTGCATTTTTAGCATATGGAGGGGAGATGGATCCTGAAACTGGTGTTGCCAAGCCCTGGAGACTGAAAGGAAAATTCCTGTGGCAAGATCTGTTAAAAGGCAGATAATTTCTTTAAATTATGTGTGTGGGTTTCTGCCTTAAAGCTTACTTACTGCTGTCTCTATTTTCTGTGTGTGTGTGTGTAGGATAAAGATTGAGGAGGAATATGCTAAGAACCTGTCCAAACTGTCTCAGAATTCCTTGGCTGCTCAAGAAGAAGGGTAAGTGTGTCTTCTGCAGAAAGGAATTTTAACATGAAAGGCATTTCTCCCACACAGGTACACGTATTTTTCCTGAGCACTCCCATTGAGGAGAGATTTATTCAGCTTGGCATCCTGGGTGTGTTGAGGAAGACAGACTTATTTTGGAATATTTTTCTTTTGGAGATGTTCATGGTAAATTTTTAGGAATATTTGTATGAAACCTTGTATTTATTCACAGTAACGTGTTTATGCTATCCTTGTTCTAGCCAGCACTAGTTTCTTTAGGGGTTAACATGTATAAGTACTAACTTGATTTGAATATCAAAAAATATATGGAATATATGTAAATATATGTACTGCTGTTAGTAGTTCCGTATGATCAAACCAGTGGAATTGGAGCAGCACAGACAGGAAAAAGAAGTATTTTCTCATCTTGGACCTGGTCCTCCAAGAAAAAGAGCAGATTGTCCCTTAGTTACAGCATGTTTACACTTTGGAAGTTATTAAGAAGGTATTAGGCATGCACTTCAGACTAGATTGTAGTTCTTAAGTAATAACGTACAGACACCACTCCTGAGGGATTAGAAGTAGTTAGCTTTATCTGTTCCAACAAAAACCCTCTAAGTACTGAATGCCAAGGTAGGTATTGATTGCCCTCATCCTAGTTCTGGCACAGTGTCTTTCTGCTGGCAGTGAAGTTCCACGAGATGTTTGCTCAGCTTTCAGTAGGCAAGGACAGAAACTGCAGGAGGCTGTCTGGGGTGTTACTCCTCTAAGCACCTATGCAGATGGTGGGGGTGTTGACCTGCTTCTAGCAAAGCTGAAACCACTTTTCTTCCACATCCTCCTCTCACTTTCTCCTACTCCCAATAGATGAAGGGGGCAATGTCTGAAAAAATGAAGGGGAAGGAAACTAGGAGAGAGAAGATGAAAAGAGAGGGAATGGGGACTGAAGCATAAAATGTTGAAGTAGAGAACTGAAGGGGACACAGAGCAGAGTGCAGGGAGCTGGGAACACTGCTCAGTTGGACTCTGTTTGGAGAAGTGTCAAGATGACAGGTGCTGTGGTGGTCCAATTGACTAGGTCCAAGAATAGGCTAGTGAGAAGATTGATGTGGCCCAGGAAAGGGAAAAATTTTAGTTAAAAAAGTGGGGGAGAAGGGGCAGCAAACAGGGGGATCTTAAGGAGCCAAAAAACTGGAGCTGCAAAACTGGGTAAGAAATCATATCCACTCCTTACAAAAAGTAATGTGCTGAAAGAAGTTATGGAGTGTTTGTGTCAAGTCCAGATTTTTTTAAATGCTTTTGTCAATGACTTCTAAAATAAATAAAGGCTTTACTGTAATCAGAGATCAAGCAAAGCTATGAAAGGTGGTGCATACAATTTGAAGGCAAGATTGCAGTTCAGAGTTATTTTGCTAAATAAATAAGTGTACTGGAAAAATTAAGATGCTTTGCAGTGAGGACAAAGCAGCAGGTTTTATACTTTCACAGGATGTGAAAGATACAGTTACATAACGGTTTGTGGGAGAAGGATCTGGCTGTAGTGAATCACAAGCTTACTCATCAACAGCTTCATAGTTGTCTAAAAAAGCAATCATACTGAGATATGTAGAAGCAAGAGTGTCTAGTATGAAATAATCTGTTACCAGCAGCAACTGGAAGACCTCTGGTGGAAGATGGTTTAGTTTTGGTTGCACACTGTCATGGTTTAACACTAACCCAGCAATTAAACCATATGACAGATGCTCTCCATTAATCCCCCTTTCCTCCCTGGTAAAGAAAGGAGAGAGACTTTTGGGTTGGAAACTGAACTACACAGTTTTAATGAAACAGTAATGATAAAAAGGAAAAAAATTACTGAATATATACAAATATCAGGAAAATTGATAGGCATGTTCCTCCTCCCTTTCCCCCAATAACTCTCACGTCACCACCAAGGCTGCAGGGCAGCCCTTTGAAAGTCCAGGCTGGACTCCTGGAGTCAGCAGCAGTTGGGAGCTGGAGGCAGGAACACACAGATTCAGGCTGGCACAGATCAGGACCACAGGCAGACACATGGATGGAATACTCACAGGATGCTGAAGCAAACAGGGACAGGTGAAGAAGGGGAAGCAGGAAGGGGTTGGACCCTCGTGATCCTTCAAATTTATACTGAGTATGACTTGTATGGGATGGAATACTCTGGTCAATTTTGGCATCTCTCTTGTCCATTCCTCCCTAAGGAAGGGCTGCAGGTGGGACCTCTTTACTCCTTTTCTCCTTCTGGAGGGCGAAATATTCCTCAAAACTGATCAGTGTCCTTGGTTCTGCACACCAGTCTCTAGCGGTAACTATAAACATCAAGTGTTACCAGAAGCAGACACTGTCTGAGAAACATGCTGTTAATTTTAGTGAGTGCAGTTACTTCGAAGAGACTTGGCTGAAAGCAAAAGTACAAGACAGAAAATTACCTTTATCCTGGCCCAAACCAGGACACACATTAATAGGACTTTAGGCTTTTGGAGCGGGTCTAGAGGAGTGTACTTAAACTAGAAAATAACTTGCCTGAAAAAAAAGAAGGTAGAGAAAAGACTTAGTAATTTTAACAATAATGAAAGGTTCCTCCAAGGAGAAGTAGAATAATCTGTTCACTAAAGGTAGGGTGTAAAGTAGAAGAGGCAATGGGAAAAACTGCATTGGGGAAAATTTATTTTAAAGATTAGACAATAATGACTTGTTATGATAAGGATAAGATACTGAAGTATCTTGCTTCTGGGAACTATGGCATCTCTGTAACTGGAGATCATTAGGAACAGTATTTTTAAAGATCTGCTACATACAATGCCCATATAATTGTGCTTTGGTCAGAGATTGGTTATCTTAGATTTCTGCTATCGCTTTTCTGTGATTGTGCTGAGCATGATATGGTACATAGCACTATGCCATATCTGTTTGTTACTACCTGACAAATCTCTCTGGGAGAATGTGCAGAAGGCAGAGCATTGATCATTGTCACTTTGTGTTCTTTCAGCACGCTAGGAGAGGCTTGGGCTCAGCTAAAGAAGAGTTTAGCTGATGAAGCAGAGGTTCATCTAAAATTTTCTTCTAAGGTAAACAGTTCTTCCTTTTGCAAAGATCTTTGCTCTGTAATTGATGGATCTTCCTTCAGTGCTTGTTAGGAGGGGAAATACACATATGTACAAATTGGTAAAAAGAATAAGCTGGTGAACCAACTTATGGAAACTCTATCCATTCTTCCTCCTAAAATCATGGTTTGTTTTATCTACTTGATGAGTAAGTTAAAACAAATCTAGCTTTCACATTTTATAAAAAAGAAGGAAAACTGATTCTAGAGGTTATTCACCTAGCTCCAAGTTCGGTCTTGTTCAAGTAAGTTTACCTAGAGCTTATACAGATTGTGTGTGCAGAGGAAGAAATAAAAAATAATATTTGGCTTCTCAACAAGAGTCTACTATATCTGTCCAAAAAGAAGAGACCCAGGACTCTTCATGTCATTCATTAACCTTTCTGGAAAGTTCACTGGGAACTTACTTCATGGTTCTTTTGGGTCTCTGTCAAGTGATGCTCAAGGAGATTTATTGTACAAATTACTCTTTTTTTTTTTTTTTTTTTTTTTTTTTTCCCCACACATGTGACTATTCTTGCATCCTTTTACACTATGTTAACCTCTGTGGGTGATCAAGTTCAATACAGTGGCAGATATCTTAGCACAACAGCCATGTTCTGGAGGAAAATTACAGCTCTGCACTGTTTGTAAGCGATTATGCAGAGGTTACTCCGGCAACCAGGCGCTGCCTTGGTAACCTGCTGCTCTGCTTCGAACTTTTACTTCTGGGCTCTAATTAGTGAAATACTTTTTGCTCCCCATTATTCTCTTGTATTGTTTTCAATGAGGAAGAAATGCACCCTGGAGTGGTGTGTGCATGTAGGCAGGCAACATATAGGGCTCTTTCATTGCTTTACTTTTCCTTAAACCCTGCATTGAAACTCCATAGCATCCGCTGAACTCTCCTCACCGTTCCTGTTCCTGCTTTGTGAGTTTTTACTTTCAGCATTCTTTTATTAACAGAGAATGTTTGAAAATATATTGATTATTGCTATTAATTTCAGAGATGTTATTCTTACAAGTAGTAATTATATTTCATGTTGATAAAGAAAACCAGCCAGTTCTAGCACAAAGCAGTCAATACAATGCAGAGCACATCAAGAGAAACACCATGGAGGTGTTAAACTTCTGTGACAGTGCTTCATGGCACCTGGGGTCATGAACAGATCAGAGAGGGTGACACTCTTGTGGCACCCAGAGCATAAAATACTATTACACTGCTAATACTTGTACAGACTGGCGTGACATGTGAACATGATATATCCTTCAGGAAGGCCATCATGGCACAGAAGTCTTCTCCAGCTATCTGACTAGCTTTTGCTGAGCTCCAAGAGGTGCAGTCTGCTGGAAAAGATGCATGGTTTGTACTAGCTGAAGTCATGGTGGGCTGGCCTGGATATGGTGATGTGTTACCTGCCGTTCTGAAAATGGTGTTGACAGAGCAAAGGGAAAAAAAGGGAACTTGAGAAATCAGAGGAATTTCTCAAGTGTAGTTTCTGGTAACTCAGCTTCTCTTTCTGCCTCAGTCTCCACCATACTGGTACAGAAATACAGGGTCTCTGTCCTACACCTGACAACTTCTTTTAGCAAAATTCTCGAGATTTCAAGTTCTTTGTCACATCTCGCCCATCCAGTGATGGCTAAGTGTCAGAGTTGTCTGTATAAACCGGTGCTTTAAAGTTCCTCATCTTAGGAAAGTAGTTTGTTTTTTTCATCTATTGTGTGCATTTGGAAGTCTTTTAACAACACGATCAGGCACACAACAAAGAAAAAAGAATAAATATGGTCAACTGTATAATGCACTAATTAAGAGCCTGGTATGCTTATGGTACCTCTTGCAATACAGAAGTTAAGCAGGATAATGATGCTAGAGGAAAGATGACTGTCTTCACTGAAAATTTCACTTCTCTGATTCTCTGAACACAAAGCTGGAGAAAACAGTTGCCTTGTTTTCGTTATGAGCCTCCTGGTAATACATTTCTCATCTTTATGAGTGTCTCAGAATTTCCCATCTCATAAACCATTTGAAATAAACTTTACTTTTTATTAGGCAAGTAGAACTACCATTGAACCAGTTTTAGAGATTTTCACATCAGAACCTACTTTCACATCAGAACTCCAATGAGTTAGATTGCCACTTCTTCCACTGAGGGTGATTGACTCATGTTGGTTTGTTTACCCAGGTTAGTCCATTTATTAATGGAGCACTCTGAATGGCATGGACACAATTTAAGTACTTCAGTCTCAGCTGGACACAGACATCCCTATCATTTCTGATAAATTGCCTCTGGAGTTCACTGAAGCCATCCTGAACTTCTTTCTGTTACAGTTCATGTTTTGTTGAGCATAAACAATGCTCCTGGAACAGTTACCCGTTTTACCACAGTTCTGAAGAGAGCTTGTGTAACCATGGAGTTGTGAACAGCTCTTTATTAGCTTGTGTAGAGTCTTCCTGATGAGACTGTCATAAACTTGTCCAGTATTTTCTTGTCCAACTCCCCCAGTCACAGTAGGATTATCACACACAGCAGTTCATATCAACTACATCTTTGTCTAGCAGAATCTTGAATATTTCTAAGGACAGAGATTTCATGACCAATCTGGTCAACCTGTTCTAGTGGCCAGCTGTCGTTGGGATGATTTATTCTTTTTTTAAATTACATACCCTAACCTTCAAAAGCTCAATTAGCTGTTGTGACATTGACTGGCCGTACAAAGAGGAGTTTGGCTCTGGTACCCTTGTATCTGACCTTCAGATAGCATATTAGATCACTGGGGTGCCAGTCTTCATCTACCTAAACAAGCTCTGTCTAAGCTTAAGCTCTCAAGGATGTGTCCTGTAGGGCCTTGACTAGCTTTATAGCTTCTCTCCATTAAAAGGCTGTTCTAAACTTGTGTGAAGTTTCCTTCTCTGTTAAAATAGCACTAGAGAAAGGTTAAAAATACTTGCTTTCAGGAAGTTTTGATAATGCTCTGCTGTGGGCTGTGTTAGGTGATTATGGACGCAACTTGCCTGTGTTGACAGAGTCCAGCATCCCCACAGGATGGAAAATAGAAAAGAAGTATTTTGGTGCTTCTGGGGAGGTGAAATATCTGTATTTCCTCAGAACACAATGCCTAGATATTGAAACTCTGGATCAGAAGGCCAAAGTCTACTATGCAAATTCTTACCAGAGTTGAGTATTGACTGTCAAGTCCTGCTTGTAAGACATAAGGCACTTGTGTGGGGCCTTGATGGATCTCTCATGAGTTCATTTCAGTGATTTCTTGCCACTACTTAGAGTTTCAGCTAAATACTTAGGTTTCTCTCTAGGCTCAAGTATAAGATTTCCCTTATACAACACAAATAATCTGCAGTCAGGGTGACTGGCTTTAGTTTGTATACCTAGAGTTTTTTAAGCAAGTTGCATCAGTTAGACCAGAATCAAAGCACCCCAAATAGTGCTCTGGATATTTCCTGAAGCTTGATCTTATGTGTAAGAAGAAAGGTATGATTTGTCAGGGAGAGACAAAGACAAGATTTCTGTCCTTTTGCTCCCTCAGTAAATATTCCCTTAATAGAGCTGTCCTGGGAGCAGCAAGCTTTGCAGCATCTTCAGTCAAAGCTCTCTGAAGGAAGTGAGGTGTTGCTGGATGACATTGTCTGTGGATGCTGTGTGTGTATTATTTCCTTTCTGTCCAGATCTCTGCTCAGCAGAACCAGGGATTACTTTCTGGCTCCTTGTTATTGCTATTTCTTCCTTTGTTTTCCTTACCAGCTTCAAAGTGAGGTAGAGAAACCCCTGCTCAACTTCAGAGAGAACTTTAAGAAAGACATGAAGAAGTGTGACCACCATATTGCAGACTTGCGGAAGCATCTGGCCAGCCGCTATGCAGCAGTTGAAAAGGTGGGAGCAGAGAACAAACTGGAGAGTTTACAAGACAGTGCTATTTTGGATAGAAAAGCAGCTGCCCCTGAAAATTTCTGTTCTGCCAGAAAGAACCACACAGGCATTTGCTGAGTGCTTTATTTTGTTAGTTATGCTTTGCTGGGCCCCAAATACCATTTGCTGCTTAGTTGAGATTTGAGAAGCTGGGGGCCAACATGTTACTGCTGAACTGGCTTGTGTTTGTTTGTTTTCATTCTCCCCTTCCCAATTTTGGGCAATATATGTCTGATGCATTTGGTGCATATACCCTTGCTCATGAGCATCTGGAAGTTACATCTATTGCCCTCAATTTAAAAAACCTTGCCTTAGAATAAGAGCAGGGTCCAGCCAAAGGCTCGCCTGGTTATGTATCCTATCATGCAAATGGACAAGGAAGGCAGTTCAAACCTGGCACAAGTCACAAACCCTCTTCCAGTTCCCTTTTTCTGTGCCTCACAGCAAACATCCCCACCTGAAAAACCCGAGGAGCAGCAGCAGCACTCTCATATGAAGTGCTGTTATAACATGAATATTCAGTAGGTAGCTGAGGTTGTGAATTGAGGAGAGATCTACCCAAAAAAATTGTTCTCTTAAGCCACAGCCAGTAGGAAACAGGGTGTACCTTTGCCTGAGCTGCCAAGACACTTGTGTTGCTTGGTTTGCTCATGAATATAAGTTGGAAAGGAAGATATTGTGCTCAGTCATCCCAGAACGTTGTTTGGAGTTTCATTAAAGATCAGAGTGCACATGCAGAAGTTCACTCTGGGCCAGAATTGTCGCAGAACACACAAGGTTATTATACTGTATGTATTCAGGGAAGGCAATTTTCTGCAAAACAGTAAGTTCCTCACAGTCATATCTGTAAAGAAACAGTCTTCAGTAAGGGTATTGAAAAGAATGAATTTAGAATAGCCTTGAGAAGAAGGAACAAAAAAGGAAAAAGCTGTGTCTGCAGAGTGCCAGAGGAAGCATGCAGCTGGTCACTGGATTGCTTTCCTGCAGCTCCCTCCTGTGACCTGCAGAGCCAAGGACAGGGGCTGTGAAACTGCAAAATGAAAAAATTCAAATGAGTTGCAGCTTACAGGATGGCATGGCTGAAACTGCAAGCTACTAACAAAATATCATCCAAATGTAGTTTTAAACACTAACAGGATAAAGAACAAATGTGACCTATATGTACTGTGTCCAGTTTTGGTGCTGTTAGAGCAGGTCCAGAGGAGGACCATGAAGAGTCTCAGAGGGCTGGAGCAGCTCTCCTAGAGACACAGGCTGAGCCAGTTGGGGTTGTTCAGCCTGGAGAAGAGACAGCTCTGAGGAAACCTTAGAGCACCTTCCAGTCCCTGAAGGGGCTCCAGGAAAGCTGGGGAGGGACTTAGGACAAGGCAGGGAGTGATAGGACAAGAGAGAAGAGTTTCAAGCCAAAAAAGGGGTGATTAGATATTAGAAGAAATTCTTTTCAGTGAGAGTGGTGAAGCCCTGACCCAGGTTGCCCGAAGAAGCTGTGGCTGCCCCATCCCTGGAAGTGTTCAGGGCCAAGTTGGATGGGGCTTTGAGAAACCTGATCTAATGGTAGGTGTCTCTGCCTCTGGCAGGGGTTGGGCCTGAAGGATCTTAAAGATCTCTTCCAACCCAAACCATTCTATGATTCTGTATTATAACAACTCTGTGCAAAACAAGTTATTTTTATTTTATATATTTAGGCAACCTCAGGTAACACCATGCTTATGTGATAATGATGTTTATTTGCTAAGACACTTTACTAATTTCCCTGTATAAGTTCAATAATGATACTAATAAGTCAGGCCTTAAAATCCTGAAGAACTTTAAAGTCATTTAAAGAATCAGTTGTAACCTGGCTGTAGGGTTTTATTTCTACATTACGAAGTGCTGTTGTCAAGAACCTGAATTAGTTTTTCTGAACTAAGCCTAGAAGTTCGTATTGTTAGAGTTTATGATATAAGTGCATATTGAATCCAGAGGTTACTCCAAAATAAATTTTGAAAGATATTTGAAATTATTTCAACAGTTTAGATCCTAAGAAAAGCAAATGGAAAAAGCATCCGATTAAAATCCTGGTTAGAGATTTGGAAGGAGCTCCAGCTCCCCTTTCTTCCTGAAAAAGTGAGAAAGTTACTAAGAAACATGGAAATATGATGATGCCTTTTGTTTTGTGCCTTTTTAAGAACCTGTGAAGAGTTCAGATACTTTTGTGATTGGTTGGTGACAACTTCTGTTTGGTGGTAGGACACTTCTTTGAACACCACATGCTGTGCTCAAAACCTGAATACCAGTTAGGACCCAGTTTTACACAAGGTCTCTGCTTTCTTCCTGACAAATCCTTTTGTGAAGGAGTCATAGATAGCTGAAAGCAGTCGGCAGCTCTTTTCCTCTAAAACATGTGACTCTTCATTTAATTACTCCAAGGCCCGGAAAGCCTTGACAGAGAGACAGAAGGATCTGGAAATGAAAACACAGCAACTAGAGGTGAAGCTCAGCAACAAGACAGAAGAGGAAATTAAGAAGGCAAGACGGAAGTCCACTCAGGCAGGTAAGTACCTGAGTCTGCCAGTGGGGCTGAGCACAGGCTCACAAATGGCAGGGACATGATGGGATGCAGCTGCCCATTTACCTGCGTGTTTCTTGGATTTTCATACTATAGCTACAAGTCAAAGTGAACCATTCAACAAATCTGCTTGGTATTAAATTCTATGAAGAAACAAGCCCAGTTTTTCCAAGTTGTATGTAAAAATTTATGGTTTTGATAGCTAGGGTGAGAAAGTAAAAGGAGGATAAATTGTCCTTTTGAGAAAGTATGCTGATATCACTGAAAGTAAATCTTGCAAAGTCAGATTCAGAGAAGCTGAGAATGGTTCTTCCTCAAATCATTCTTTCGTAAATTGCAGTCACCCACAACTATGTGGTTGCCTGTTATGCTTTCTGTTACTGTCTTTTTCCTTGAAAGTGAACTTTTTGTCTTTTTTTCCACTACTCTTTGGTGATTAAAATTATTTCTGCTCAAGGAAAACTGAGGATGTAGTAGTGTTCTTCACTGTACTGAGGACACAGCAACTTGATGTGACCTATGCATGTTTTACAGAGGCTCAAATCACTTTCATCTTGATCTTGAGATCTACAAAGCTGATGTGTGCAGCTCTGTTAGTACCTTTGCTGAAAATATGTTTTAACTAAAGCTTTCATGCTTCGTCCCTTCGTAGGTCCATTATTTGGCAGAATGGTCCTTCAGAGTTCTGACACTTTTAAAACTTCAGGATAGCCTGTCAGGGGGTTGAAGAGACTGAGAAGGGTAATTTGCAGTATGACAACGTGTATAAACAACCATTTAAACAGAAAAAAAAACTAATTTAAATAACCAGGTGTAACAAGTTCTTACGTTTTTATTTCTACAGTACATACTAGCAACAGGAGGCTCCGTGAGAGATGGTTTTTATCTGTCTGCAAATTCACAGCTTCTCTGTCTTCTCTTGGGTCCTTAGAAATTGTTTCTAATTAATGTTTATTGAAAAGTAAGGGAGAGCTGATGTTCCTGGCAGTACAGTGGCTCAGATTCACTTGGGTGGATGGAGGATAACCCCAAGACATATAGTTCCCAACGAACTTCCTGGGCTATGGGAGACCTAAATTCAGCCCTGAATCCTGGTTTCTTCACAGAGTTTTTTTACTACCTCAAGTTTCTTCTGGATTCATTTACTTCTTTGATTGCTCAATGGATTCCTGTTCTTCAAGCTTAATTTGTCCCTGGTTTATGTATCATGACCTTCATGCACCTAAAAGAACAGGATCAATTTGAATACTGGACATAGGCATCAAATTGTTACCAAAAGCATAACTGAGCCTTGTTTAAAGAAAGAGAATTTACTAGCTGGAGAGCAGTAACCTCTGAGACATGCCTTTCAGGTTTTCCACCCACTTTTCCCTCTCTGTCAGAGCAGAATCCTGCAACAAAATTAAAATCTTACAGTAACACAATTAGATGTGATTATTTCAATTTTCCTATTGAAAATTATATTAGATATATTATATTGAATAAATATATTATATTGAAAGCTATTTTCCCTTACTTGGGAGGAAGCCAGAGCTTGACTGGAACTGTGCATCTTCACAGGCAGTGGAAAATACACAAGAGTGAAACTGGGCTAAGGTTGCAGTTAAGCATCTGTCAATTTCATTATTGGTTTCCCATTTTAATTGTTTTCTTTTTCAGGTACAACTTTCTGCACATGACCATTTTTTTATCTGAGCTAACTTACTTTCATAGTTCTGTGCATTTTGTAAAATACAAGTTAGTTTCGGATGTTCCTTTTAATATCTTGTCTGTTCTCTCATTCTTTCTCACCCAGTCCCCTGATCTTTTTACTCCAGGACCATGCATTTTGTTGAGATTTTTTTGCAGAAACATGATGTAACAGAACCTAAACTGCCTTTTCTTTCTAAGCTCTGTAATACTGGTTAGAGAAGACTCATGTATTGCTGAACTTTTCAGGGGATGATCTGATGCGCTGTGTGGATCTTTACAACCAAGCTCAGTCCAAGTGGTTTGAGGAAATGGTGACAACCACTCTGGTATGTAACAATGTGTAGCACCTTGCATCTCTAACATTGCCAGATTGTAATAGTGTACAACATTCCTCAGTCATAGCTAGTTGTAGTGCAAAGCAGTGGAAAAAATTAGATGATAAATATCCCATTGTATTTTTCTTTCCTTCTAAGAAAAACTTACATCATCAGAAGAAGGAAGAAATAATTGTTTCTTTGCAGAAGGCATTAAGCCAGTTCAGGGCTGCTTAGGTGCCAGAACACTGGAATTGTGCCCAGGAAGGATGAAATGTAATGCACAAGAAAGATGCTGAAATATGTGATAAGTTACTGAATCCATTTATACATTAATGAATTTTACAATTTCTTCAAATCAGTATTGCCAGCTCAGAAGAGGCATGCTTATATTGCTCAGCTTTCTGTTTCTCTGAAGGTAATAATTCAGAGTATTCACCCTAGGGGTGGATACCTTTGGCTTTAGTCACCAAGAAGCTAAGATAGAGCTTTGATGAGCTGTATTCCCTGAGATACCTGTACTTTGGCTTTAGGACTCCTCCCCCCTTCTCTATTGCCTTGCTGAACAACAAGCATTTGCTTTCAAAAGTGGGAAATAAAAATGTCTTTTGCGTCTGTTTTTCAGAGCTAGCAACAAAGCATACAAAGCTGCTTGTAGGAAACAGATTCCCTCTTGCTTGCAGTGTCCCTGGAGACAGTAGCTCCTCTCTCTCTGCCTTGGTTGTCTCTCGTTTGGAGAGGTTTTGACCTTGTTTTCTGTCATTAGGCTTAGGCTGAAGTAAATTGTGTTTCTTGCTATCTCTGATTCTCTGCAAATCAGAGAGATGTGCAATCACAGAGTTCCGCTCCAAAGCATGACCCTGGGGTAGGATCACACTGGCTGATGACCTTTTGTGTGTCATCCTTTCTCTGGGCCTTCAAGCTCGGCTTCCAAGAAAAATATGAACTTGTTTTTCTTTGTGTTTAGGAGCTTGAGAGATTAGAAGTTGAAAGGGTAGAGATGATTCGACAGCATCTTTGCCAGTATACACAGCTGCGACATGAGACAGACATGTTCAACCAAAGTGTAAGTCTGCTTTTTGTTCTGTCCCTTTGGTCTTTCCTGTGCTTGAGCTGAGCAGAATGTTCCTTATCCTGATCCGACTAATCTCTATCAAAAGGAGATGTGAAAAGTGTAATCAGTCATCTCGTTATTTTGCAGCAGCATTGTACTGCCACTCTACAGTCCTGTTCCTCCAGGCCGCTCTGATCCTGGTTACATTTCACACCCCTGGATCACAGCTTTTTGCTGGGGAACATGCAGTGAATTGATTCACATTTGGCCAGCATGAACTCACACATTCCTGCAACATTCTGCTGTGCCAGCAATATTCAGTGCCCCTTGAGGTCATCTGTACCTTCCAAGGAAGATGGTAAATAGTTTCACTGGTGGGATAGGTAGTATATTTTTTTATTATTAAAAAATGGCTAGTTTTCAAATATTAAAATGAGAGGGATATATGCTTCAGCACATGGTTGTATTTGGTATGAGATATACATTGCCAGACATGAGTCAGAGACCAACTGGCCAGTGCCAGGCAAAGGAAGCCTGTCTCTGCTTGATGTTAAAAGTCTGCCTCTTCTCTGCTTCCCACTCTGTGGCTGCACATTCAGATCTTGATTTTGTCCACCAAGTCTCACATCCATGCAACATGTGTATTCTCATTTGCCTGAAAATGCAGCTTAGACATTTGCATAGCTGCTCTGCACTTCAGAGCAATAACTGTCTGTGTTTGAAACGTGCCCTTGACATTTTGATTCTTGTTTTGTTTGTTTTAGACAGTGGAGCTTGTGGATCAGTTGCTTCGGAAAGTGGATCCTGCCAAAGACAGGGAACTGTGGGTAAAAGAACACAAAACTGGAGATATCCGACCTGTGGACATGGAAATATAGACTGATCTGTACTTGTATGTGATGAGTCCACTGAATTAACCAGGCTCGTGTTTTTTGAGGGTCAGCAAGAGCACAGGGAAAAGGTTGTTCCATTACCAAACACCTTGTAATTTATGCCTGTATGGGCTATCTCTGTTACATTTAGTCCTCATTGTGCTAAGACTTGCACCAGACATTCCAGGATGAAAAAAACAGATGTGTGCTTCCCACCAGAGGTTCCCAATTGCACGCAGCTTCCAGAAGAAATCTGCTTTCTGGTACAGAGAGAGCTGAATTCTTCAGTGACTTTGTGCTACACCCTGTGCATGACTATCTTTATATAGTATGTTAGAACAACCATGCAGTGAGCCTCTGGCCAGCAGGTAGATAACTGTCTGAACATGATGCAGGAGGTAAGGAAGTCCTGATCATGAATCCCAGGTCTGTCACTGACTGCTTTCATGGCCATAGGCAAGTCAATTAACTTTTCTGGCTCCCCCATCTATAAAACACGCTTATCTCACAGGAGTGTTCTCTGAATACATTTATTTCATAACACAATTCTCCCAAAATCTATGGGGAAGACTCCTGTTCTTCCTGTTTTACACTCCCTCTCAGGGATACATAAACCCGTTATCATCATAATTTCTGTTCTCTGGCGATCAAAAGGGTTGAAGGTGTTACCATCACTGTTATTTATCAGAAAGTCTTGGTTATGTTATACCTACCTCATTAGCTGTCTGAGTGCCCTCAAGGACAGAAAGAGGTTATAGGAATAAATGGTATGTTCAAAACCTTTCCTGCCTATGCAGGGTGTTTTCTCACAGAATCCCCTTAAAGGCAGTCCACTAATATTTTATTTGACTTCCAGGTTTGAGTTGCCTTTTGTTGGTTCCTTCAGGTGAATATAACAGCCTTTAGATATCTTTAATAATCAAGTTTGTTGAGCTGATTTGTGAGGTTTATATTTTTAGCATGATTTTCAAAGGTGCCATGAATCTGTGATGCTACATTTCATTAAATGTAGATGTTTGTACCCAGCACTTCTTCACCATCAGGTTCTTATCCTTAGCTTTTTCTTTTGTGACCCTTACTGCAAACTACCAAAAATTCAACACTGCTTTTGACACATAGTGTAATGTAGTTTGGAGACTGGTTTTGAAAAGGTATTCAGTTTCTTCTCCTGACATTATTTCTGATTGATTATTCAGATATGGTGTTCATACACTTTTCAGCATTTCGTATAATGCCAAGATTTATTTAGGTACAGCAGAAACCGTGATTCTCACCACTGTGGCCTTTACTTAGTGTTTACTATCTTGTTACCTAAAAGTTCCCAAACTGTATTATTTGACTGGATGCACAGTTACACTGCACTTTATGCTACTATACTTTTTTCCTCAGCATCAGCATTGTATCCTTCCTTTCTGTTACTGCTATTCTAGTTTGTTTGGTTTTTTTCACCATCCTCAAAGTGCTGTGATTAGATCATTGAGAATATTCATAGAATTATAGAATTGATTTTGATTGGAAGATACCTTTAAGATCATCCACTCCGACCATTAACTCAGCACTGCCAAGTCCACCACTAAGCCATGTCCATAAGCACCACATCCAGGGATGGTGACTCCACCCCCTCCCTGGGCAGTGTATTCCAGTGCCTGACCACCCTTTCAGTGAAGGAATTGTTCCTAATATCCAGTCTAAACCTCCCATGGCACAACCACAGGCCATTCCTCTTCTCTTGTTGCTTGTTACTTGACAGCAACCCCCCCTGGCTCCAGCCTCCTCTCAGGGGGTTGCAGAGAGCCACAAGGTCTCCCCTCAGCCTCCTCTGCTCCAGGATCAACACCCCCAGCTCCCTCAGCTGCTCCTGGGTAGACTTGGGCTCCAGACCCTGCTCCATTCCCTTCTCTGGACACACTCCAGCCCCTCAATGTCCTTCTGGTCCTGAGAAGCCCAGAACTGACCCCAGGCTTGGAGGTGCAGCCTCCCCAGTGCCTAGCACAGGGTGACAATCCCTGCCCTGCTTCTGCTTGCCACACTAATGCTGATACAAGCCAGGATGCTGGTGGCCTTCTTAGTCACCTGGGAACATGCTAGCTCATATTCCACTTCTTTTGATCATCAGCCCCAGGTCCTTTTCCACCAGGAACTTTACAGCCACTCTTCCCCAGCCTGGGGTGGTTGCCTGAGTCACTTGGTCTTTTTGAAGGTCATACAGTTGGTCTTGGCCCATGGATCCAGCCTGTCCAGGTCCCCCTGCTGAGCCTTCCTACTGTCAGGCAGACCCATACTCCTGCCCTATGTGGTGCTGTCTGCAAATTATTGAGGGTGCACTCTATCCCCTTGTCCAGACTATTGATAACCTTTACAAATCCAGAGACATAGACAAGTCTTATCTAAAATTAATTTTTAATAATTGCTGGAGTGATTATTTTTCTGGTTTGTCATTCCAGACTGATTTTACCTATTGTTCTCTTCTCTCGGACATCTTTTTACGAGGAAAGATTCAATCCTATATTGTAGATGTTTCCACAGCCCATTTCTCTGTTGCATCATTAACCTTTATAAACCTTTGCATGTTGACAGGTGCAATGCCACAACCAGTCAGCATTGCTATTTCTGGCGTGACACCTCCTGTCCTACACGTCTGAATTTGTGACTGCCCTTATTCACAGTGTTAGGCATGCAGCACACTGTTATATGAGCCTTCCCTAAGTTCCTGCAAAAACCATTGCAATACAAATGAAGCGTGGCTTGCCTAAGCTTTGTGTAGCTCAGGTAGTAGAGTGCATGCTGCATGCACTTCTCTAGATTCCTCTTTTGCTGCTCAAGCAGGGAAGTTTCAGTATGATCTCTATCTTTCAGTCTTCTTTTGATTTATTCCGTGTCTTGGTTTTGAGGGTTGTTTTGGGTTTTTTTGGCACTCTATACTTACCCTATTTCTACCATGCACTTTTTTCTTTTAAAGAACAGATGCAGGATGAGCTTTCAAAACTTCCAAGTATCAAAAATGAATGGAGCTGCAGGTCAGGTTGACCCCTGTAATTTAGGCTGTATTGTAAGTCAAAATAAGCACTCTTGACACCTCACCACATTTTTGTTTCAACTGTAAAACCATGCTAGTTGTGCACTTTATACAGTATTGTCCTTAACAAGTATCTGAAATAATCTGCTTTCAATTGCACTTTATTCTTCCTCTTTCTTTAAGGGTCTTTTTTATTTTATCTGATTTGGACTGGAATTATTATATGTTAGCACAGTTTTCTCTGAGGACTGAAATCCATTTTCATTCCCCTACTAAGGTGTATTTAAGCTGCTCTTAATTCTTCATTGTATTTTCTGGTAATTATTTACCCCTGCTTTATTGTTTTGGGGGGTTTGGGGGGGGGTTTAGTTTGGTTTGGGTTTTTTTTTGTCTTTTGGTTTTTGTTTTGTTTTTTTCCCCCAGTAGTTTTCTTACTGCTAGTTTTTCATCCATTAGGAATGTTGCAGGAATGTGTGAGCTGCACAATGTGAAATTCTCCTGATACAGAGTCTGTATCTCTTCTTCATTTCAGTAGTCTGGGGAGAGCATTTGTACCTAGCTGTTAATCTTACCAGGCCCAGCAAACTCTCATGTGGGGCTGCTCTGCAATGGGTGAAATACTTCTACAGTAAGAGGAAGTTTTGCTGTTGCTTGCAGTTTTCAGCTTATTTCCTGCAAAGGATGATGTTCCTTTGTGATACAGAACTGCATACAGGAGTATCAGTGTTACTGTCTCATTCACTTCTGTATCTCATGTATCCTGGACAGTGTGATGTTTTGTGCTTTGTGATTTCCCACAGCTTTGAATCTGTTGGCTGTCTAGTACCAGTGCTGGAGAGGTGCTTACCAGCCATAACCTCAACTACCATACATAATGAGAATATTCTATTCATAACCCCTGCCTATGTCTTTAAAACCATCTTCTAGTACTGTGTACACAATAGAGATTCCGTGCTAGAAGTCTTCTTCTAAGGCATTCTTTCAGCTTGTTTCCTAGCAGAACTGATGCTGGATCCAGTGCTGTTGGCTGATTCCTGTTGGAGTAGATGAGCTGAAAGCAATGAGACTTTTACCACATGGGCCAAGTGACTCTTCTCCCATCACTGGTAAGAATCTTGTTGCTTTCATAGAGCAACATCAAAAAAGGCCTAATTATCAGATTTCCAGTCTGCTCCAAATTTACTCAAGTCTTAACTCACATTTCTGTATCAAATCAGTTGTTCCCTTATAGGGATGTTCTTTCATTATTTGACACTGGGATCTTTAGAGATAGCTTTATATTTTTTAAATGTTAAAATATTGAACCAGCAGTGAAAGTCATATGGAAACTCCTCTTATGTCTCTCAAAAGCTTTTACCCTGTTGCAGCCATGTCTGAGCTGCTGTTGGGTAGCTGTGCACCACCTCATGTTGTACAGTCACAGTAAACACTGAAGTTGTTCTTCCTTCCATGCAAACTTGTGCTCTTGCTCTCTTTACCCTTTAGGCATCTGAGTGGTTTTGTGTTGCAGAATTAGCTGCTGTTTAACTGACAGCCCCATGCTGTAAATAAGTGTGTGTAGCTGTCTTGGGATGATGAACTACACTGAGATTACCTCTTTTTTCTTGATGTTGTTTTGGTTTTTCTAATGGGAATTTTCTGTGAAGCATTCACAGAAAACTTTTAAATTCTCAGTAGTAGTTGTAATTTCTCAGACCTTCTCAGAACCTCTTTACACTTGTCCCTGCTTTTAATGTCATAATTTATATATTTGCTGCAAGTTAGTAGAAAAGTGCACTGTTCTTTTCACCTGCTCCTTGGAAGTGCTTTTCACTCAGCAATTTCTTGGAATACAACAAGGAGCATGTAGATGATAAGAGACTTTCAAAATCAGGCTAACAAATGCACAAGCCTCTTTTTTCCATAGTTGTTGGGTACATGTATGAAGTCATGATTAAGAACTGAGAACCTCAAATACTTAATGTATAAGACATAGTCCCTTCATGTGCGGTTCTCAGCAGCTGCACAAGTGAATGTTTGTCAGGGTGTGGGCATGGGCCTCCAGCTCACCTTCTGCCATGGCTGTAAAAACCCAAATTTAAAATTAAGGGGAAAAGTAGCTCTGCCCATCTATTTCTTCAGTCACAGGAAGAAAAAGAACACTGCTTACCTAGGTGGGTCCTTCATTATCAAGCACCTTAAGAAATCCAGACCAGCACCTTGAAGGTCCCCTGGAACGAGTAGATGTGACTTTTTGGTGTGATCAGTTGATTGTCACCTTCTGAGTTGAAAGCATACTTGCAATTTGATTGTGCTCTTTGCACTCATGCAGCTTGCCAGATCTGTTCCTAGAGATGGCACTCACAGTCTGGTGTCCTGAGGCAGTCCTGGTGACCCTTAACATTTCCATTCTGCAAAAACTAGATTTTCAAAAGACAGTTTTCAAAATAATGAGTTTTCCTAATCTCAGACCCTTCTAGAAAGCCTGTTGGGTTTTGGCTAGCCAGCATGTATTGAAATAGGAGGATGAGGTCACAGAGGTTGCTGTGAACAGTTCTGGCCTCCTGTATTCTCACAGTGGTAGGGAACAACTGATGAGCATCCTTTGCACAGCAGAGATGTCTGCCATTTTACCAGAGGAGCCTTCTGGTCACATTATACTTAACCAGGTGCACAGTAGTCACAGGTAGATTAAAATTAAAAACAGACAGATAGGGCTGGAAAATATTTATCTACCCCAGTGACATTTGAGCTTCTCAGCACAAGGCACTCATCTCCCTCAGACCCCAATGGATCCAGTAACAGGCTCATCACTCTCCAGATTCTGCTTAGCACATGAAAATCAGTCCGAAACAGTCCCTTGTATCTATTGCTTGATGCAGGACTCTCCAAGTAGCACCTGCTGGCGGGAGACCAATATGTGGCAACACCACACTGGTGACAGCAGAATGTTTTTTGGCCTTTAGTAGTGCTGTGATGTTCTGCACCCTTGCACTGAACTGACCTGAGCTTGGAGCACGCAGTCTCTGTGTTGCATAATGGTGATGAAGTCTGTTCTGCCAGAAGATCCTCATCTTTTCCTGAGAAGCACTATTGTGTAAATAATTTTCATTGTTTTGTCTTATAGCAGATCCTATTCATAAAAGCATTCATCTTTTAATTCTTATTTTTTCATTTTCATTGTTACTGTAGCTAGCCCTCCACCACTGAGGTACACCTGTTTTCAGGGTCTTTTCTTTCATTTTAAATTTTCATAGAAGGTTTCCGTTGCTTTAATGTGCTGACCAAGCTTCATCCTTTTGAATGTTTTCTGAGAGTGGTAAGTGTATGCTTTTTGCAGGGGTTATTTTGGTTTTTCTTTTGGAATTTTATATCAGCCACTGGCTTTGAAAGCGTAATGATTCCTTTTTGTGATAGTCACTTTATTTTCTTATACCCTTCCATGACAGTTTTTCTGAAGGGACCAACACATAGCACAATTTGACTTAAATTTCTAATCCCGTGTGTTCCTCAAGGCAGAAACCTTTCATGCCTAATGATGCACCTGATTCTAAGCATTACACATGAATAAAGTCTTTTATAAATCAGTAAAAAATAGGTCTTATGTTAACCACATAATTATGACAGAAAATATATATGAGTTTGAAACATTCAAATTTAATTCCCTCAACTTATATTAAGTTGAACTATTTCAGGTGTGTCATTAGAGGCAAACTCTGGATATTCAGAACCAAAGCTTTTCAGCTCCAGTATTCAGGTTCAGTGAGTGGACAAGACTGTAATTTTGAATATATGCAGTCTTTCAGAGCTACTGATTTAACAAGTAACTTGAGTAATGACTGGTATCACAACCCTACTAAAATTCTGCTAGACATTCCCCTTGAAGTGCCTCTTTAAATTGTGTCTGGTACAAGCATGTAAAGTAGAGTTTCACCCTACAAATTTCCAAAACTCAGGAGCAGTCAGTATGCATAGATCTGTGCAGGATTCTCAGCCCTCCTTCCTTGCTCTGCACTGTGCATGCACTCTTTTAGGACATCCACTTATCCAATAGACCTGCATTTCTCTCACTGACCATTTAATGTCCAGCACAGTCATCCTAAATTCTCAATGCCAAAAATGGAGTAAGAAATGTAAGACTTAAAAGGAACTGCATTTGATGGAGTGTTGCTCACCTAATCTTCAGTATAGAGGTTTCAGCAGAATGAGCAGGGAATTCTGCATAAAAATAGTTGGGTAAGTGGCATTTGAGGCCTAAGTAGGCCTTTATTGTGTAAAATAAAAAAACTTTTAAGTAGTTTTGAGAAGAAATTTTCTGATATTGGAAGTCTAAAGCTGATCAGTGATTTCAGGGATCTCACATATGGATGACATGATAATCTTATTGGTATGAGCTGAACTCTCTGGATGTGATGACTGAGATTTTCAGAATAGCCTAAGGAGTTTGGATGTCCATTTAATATTTTTTTACTACAGCAGGTCAAAAACACTCTCTAGGGACAGCAACCTGTATATAGTACGAAAAAAAGCAGGTACTAGTTTGGGAGAAATATTTTCTTCTCCTCCTTAGATGGTTTCTTTTGGCAGCCCAAGACAGCATGAAAAACGCACTAGTTTTGCAGACATTCTAACAGCCGGGATTCAGAGGTGGGCCAGATCACCAGTCACACACTAAACCAGAATTTTATACTAAAACAAAGTTGCTTATTATTATTGTGTAACTTTTGCTAAGTACTTCTAAATTTCTAGCAACGTTGTCTTTTGCCAGTACTAATAACTTATTTTTAAAGATGTTTAACCAAAACTTTGTAACTTTCCACAAATTCTGGATTAATAGACCCCCTACAATAGTTTATGTATCATGCAGCCTCTGTTTGGGTAACTAATAAATCTTGGATCATTGTGCAAATTACAGGATGGTTTTTGTTCCATCAGGGTACATGAAGGAATCGCTTACTGAATTTAAGAAGTTGAATGTAGGAAAGATTTAAGGGGCAGATCTTCAGCTTGGGTAAACTGTCAGAGTTCAGTGGAAGCAACTTTGTCAGCTTTGGATCTTGTTCTTCAGTGTTGACAGTGTTTCCTATACATAATTTTTCTGTCTTACTGTAAAACAATTTCATATGGTTAAACTGTATTTTCCTATATTGTTCTGCAAGTTTATATGCACCACAGTGCTCATCTCATCTTCTGTAAAATAAACTGTACAGAGACACATTGGGCATGGAATTGTCTTTATCCAGTTGCTTTTTCTTTTACCAAAGCCGCACACCTTTTGCTTGTAGTATCATCTAAGACCACTTGGGGTGCCATATGCACATGTACTATTTCGCTGCTAACAGCTTAATGCAGTTTGCATTTTCAGTGCCATCAGTCAGATGTAATCACCTTGTACTTACCCTTTTCACATCTTTGCAGGATACGCAGATGAGTGTAGTCCCTAAAAATTTATTTTATTAGGAAATCAGTTTGGGAAACACCTGTACCAGTGTGGTTTTGTTTCTTAAAAAGGCAGAAAAGATGACCATTATCAGTCTGAAAGCACCTGACCTGATATGGGCATGCATTAAATGATCTGTAAGTCTTCTACTTCCAATCAGTCCTTTACCTGCAAGTTCCACATTTATATTGAAGTTTAGTTGAAAACATTGTTTAACTTTAAAGGTTGTTGTTTAATACATTATTCTAGTTTGGATGTTTGAGTTTACATTCTGGCTATTTTTCTTACACAAAAAATCAGCCTTTTCACAATCCTTCAAGTCCAACAGCTCCCTTCAAAAGCAATCAGCATGTGAAAGTGCTATAGAAGCAGAGCTCAGAGCACATGAGTGTTGCTGTTCTGCAGAATATAGCCCCACCTTCCTAGCAATGTGTGTGACTCGGGGACATTGAAGGTAGTGGCATTATCCACACATCTCATAAACCTCAGAGGAATTTGTCTGGTTTTCACCTCATGTTAAAATTGAGTTTCTGCAGTCATCAGTAGAATGGCATCCTGCAGCTCCGCACTGATGCGGTAAGTAGTTGTACACTCAGCTCTGGAAAAGAAAAGAAGCTTGGCTTTCATAGCAGAGTCTTTGCACCTTGCCTAAAGTAGCCTAAATCTGTTAAAAACTTTCAGAATGCTGTTTCAGATGCACAGACCAGTTTGGTGAATACTTAATTCTCCACATACCGTGGTATGTTTAACTGGAACTTCCCAGCAAACAGTAATTTATGGTTGTAGAGGACTTTGATACAACTTTGAAACTCAAGATGGGGGGTTACTGTACAAGCCATGACACTTTTTTGCTATGCTTCTGCCAGCAGTCAGAAGAACGTACCAGTGGAAAGCCCTTAGTGGACAGTGGAAGTAGCAGCGTGGCAGCCTCACAATCTGCATTATCTATGTAACAGCAGGAGATTTTACTCCATTCTGCACAGGAGTACCTGTGCTAGGCTTTTGCAGCCAAAGTAATTAAAAAATCGGTTTGGATTCTCCTGTGCAATTAAACCTTTGAACCTGTCAGTGAAGGGCATCAGTGAAGAGTTTTGAATTCAAGCTACTTTCGGAACTGAGAGGTAGGTATGTTTTGTGCCTCAAGCTGTTATCCAATACTTGGGAACTTCCTTTAGTTTTAAGTAAAATTAACAACAATACAGTCTACATCTTCTGCCATTCCCTGGTCAGCAATAGGACTCTGAACACTCTAGTTATGTACAAGTTTTCTATATAGTGAACTGGCCAGTTATGTCAGGAGTATTCTAACTTGTATTTTTATTTGCAAATATTAAGTGTAAGTGGAAATCTGAGGCTGCATGCACACCATCAGATTGGATCAGATCCCATTTTGTTCTGGATGCTGCTCCTCACAACACCTGCACTGCTTTTGTGCTGGCTTCCTTCTGCCTTTGGGGATGGAATGACTCCGTCTTGTTGAAGGCAGAATTTGTGAGCAGTTCAGTCATCAAAGTTACGAGAGAAGTGCTTTGAGAGGCAGGGTCTTGATTGCACTCTGTAAAATGGTGCTGTGGCCCTGCCCTGACAAGCCTTGGCCCCACATGCTCTTTCCCTACCCCTGCATGCACTGGTGCAGCTCCAGCTGCAGGAGACTGCTGAGCAATGCTGGAAGGAAATGCTAAATCCCCAAGCAGAGGAAACTTAAAATACCTCCCACTGGAGGAGGGGGTGGGACACAGTGGGATGTACTTGGATGAATCATTGGAGTCCAGTTCTGAGCAGGACTTTGAAAAGAAAAGAGCTGGTTTGCTATGACAAATTCCTACTTTGCTTTTTAGTGCTGGCCCTGTTGAGAGCCCTGGCAGGGTGCAGTCCTGCCTGCCCTCTGGGTGGGTGGTGCTGTGGAATCCTTGGCTGCTTTGGAAAGCTGGAATTTTCTGAGAGACTGGTGACTGTTAACCTCACCTAGAATATACTCTTTTAGACTGTTCAGAGATGGGAGAAATGCAGTGCTTTGGATGAGGTGCAGCTGTGTGGTTTGGGCATACACCTGTGTTGCTGTTCCTGGTCCATGTGCCACAGGTAGGACATGTAGAGCCCCTTCCCAGTCCTTTAATGGACAGATTCTGAACTGTAACTGTTACAACAGGAAGAAGACTGAACAGAAGCCTGGGGAAAACATGGGCTGCCCCCTGCAACTCAGAAAAAAATACTAAAACCAGCATGAGGGGGGGTAGGGGGGGAGCTATGGCAGTCCTGATAAGTGCTGTGACTGCGAACTGCACTGTGTCCAATGGCACCTGCTCAGGCTCTCTTGTCCTGGGTGCTGTCCGAAGAGGCTGCTTGCACAGAGACATCCCACTCCAGTAAGTAAATAATATAGGAATGTAATAAGGCAGTGGTGGCTGAATGGGGATTTTATACACTGTATTTCAGGACTAGGCATCTGCCTAGGCAGTCTTAGGCTGTTGCAGATAAGCATGGTGCTGATGGCAGGGTGCTAATAATAGGGTGCATCTGCATCCTAAGACAAGGTGATGAACCAGGTTCATCCATGGAGTTTTGCCCAGAGCAATAGGAGATGAAGGAGACACAGGACTAGGAAATAAGGCTGTAACAGAGGTTAAAGGTCCATCCCAGAAGCAAATCTGGAGGTGGCTGCTCCTGCAACTGAACTTAGACACTTACAGCTCAGGCCTGAACTGAAAAGGTGCTCCTGGAATCATGGGCAGTGGTTGTGGGCAAAAGCTCCAGGTCAGGCTGGTGAGGGGAGGTAAGTGATTGGTGAACCTAAGGACCTGTCAGACATCGATCACATGGACCTCTCTGCATCTCTATTGGCCATCGTACAAATAAAAGAACAGACAAATCTGCTTTGCAGAGGACAGAGAACAGACAGAACCAGATTGCAGAACATCCTCACATACAAGTGAATTTTCGACCGTCAGGATCTTTTATGTTGATTGAAACCACAGAAATACTAATGCCACATGTCGTCCTGAAAGAATCTTGCTTGTATAAATTACTGTCTCAAATTTTATACAAATGAAAAAAAATTACAAACACTCAACAGTGAAGTATTTATTGGAGGGACAAACAGTCCAGTCTCACTGGGTAATGCTGCATGCTCTGTTTGCACAAGCCCCTGAAAGCAGAGGATGAGAACATCTCACTCTGATTTTATTTGACTTCCTGTTTTATCATGTAGAGAACCACTCAGTCTCCTGGAGCTACAGCATAAGTGATACTCTTTTTATTTATGGAGCTATGTTTTGGTTTTGTTTGGGTTTTGGAGATTTTTTTAGACTTTGCAAATGCTTTTAAGATTCTGCTTGTTGGCTCAAAGACACTAGGACTCTCATATCAGCTGTTTGGATGTCTTTAAGATTTTTCCAACCTGGTGACAATCCAGGCTCTCAACTCACAGGTCCAGGCTTTAGGATCTCCTCTCACTTGCTGGAAGTCTATTTAAAATGGGGAAAGGTTGCTGGATGGCACTGTGGTTAACTTTGAAACATGGAAGTCAAGTCAGCACACCCTTTTAGCACTGCTCACATCCCCTGCAAATGTGTTATAGTTTTATGCTTAAGAGTGTAATTAACTGCCTAGTTGCTGTGGTGCTTACATATTTTGAAGGAAGATGTGTTGTCAGTGCCTTTTTTGTCCTTAGTTGCCTTCTCCATTTCCACCAGACTTCATCAGCCTTATCTACACCTGCTGCTGTTTCTGTGCCAGGTTTTTCTCCAGTCCTTATGGGACTGCTCCCCTTCGTGCAGAGCTGCAACAGCAGCTCCAGGGACGGAGGTATATGAACAGTAATGCTTTTCTGGACACCTCAGGTGCTAGGGAACTCCATGTTTAATATGGTCCAAGGAGCATAATACTCTCACCATGCCTAAGTCACAAGATAAATGAGCAGATATACTGATATGAAGATAGACAGACCGATCAGTCAGTGACTGATCAACTGATCTCCTGTGATACCTTCTTCAAATAAATTTCAATTAAAAAGCAACCATGTCAAGGGTGTCAACCCATCAATCCAGCCTGTCAGGGTCCCTCTGCAGACCCTTTCTCAAGGGACATCCACACTCCTGCCCTGCTTGGTATCACCTCTAGAGGAATTCAGTCTTTTTTTAAATTGGAGAAGGCACAATCAACAGAAATTTAGTGTCTGGTACTGGAAAGGGGTAGTAGACAAATCCACCTCAATAAAATGCTAAGTAAGCAGAGTGCACAATCAGCTAAAAAAACCTCTTAAAACCACAGATATATTTTAAAGTGGATCAAATATTTACATTTTATTAATATTCTTACTGAAATATACAACATTGTATAAATTAAGCCTTCATAAACTGTTAAAGGAACAGCTTTTTTTTTGAAAAGTACCAGAAATGTGATAGCTCAAATACGTTCTTGCCAGAAGAGCATCCGCAGCACTGCCACTGGGTAGAGGGAGGACGTGACTGGGGCCCTTGAGTAGCCCTGAATCTCAGTTATTTGACATATGGAATCACAGACTAATTAAGGTTGGAAGGGACCTTCAGAGGTCACCAGATCCAACCCCTCCACTCAAGCAAGGCCATGTACTTGCCTAGTATATGCTTTATTACATTTGCAGGCATTTACGCTAAAATAGAGTATTTGCCAGTAAAGTATAGGAAAAATTGTGAACAAATGCTATGTAATTAGCTGCAAGCTAGATAGTTACCTGTCTGTGCTTGGAGCATATGGTTACATTGTAGATAAATATTGCCTACTAATCCTTCTGTTGATTTTTTTTTTATTTTTTTTTTTTCATTTCAGTATGCCAGTTGTCTGGTGTTCACCATTTTGGAAACTGGCTCATAGAATATAAACAAACTTAGCTGAATATCTTAGATCCCTGGGTGATCTGTATGTGACAATTAGAAGTTTATCAAGGTTCTTGTTAAATGCTTAAAGAAGGATGTCACAATATTCTTTTGGTACTGTCACTAACCCATGTCATTATCCATTTTGAGTCTCCCACGAGGAAGGTGGGAACAGCTCTTACTACTGATCTATTTTTTCATTTGAGTCACAGGTAAGGCAAACCTCTAGATGCATCAAAATCCATGTCTACCAAAAAAATAGTAAAAATAAAAGTGAGAACACAAATTGTATCAAAATATTCCATTTGGGTACTTTCAAAAAATAATATTTTGGTCTTTCATTTTATGACATTTCCAGTGTCACTAAACATTCAGTGACAATGCTATAAAATGCAAGCAAAAGCTAGTTTCTTCCCAAGTTTTGTTTTTTTGTTTTAATATATATGTAAATCCTTTCATTTTGCTTAAACAAAGTGTGTCTGGTTTGGTCTACACACATCTCTATTTATGAAACACACCTATGTAAGAGAAAAGTAAACAGCTTCTCTATTATATGAGTAGAATGGCAATAAATCATGGATGAAGTTCCAGGGACACAATGTAAGTGTCCAGAGTCTACACATTTCCAGAGTACTTCCTGCTCACATGTTCATCACTTTCACCATCTTCCAGCCTGGACACCTTGACCCAGCAAAACTCTTCTATCACAGCCACACAAGTTAGCACCATCTATATCAACGTTGTCCTCAGACTAGGAAAACAAGGACTAGTGGGATGCTATGTCCTCCTTTCATTGCACATCCCAAAGATCTGCACAGCCTGGAGGTGAAAGATCTTCCAAAATACTGTGGCTGTTGGAAGATGCTGTCCTAGTGGATAGCTTTCTAAATCTCACTTTCTTCAAAGACTTCCTCGGTTGTCTCTCCAGTGGTGACTTCTCCTTCACTGCTGTCTGACACGCTTGCCCGTGGATGAGACGAATGAGCAGAGTCTGGCTCTGGGCTGAGATTTGTCCTTGGGCTTGTCCTTTGCTTCACAAGCACCCGTTGGAGCTGCATACCCCAGGGCTCACTTGCCTCCAGGCACAAGTGGTGTTTGCTGCTGTGGTGATGTTTTCTTCGTTTCTGTGAACATTTCTGGAGGTATTTTATGTTTTCCCCAGGAAAACAGAGTTTACAGCCAAAGGGATCTGCCAGCAGGAAGCGGGACCACTGCTTCTGGAGCTCTGCTTTCACCTGGGGGGAGAAGAAAAGAGTCTGTCCATGGTGACACCCTGTAACCCCCCTGCACTCCACCAACCTCAGTGCCAGCTGTAAAATGAGGACTGTGGAAGCACTGAACCTCCCGGACTTTTGTGGTGCACCTCTCACCTGGACAGGTGCTTTTAGGGTCGAAAAAGACTTGTTTGCTAAATCAGTGTTAAAACTCCACCTCTTCACAGTAATTTGGAAAGCTTCTCCTAGCCCCTGAGTCTCTGATACACCGTGGTCTTCACACGTATGTGTGGGACAGCTCAAGTGGCTATTGTGGCCTCAGACTGGCCCAGGGCTTCTGCTGGCATGGAGTAGAAAGCGAAAAGAGCAGCTTTTAATTGCTGAGGAGTCAGGCTAGAAGTTCTGTGCCTTTTATAAGTGTTAGACAACTACTCCTGTATTGCAGGCAAGTGTCATCTCTCTTTTTAATAATTGCTTCAGGTTTCCTTGTTAAATGTTAGGAAAATACAGCCTGACTTGTACATAGCCCATCTAGTTTGTTTCACCAGTGCCTTTAAGGTGTCCAAATTCCTGTACTTGTGTCAGTGCAGTGTGTCCCACGCCAGCTGCCTTAAGTGCTGCTGACACTGGGTACATATTATTGCAAGTAATGGAAGTCTGCGCCCAGACAAAACATAAGGGGACTACAGACAGTGAGATTCAACTCAGAAAACACTTTAAATTAAATTACATTAATTACACAGCCTGCATAACATGATTTTCTGAGGTAGTTTGTAGCAAGTCATTGTGATAAGGGAAAAGCAGCATGCAGCTGTGGTGGTGATGAAGGCACTGGTTGTATGGACAGGAACGCAGCCTGTAGATAAAGAGAAGTGATCGATCTCCCTTACTCAGTATCTGTTAGGCTACCTCTGTGCCACAGCACAAGAACTACGTTGATAAGCTTGAATTTAGCAGAGATTAAGCCTGGAGCACTTATCCTATGCGGAGAGGCTGAGTGAAGTGCCTACTTCACATTGAACGCCTCAATACTGTCTATGGGGACATGGAGCCAGACACTCTACAGAGGTGCTGGGTAGGTACACAAGAAACAATGATTATAAATAGAAATAAATAGGAGAAGTTCTAACAGAATATGTGGAAATGTGTATCACTGAATCAGGACCACAGAGATGGTGGAACCTCTGTCCTTGTGGGGACTCAAAGCTCAGCTGGACAAAACCACAACCAACCTGATCTGCACTCAGACTTTGCTCTACATTGGGTAGGAGGTTAGTTTTCTATGCTGTCATATCCTTGCATAAGAGCCACTACTCTACCTAAATCCTAGCATAGAGCAGATTGAATTCCAAACTATGCCTTGTGGCAGGCATAGCAGGAGACAACTTCCAGACAAGGAGTTCTCTTACATCAAGGTTAACGGTCTCCTAACCAGTGCATGCATTAAATTATTTTTTTAGCGTATTGCTGTCTAAGATACTAAAGCACCTCAAATTGATTGCCTCCCATGGACTTCAGGGGTAAAAAAAAGAGCAAGTTTAGCCTGGCTAAACATAAAGTCTGGGATTCCAGGAGCAGGGTTTAGGCAGCTGACCATAAGCCTCTGTTATTTCAGCCTCTAGTATGTCAGAGAGCCCAGGATATCCACACCTCCACAGTGTTACAGCCACAAAAGCTTCAGAGGAAATACTTTGCATTTGAATCCCAAAGCTGAGAGAGATCTTGCTGTTCTCTTCATACAAAACAATTATATCAGTTCAAAAGAATGCCCAAATGCTCTCAAATAAGCAGATCTTGCCAGTATCTTCATCCTTCTTGGTGTCATTAATATACTTTATTAATCAACCAAAATTTTTTCTCATAGCATTGTCTCTTACCTCTCCATTAGCAAAGCAGTATAGAACTGCTACAAAAAAACCCTGTAAGAGAAAGACAGCAAGAGGAAAAAGTTAGAGTTTACAGGAAATACCTGAAGTTTTACTGAAAAGATGATGTTAGTGTTAAAGACATAAGTATAAACAATGCTTCTTATTTTCAAAAAGAAAACGAGTTGCCTGTATTTACTTATTATTCAAGTACCCATTAACTTGTTTTCATATGGTGCCTTAGCAAATGTAGGGCACATTTGGTGCAAATGCTGAGAAACAGAAAAAATACAACCTCGTTTGATCAGTCATGTTATCTCTTAATTTTGCTGTCACATATATTTTTAAGAAACTATTGCTGTTGCTATACTGTGATTGCTGCCATTTCTAAATACAGTTTAAAAAATGCACCTTGGCTTGTCATACTATCTATGTGCTTGTTTAAATTTGCAAATAAAAATACTGAAATGTGAGCTTTTTAAAAATTGGTGAGTGTCATTTTAAGGCTCAGCTGTGTTGTTTTGTCTCTTCTGAATTGTAATTTTTCCTTTAACTTGGATTTAAATAAATACTTCTTAAAATAAAATACTAGAGATAAAAATTGTTTTAAACCAACCTCTAAATTAGACTTTCCATTACCCTCCTCTCAGTCTGTTTGTGGTGTTAGATCAAAACATGATAACAGTCTGACACAGATGTGCAGATTTGTTACCATTGCTTCAGGAAATGCACTTCTTTTGGTGTGTCTAAACACATCTATGACCCAAGTTCTAATGAAAAGCATAAATGCTGTTGACTATCAGTCCCAAGGCAACTTCCTATCACAAGTAAAATGGTGTCGTAACCATTTAATACAGCTGACATCATTTAATTCCCTTCACACTCATACTTTTCCAGAAATATGTTTTTCTTAGACAAGAGCTTAAAAATAAATTCACACATACTGCACCTCAACCATTTTTTATTATATCTACCATTAACCAACAGCATCTTGAGCCTACTGTTAATTTTGTAGCAGTCCAGAAAGCTTTGGAGCCTTTAATTGCTTAAACATATGTGGCAGTTGATCGGCCACACTGATGGAGAGGAGGGCAGCAGAAATGTAATTCACAGTTGCTTTTTCCATGTATTTTATTTCTACTGTATTTATTGCTTTACAAAGGTTACAGTAGCAAAACATGGGTAATTTTGACAAGTCATTTATTAATGAAGTTTTAAATAATCCTTTGGGTCTTTTTGCATATTTCACAGAAATATGCAAAAAACCAAACCAAACCAAACCACCACAAAATATTGTTGTCACCAGAGTTTATAAAAGATTATATTTTACCGTGGGGATAAATTTTAGAATAGCAGTTACTCAGAAATAATGGAGAGAGGTTCTGATGGATAAATATAAATTCAATAGCTTAGGAATCAGTGTCTGTAGAGAAACAAGATAAACCAGGTGCCTCGAGTTGCCAAAGAGTGGGTGTGAGTCCACCTGTGCCTGGTTAGGGCAGGCCCCCTATTACCAGGGGGCCAATAAAGGTGGGACACACACCCACAGAGGAAGCTCACTCTTGTGTGAGGCAATGGAGAGGTCAGCAGCTCGTCGAGCCTCAGGAGCAAGAAAGTCTCTCCCCACTACATGTGGTGGAGAATGCGGGCAACTTGAAAGAAGAACAACTTCTGAAAGGCAGCAGTATGAGGAGCTGGCAACAGGAACGTTCTCCCTGGTTTGAAAAAGTGCCTGGGCTAACACTCTCCCTGAAAGGTATGACCAGCAAGCTCTTTGGATTGGAAACCCCTGAGCAGAGGGAAGCCAAGATAAGGATTCTCTCTTTGGAAACCCCTGAGCAGAGGGAAGCCAGGAGGATGGAATCCCATGAGGAAGGGTTAAAACCCATGTATGGAATCCCATGAGGAAGGGTTAAATCCCATAATCCCATGAGGAACCAGAAACCCATGAGGAACCAGCAAGCTCTTTGGAAACCCCTGAGCAGAGGGAAGCCACGATAAGGATTCTCTCTTTGGAAACCCCTGAGCAGAGGGAAGCCAAAAGAAGAGCAGATACAGGAGGGAGAAGAAAAACTCAAGTCAGGAAGGCAGAGACTTTATGGAAAGTGCCTGGGCTGACATTGAATGGTTTGCCTAGGCTGCAGCAGTGAGAGAAGCTAGGGTTAAATCCCGTAAACTATAAGTGTATCCTGTAATCAGTGTTAAAATGTTTGTAAGCTAGGGCAAACCGGGAAAGCTTTGCTGTAAGAAAAAAAAAAGGGGGGGTGGAAATGTAGAGAAACAAGATAAACCAGGTGCCTCGAGTTGCCAAAGAGTGGGTGTGAGTCCACCTGTGTCTGGTTAGGGCAGGCCCCCTATTACCAGGGGGCCAATGAAGGTGGGACACCCACCCACAGAGGAAGCTCACTCTTGAGTGAGGCAATGGAGAGGCCAGCAGCTCATCGAGCCTCAGGAGCAAGACTCTTCCTGCTACAAATGTCCTGTGCAGAACTGCTTCTGCAGTTTTGTTTTTGGGCAGAAAGCCCATGACAGTGTCTCTGCTTGGTGATTTTTTTGCATGTGTTCTGGGTATGACCCTATGTTTGGTCTCATGGGCACCACAAGCAGAAAAAGAGCACATCATGCTGTTAAGCCCTGTGACTGCAAAGCCTGATCATCCTCATTTTCAGAGGATTTTGTGAATGATAGTGGCACCTCTGTGTTGAATCTGCGTTTGTAAATTTAATGAATTTAGTTTAGTGCTGCTGCAGAATCAGGACATGCAGTGAGAGGCAGAAGTAAAATCTTAACTAGAAGGTGGAAATTTCAGTTTTTATTCTTTTTTTTTTTCAACACATAGAACTTCATATGTGTACTTTCATGTATGTCATTACTCCGAAGATATAAATTTTTAAAATGTTTACAGTGTGAAGGAAAAAGAGGAATCAGAAATCCAGAAGAAACATTCAGTAGCATAATAACCAATAGGAAAGGATAGATGCATACATAAGCCTCATGGCAGTTTTTCAGTTCTGTTGACAGTGGCAACATAATAAATTGTTCATTATGCATCTTAGATTTATCCACCAAAAGCTAGCAGTCTGCATGCACTGGTGAGCCAAGATCTTCAGATTGTTTCACTTTCCAAAGCAAAGAAGCATCTTATCTGCAGCAGAGATTGCATTTAGAATTTAATATTGTGCTTCTTGAAAATCTTTAAGTTAAAACCTCCAGATGAGATCCCAGAGGTTATTGTTTTTCTTTAACAAACCAGCTGAACTGATTTTTTTAAACTATTGAGAAGATTTACAGACTAAACAAATGTAATTGTGTACAGCTTTTGTGCTTTTGTTTTGCTAATCCCTTTACAAACAATGTTGTAGCTAAAAAAGAGAATCTGCAATAAACACTGTCTAAGACCTCTGGGTATTTTTGAACAGCATCCTGTGTGGTTGAGCACAGGCATGTTCCTCTACAAAAGAAAGAATCTTGTGTTTTCTAGTAGGGATGAATAATCTATCTTCTATATCAGTTTTCTTTGTACAAGCCAGTAAGTAAAAGTTTCACTTAAAACGATTCTGTGTTTCTTAAAAAAGCATCCAGCCACTGCAACCTCTCCAAGTAAGGATATGTCTGAGGAACAAGGACTTCAGCGCCATGTCAGCAGGATCCCTCAGGGAGGTGGCCCTGCATGAACTCCTGCCTGCATGGACATTTTTTGCCTCAAGCCATAGTGGAATTTGTTCATTAGACCCTCAGTAACAGTGTCAAAGCACTGAAGCATGCATACACCAGAGCAATGAAGCATACATACACATTAAAAGCCAGGAGCATCATAAATTCTGGGAAAAGTGCAATAACACTTTGGTAATTTCATGACTGTAGAAGAGTTGAGGTGTAAATGTAGTGAGTCAGTGAGTAGTAAGGATTTCAAGGATAACAAAAGAGGCTTTTACAAATACATTAACAGCAAATAGATACTCTAGTAGAAAGTGACAGAATGGTAGGCTCTGTGGTGGGTTGAAGACGGGCTGGGTGGCCAGGCTCAAAGTGCTGTGATAAATGGGGTTAAACCCAGCTGGCAGCTGTCACAAGTGGTGCCCCCCCCTACTTAGGGCATCTGCCAAGGCTGCACCTTCCTCAGCCAGATGCTCTAACCACTAATTCAGATTCACTTCTACCCTCCTTCCTTTCAGTTAATTTTGCATCTTTGGTTGCTGGTTTATTATACCTTTGGGCAGGAGGAGAAAGCGCTGTGTATGCCCTACTGGAATGAGCGAAACCATCTCCTAGCTGGGGCCTGTGTTGCCTCTGATGCCCAGAGGACTGCACTAATCAGAGGTCTATTTTGCAACAGTTGTCATTTTACTGCCACCTATTCCCTGAATTCATTGTAGGTTTCAATATATCACTTCTGATGCATTAAGTGCTTTGTTGAATTTATGCTTAAAACTATGAAAGAAACAGAAGCCTCAAACTGATGTCCTCAAAAGGACATCTCAGACCATATGATGCCTATGTGTGAGCAGTGGATACCTGAAATATGTAGCTGTGATTTTGGCATTAAAAAAAAGTCTTTAAGTTTTTCTCTAGACTTATGTGGAAGTACCTCTGTTTCAACTCCTGGACAGCACACAACTCAGGTGAGTCGTGGTCCTGGCAAGGTTCTTGTACAAGCTTCAATGCACGTGTTCAAGGTCATTAATCTAATATCATATCCAGAGTGTGTCCTCTAGGCTGGAACAACACACAAAGTGCTTCCTGCTTATCCTGCACATACTTCTCCTCACAGCACATGTTTTAACTCTTCTACATGTTCTCACAATATTTAGATCTGCATCTCGTTTTATAAATCTGCCCCAAATGCCATGTAGTTTACATTCCTCTAGGAAGAAGTCCTTAAAGTTATCAACTCCCCCCCAGGCCCTCTGTGTCAGTGATGTGTCAGTCATGAACTGCTTGCCCCAACTACCCAAACAAAGATGAAGCTGGGCCTTGTACCTATTGGTACAAAGATTCTTTCTTGGCATGACAACAAGGTCATTGTGGCGTGTTTAGAATATGCTGGATACGCACTGAAAAAGGTGACTCCAGAGCCAACTCTGTTCTCATTGTGACTGCTAAGTCAAGACATTACCTGAAAATCTTTTTTTTTTAAAGCCATCTAGTGATTTTTAGGAATTAACTTATGTGAAACTCACATTCTAAAGAGACCACTTTAATCCTGTGTTCAGAAAAGAAGTCTGTGATGAACTGTCACCCATTACCACAGAATACAGGACAAACTTTATCTGAAGATGTCAGACTCCTTTTTTGGTCTTCAGGACTACCATATTTGAATATGCACTTTTTAACTTGTCACTGTAAGAGTGTATCTACAGACATGATAGATTGGAGCATAAGATTAAATAAGAATACTCTATATCTGTGGTACCATTAGGTGAGAAACTCAAATATGTGAATTTATGAGCCCTGTAAACAGTATTTGCAAAATAGTACTTACATGAAATGAGCTCATTGTCAGCTGAATGAAAAGTCTTATATGTCTTGAAAGTCCTTCCACCTGTTCATCAGTGATGAAGGTAAATACAAACTCATGGATACCCAACAATGGAATCAGCACAAGTGTAGATCTTGCCAATCTTAAAAAGAAAATGTTTGAGTATAGTATTTTTTCAATATTCTTGTTGCAAAAATCAAAAATTCAGCTACAAATAAATTATTCCAGAAATATTTCTTAACATTCTGACTCTGGGATGATATTAGTAATTTTGTAAATTTTAGGACAAATTCCCAGATGCAGAGTTTGGATTACACTATCAGAAATGTCTACACAGGAGGGAATCCTGGGTTTTACTTTTAAGTGGAATGTTAGGGACAAGAAATGGAAGGCCACTAACATCAAACATATGCTGCCAGGTAACAGAAATATTTACATAGCTAAATACAAGTGATCTGTTAAGAGGGTTCTTAGACCTCCCTGTCATTGCTGAACACTCCATGTAGCTGCATAGAAAGTTTCTGTTGTACTGTTGGCAGTCATACACTTTTTTTGGATTTAATACTGGAATTTAATAGGAAGTTAGTGGTTAAATTTCCATCCTTCCTCCCTCTGACCAGTCCTGTTAGACAATAAAATAATTCATTTTCATAAGGCAACACTGCAATAACAGACAGAGATGCACAGTGCTTTCATTAAAGATAGTAAGAACTGACAAGAATTGGGATGTGTAAAGCAGTTAACAAATCCTCAGGTTTCTATTGATTTAAGTCAAGTTTCCACTGAACCCTTAATTCCCTGGAGAGCAGCCTGCTCTTGCTGTTCCCATAAAGTGCAAAGATACATGTGCAAAGGCAAATTTCTTGACTTTACATATGACACAGTGTACCATTGAGACCATGGCCAACAGAGCCCACAGCATTACCTGGAAGAGTGCAGGCTAAGGAGAATGTTCTTATTTGGATTGACAAGAAGACAAGGGACATTCTTGAGTCAACAGTTTCTTTATCTATGATAAATTGCAGATTTCTTTGTTATTCATATTACATACCTGTATTTGTAGTCATGAAAGCTCATTTGCTGAGCTTTTAGTTTGGAAATCAGCATCCTGAGAATTTTTAGGAAGATACCAAAGTTAACCTTGAAAGAGAATACATATGTGTTATTACAAAAATTCATATGAAACTACTCATGTAGCTATTGTAGAAATGTAAAATAGATATTAAACACTTATAAAGCAAGTCACTGAAGACCTGTAAGCAGGAAAAAAGAGGAGCAGGTTATTACCACAGCTGCAGCAAAGACCACAGAGCTAACAGTTTATATACCTTAGGTCATACAGTAAAGAGGCTCCAGACAGTCAGACAAGGAAGTGCTGTATCTTTAACATAGACAGAGCTGTGTAAAATTCAAAGCACAGATAAACAGCAGTGTTTTGAGACAAAAATCTTTTTTGTTTGTAGATAGACAGAAAGGACACCCCCAATAAGAAGCCTCTTCTACAGTTTCTACTGTCTCCTCTATTTCAGTTGAAGAATTGGATTATATTTGGAGAAAGGATAACAAAAGTCAATAATTCTTACTACAATGGAAAACAGCATTGGTCCTCGGATGATCCACCAGATTCCCATGTGTTCATTTGTTCCCCAGCACCTGAGAAATTATTTAAAGTATAATTAGATTATTTTCATAGAGAGAAACTGGTAAGCTTACATAACCCATGTATACACTTTAACAAATATAGCTGTTAACGTTTTCAGGTAACACTCAAGAGAAGAGGAATAAAGCCAGGAAGTGTCATCAACAACTGCAATTGTATTTATTCTGAAGATCTTTCCACTGTAGAAGTTTCCCTGGACTGCAGACTTCAGAACTGTGTGGCAAATTCAGTCATTGGACCGCACAGCTGTACATGGCACCAGATCTGGTGCCTACTCAAATCTGACTTTCTGAAACTGGAAACGAGTAAATGATGAATTGTGACCATGGTTCTTGATCTGCTAAAAAAGTATGCATACTATTTCCTTGAAGCTGCCTCCTTTACTCCTCCTCAAACTCCCTAATTTGTGCTGTGCATATGTTACTTCTTGCTCAGTAGCCTGAAACTCTGTAGGATCTGAGCTTGTCATTTGCAGTCTATATAACATCTGACTTTATGAGACTTTAATTGTGATAAAACCTGATATTGTTGCTTTATCACTATATTGACATTACAAACAAAACTCTCTAGGAACTATGAATAAAGAATGGGAATAAAAGGAGTCATACATAAACCCCAGAGTCTATGAGATGCCAATAACAGCATCATTTAAGACCTAAAGACTGGAAAACTGGTGCTTACTATTGCAAATTACTCTTGCTGATTCAGTCACTGAATGCTGAACACACTCATTTAGTATCAGGATTTAGTGAATATAATTTTTTTTTTTGTCACTCTCCTCCTTATATTTTTCATTATTATTTTTCAATATTTTTTTTAATTATTTTTCAAAATGGCAGTGAATACTGATTAAACTCAAAGTGTAGATGCTCTCCAAAGAAAACACTGGTCTTGTTTTCTTACTAAACAGATGCTCTACATGAAGATGTTTGTGCTGACAATTTTCTTCATTTACATGGATGACACAGGATGCAATGGCTTGCTTTTCAGGAACAGTGAATTGTCATTCTACTTCTTGATTTATGCACAAGTGTAGTGAAATGAGGCAACCAGGTGCCACTAATTCCCAGGGAGTGGCATGAACTTGTGTTAAGCCCACCTGTGCCTGATTAGGGCGGGCCCTCACTGAGCATGAGCAGGATTGGGGGGCCAATAAAAGGTGAGGCTCAAAGTCACAGGCTCAGCTCAGTCCTGAGCAAGCCAGCAGAGAGGTCAGTTGCTCTTGGAGCAATAGCACTGATCCAGGTTAGTCAACCCTGAGGGCTATAGGCTTAGAGCACTACTTGTGAGTCTCTACTGGAACAGCTGGTTGGACCTTGAAGCGCCGTGCCCTAAAAGAGGTTAGTCTTGCTACACACAAGTAAAACTGATAATTCCTAGAAGTAATTTAATGTAAAAGTACTAAAATGAACATAGAAAATGTAACAAGTATTAGGAGGTGTTATATAATCTTAATATAGAAGTCAATACTTGTGTAAATTACTGCCAAGAGCTTCCAGAAAAATTAAGCAAACAGAAAGCCAGTATCCTAATGCACATTTTATTTAGTGACATACCCTGTGTTCTCCAGTTTTGATCTGCTTATTCCCCAAGGGCCCACAAACAGAATGGGAACAACTGAAAAGCAAAGGGGTAAATTACGGTCAATTTTGGAGGACAGTTATATGATTCTGTGATGGGGAAAAGGACACTAAAGAGTGAGGTGTGGCAGGGGAGAAAACCCTGAGGCTTGTCAACAAACACTGAAGTGTGATGTTATGTTTTGACAGAAACTTTTTATGGTTTCTAATAGGAAGGATGGTAATGAGTGTGAAAGTGAAGGAAAGTAATTAATGCTCGTTGAGGAAGAAGCAAGAGGAAAAGGACAGATGCCAAAATTTGAATAGTATGTTCAAAACTGCAATCCTGAAAAATAATCTTCAGAGCAGCATAGTGGATGAAAACAGGTAAGGCCAGAGAAAAGGATGCTGTAGGAAATGACAAGTTCAAATATGACTATATCTAGAGATGCATGAAAGTGTTAAGGTAACATCCCACTTCTATTTAACACTGAAATAGTTCACTCTTTAAAAGTACTCATCTTCCTTTGGTTCTAGAGAGTGTCTAAAATATGACACCTGAGCCATGCAGTGTTTCAGATTGCTCCCTAATTTAAAGCACACTTTAGAACTCAAAGGTAAACTAGGAAGAGGAATATATAAAAGAAAACTGTCAATGCTTAGACAGCTTCTGATAGTATCATAATATTCAGTGATGCCAGAAAATACGTCTGAATATAGTCCAATTTCTTCTAGTTCAGTCCACTAGGCTACTGTTTTATTATTAAAAAATTAACTTATTTCCTGTATCTGCAAGTCAAGCTGAACTGAAACCAATGTATCACTCACTGACTGTGTATCTTTAGTGGCAGTTGCTGACTTCAAAACAGACAAGAAAGAATTCAGATTTTTTCTCTTCATTATAAAGTATCCACCAATGACTAAAGAAAGTACCACAGAATCAAGAACTTTGGAAATCCTTACTACTTACCCCATCCTATGACAATATATGTCTGTAGCAGTCGTCTTTCAGAGAGTACAACAGTTATCAATAACGTATGCAGATAAATTCCTTCTACTAACAGCCAAAAATAATTTGCCCCAACAAAGTAATGCATTAAAAACTGTGCAGTCCTGCAAATGATTACAATCTGTAGAAATGAGACACCAGAAAGAATTAAAACATAAAAACTCTGACAAATAATTATTTTCTCTTGTTCCTTTAACAATCATTTTAACATTAGGAAATGGTTGTGATAGAAGGAAGGAAAAGGTCGTGATAGAAACAGGAAAAGCCAGTGACGGTGTCTGGCTTATGTGTTCTTTGTCACCATCTGCATATCAGAATTTTTACTGATGAGCACTACAGTAATAGTCACCATTAACACCCTGCAGCTAATTTTCCTTGCTGACATTGGCAAACTATATTAACACAACATCATGGAAGTATAATATAGTATAATTTGCACAGTGGTTGCAAATTAAAGAAGTGTTTATTCCATTACCTAAACAAGTGTAAGAAAAGTAGCACATTTTTCTAGTACAGAAAAGCCTTTAAACTCCTTTTATCTTATTTAACAGCAAATACATTGTTTGATAAGATTGCTTTAAAAGCAAGGTATGTGTGCATCACATTGTCCCATGCATAGCAAGAATGAATAAATATAGTTATAAGTGCCAAATAAATGTTTATTTCTTCCTAAAGTCTGCAGGTGTAAGGCGTTTTACTAATTGGATGTATCTATGTCTTGCTTCTCTACAAGACTTCATATAATATAATATATTACCATTTATCAAATAAATTTTTTGTGATTGTGCTAAGCTTTACCAGCAAAATCTCAGCATTCAAAGCTCAACTAAAAAACCACCTGAAACTATGCTACCATATGGCATATTTTTGAAACTGTAAGTGTTAAAGCCAGTAGCAGCATGCATTTACTATTAGTGATGAACAAACAAGAAATTACCTCAGGACTGAGGTATAATATCCATCCAGTTTCATCATTTGGTCTTTTGGAGTAAATATTGTAGTATACAGTGTCTTTGATAAGAACTGCAGTGGCACGCAAGATAAAAGATGCAAATAAATTCATATGAATGTAGTTCCTTGTGCAGTGAAGTTTTCTGTGGGAAAAAAAATAAGGCATGAAATCTCTGTAACATAATTTGCAGAGATAAAAAAAATAAATACTGTAGTATCCCCATTGTTACCATCAATTAAATTTTGCTTCGGAATTGCTTTTTTTAATACTTATTGAGAAAATACAAGTTGTTTACTTTGGAAGGTAAGCAATAAATTAAATTGCATGGCAAGAAGAACATGCATACTGGGGCCTGTATTTTTAAAAAGCATGTAATTTGTACTAACCTGAGTAAAAGAAGTATAAGGAGCGCTAATACAAGCGAGATGAGAGAAAAATAATATCCTATAGTGTATAACAGCTGCAATGTAGAAAGCAATTTATGCTCTTCTTCCTAGGAACAAAGAATTAAAACTTTTTATACATGCAGGCAGTTGGGCAGAGCACAAACATAACTCAGAAACTGAGTCCACCTTCTTTGTGTTGCAAAGAAGCCATGGGAGGTTAGTGATGCCTGTTCCCTGCACTACTACATGAAATACTGCATGACAGAGGCACAGCCTCAATTTTAAGGTTTTTAAATCTGAACTCACAGTCTCATTTCTAGATTGCTACTGCACAAGCTCCATTTGTTGTCTAAATCATTGTTGTGATTAAATGCACCAAAGGGATCCCAGTGGTTTAACAGTTGCAGAGATCAACTCACTCAACCCATACATGTGTGTCTGTAGCCTGGGGACACAGTTACAGATCGGTTGTGTCTCTACAGTTTTGAGAGTCAGCTTGAAATAGACTGACTTCTGCCTCAAGTTCAAAGAAAAAAAATTATTAAATCTAAATCTTTGATGAATAAACCCCAGAGGAAGAAGGGGGGGCATTCACATTTCTTTGCACTTTGCTTCATTTATCATTTCTTCTTGCTAAGTTTTTGCATGTATCTTCTTTTGTCAATTTCTCATCTCTTCATACTGCTTTTCTAGCTCAAGAAAACTTTCTCTGCAGAGGGGACATCAGGATACAGGACAAGGGACTTTCTTAATCCCTTTTCGGCCTGCAAGTATTTTCTTGGAACTTAGGTCTTTTCCTCAGTGATTTTGCTGTGTTCTTTGTGAATTGCCTTGCTGCTAAGAGCCATGTACTTTAGCACCATCATCCTGACAGTAGATATCTCTACTCAATTTATGCCACTGAATATAAATGCCACCTAGATGCTACTTGGGAGCTGTGCCTGCTGGTAGAATCACTCATGGAGAGGTTGAAGGTGTCCAGGGATCACAGTGGGGGTGCATGAGATTCCCTAAACACATTTGTCACTCTGCTTCACAAAAGCATTCAAACAGGCATGACCCCAATAAAAAGCATGAGTTATCACCTCAGCTCTGACAATTTTGGAACACCAAAGCAAATGAAATCAAGTTGATTCCTCCTATGAGTTTGGATACTAGCCCTGAGTTATTCCTAACGTCTTAGGGCTTTTCATTAAATAAACAAACAAGTACAAAACTATGTTTAGTGTATTAGGAAAGCTGGTTAAGAGAAATCATATACTGCCACACAAGATTAATTAATGTGTCTCCCACCCATGAGTCTCTGATCCAGAACAGTCAACAACACATGGAAAGCTCTCAGTATTTGTGAATATTTAGCATACCAGTATAAAGAGAGTGTAAGTTTGGAAGGTAAGATACTCAATATATAAAGATTTGAGTAAAAAGTAAAACTTGGGAATCCTGAACTAGTAGTGTTTCATGAAGTAATCAATAGAGTAATGTTACTCAATAAAGCAACAAATAGTAAGAGTGCTCACCAAAAAAACTACTGAAAAGTAAAAGAATCACCAACATTAATAGTGCTTATTGAAAGACTTATTTTTTTTACATCAGCTAAGCTGAACTCTATGGTGGAAGAAATTGCAGGAAGCTGAATCTTCATACTTTGCTGTTACCTGAAACTCTGCTGCATTGGCTGCAAGTCATTGCTTAAGGAGACAGCAGGACCTGACCTTTCTCACTGCTTGAACTGTTCTTTCCCCTTAAACCTAACCTGGGTGGAGGAGTGAGTTTCCCGGCTGCAAAATACCTTGTTGCAGAGAATAAGAGCCATGGAGATAAAGAGCAGGAGTGTGACCCCCAGCTTCCCAACCCAGAGCTGCCCAGGGACTGTTTCCATTTGCTCTTCAGGAGCTGCCTTGGGGAAGCAGGGTGAGAAATGGCATTTGCATGATGATGGATCCTCTGCTTGATGACCAATTAAAATGGAAAGGACGATTTAACTGCTTGTGAAGTGCTAACAGGCTCAGGAAGTGGCAGGGAGTGAAGTTTTCTGTTCCTGGAAGACCAGAGCTGTTTGAAGTAGATGATAGGATGCTCTGAAATCATTTGCCAGTAAAGTTTCAGTGCTTTTCAGTTTTATTTGGAGAAATTCAGCACATATGAACACTGGACAATGAACGAAAAATATTTTTTGCATCTAAAGCAGAAAACCCCCTCCTTTCTCTTTTCTCCTCTGATTCTTCTAAATAAAAGAACATGTTTCCATTTGGTAATCTAAATGAAATTTGAACATCTTTTGCATGTATCCAATGGAAAGGTATTATCAGTTACTCAAGAAAGGATTAAGAAGATTAAAGTATTAAACCATAAAACATACTTACATTTTTTTTGAAATTATTTTTCTCAGAACATTCTGAACTATCACGCCAAATGTCTGTGGAGTTCTCCTTTGTTTGCCAAGTCCCTTCATCCAAGCAGACTCTGTATACATTTCTTACACTTCCTGAAAGTAAACAGAGGTTTAGTCTGAAAGGTCAAAATAAAAACCTCATTTTTCATACATTTTAAATTTCTCCTTTACATAGCAGCAATAGACACCACCCTGCCAAAAAAAAAACAAACAAACAAACAAACAAACAAAAAACCAAACACAAGAAATAACAGAATAAAAAATACTTTTTTGTTGTCTTTTACCATATATTTTTCATATTTATATACAACAAAGTAGAAATGTAATCTATCAGATATTAATTCCCAGATTTTACCTGGTACTTACAAAAAGCACATAGTTACTACATCCAAAAGAAAAGCCTACATCTCACTTTATTCAGTTTTCCTCATTAAACTCATAGGTTCAATCAAGTGTGGTTAGCACATTGCCCAAACTGTTCAGTCAAATTGTAGAAGGAAGTGTATGGTTTGCTTAGGGAATGATCTTTCTCTGAACCACTGTGGCTGATGCTTTATATGTGTGCTTTGGAGCCTGATCAGCAGGTGACATGAACCAGTGAAGTTTTCTTGGCTTTTACCACATTATCCTAGTTTATACTAATAAAGATTTTGACCAGAACATCAGAAGAATGGTATGGGAGCCCTGATAGTATTTTTTGGATGTGGTCCTCAGCAGCTGCCCTCCAGGAAAAAGGTTCTTGAAAGGCTTGTTAGGTTAGGACACCTCTTGCTAGTGGTGCAGTATGTCCTGCTGGAGGGCTGACTGCTTGGACTGCTGTTTTATTGGACTATTTCATTTTTATGGGAGAGAGCTTCGGGTCAACAGGGACCCCAGAAGGTGAACCTCAGAAGCTGAATGCCATATCTCTTACTGATGGTTACATGGTCTTGGAAATGTTGCTTTATGGGAGATAATATGGAGCTGTAACAAGAACAGATGAAGAAAAAGGGTAAATAATTCAACCACTGACACTAATTTTGTGCCTCAATTTAGAACAGAGATGAAAAGAGGAGAGACAAGAAATTCCTCAGGCACTTCGGAAGACACTGGAACAAGAGACACCAGAGCAGCATTTCTCATGTAGTGAATTCCCAGCATAAACACAAAAAGAAATTACCACTTTCACATTACCATTTTCCAGCCATGGCAAATAAGAAGGACAAGGAACAGAGACTTTTCCTGGGGGTGAGTAAGGCCAGCAAGCAAATTGATCAAAAGTCCCATTACAATATATTCCTAGGGAGAAAAGCAAATAGAAGTTTCATTAAAAGTTGTACAGACAATGGGCAATCACAAAAACCATGAGTGTACTGCTCAGGTAGTCTGCAAGCTAGCAGAGAAATTGTGCATTCAGTGTGCAAAGTTCAGTGCATGGGGCTGAAATGACGTCTGCTTCTTCCCTGGATGTGCTCAACAGCAGCAGCTTTTAAATGCTTCAGTATGAGATAAGGGGATTGCTCAAAATCATCCTGAGGCATCTGTTGTCCAAATATAACAGAGTTTCTAGCCATGCTCTCACTTGCTGGTTTTGGTACATGTCACAGACTTTGCTGGTAAATGGAAGACATTCCACCATTCATGACTCCTCTGGCACTGGCTCTCAGCACAGACCACTGCCAGCTTCTTGGATAATGACTCCTATGAGAGTCTTATATCCTACATAAGATAGCCTTTGCACAATAAATGTTAGGGAGTTGACAATACAGCAGATGAACTCAGTTTTAAGCTTAACAGGTACCACATCACTCACAGGACTTAAGGCTGAGATAAAGCATTTGAAAACGTAGAATTTAAATGGTTCAATCGTGTTACAATAAGATAAAATGCATGAGTGGCTGCAATAACTCTTGCTTAGTTTCTGCCTGTCTTCTAGGATAAGCTGAAGTTTTCCTCTCTAAACTTTAAAGGTTTTGCCCTTACAAAGCTAGAACATCTTAGGGTTCAGAAATTATATGCTATCATGCAAGTCACTGAACTATGGAGATTCCCAGATTCTAAATTCTCAGCACTGAAATGCATACTGGCAGAAATGGCTTTAAACATTGCTGGTTTTCCTCATATTGGTTTGCATATTCATTGATGTTAATTAAGATGTAGCTTTATTGTGCTGTTTGTTTTCTTACCACCATCTACAGTTGATTCCTGCAGCATTTTCAAACATTCTTGTTTATATTTATTCCATCTGGTAGTGGTTTTTTCCAGCAGAGATCCATTGGCCTGTAAGTGAAAATGCTGGACATAAGGAAAATTGATTAGAATCTTGGGGTCTTTTAGTGGCAAGTTTCCTTCCACTGTAAGAAATTTGAGAGGACATGAGAGATAGGTAAGCAGGTAGATAAAGAGAGACCCCTTCATTGTCCATGAAACTGGTAGAAAAATTTCTTATGTTGTTTTATTTTTTTTCCCTGAGCAAGAAATGTATTGCCATGGTACTATATTACCAGCAACTTGTGTAAAGTACACACAGATATTTAATTGCCAGGGCCTGTGAGTATGCACCAAAAAACTCTGGCATTTCAATCCTCCACTGTAGAAAACTGGTGCTTACCTTGACAAATTTTACTTTCTTTCCAGGATTTTACAGTCAATTTATGCCAAGGTCAGCTAATACTTCTCATTTTTCTGCTAGATTAATTTATGAATGTTGATTGATGATAATTTTTAGGGATGCTCATTTTAGAGTAGTTTTAAAGATAATCAAGGACATCTGTTTGAATAGTACAGTAAAAAACTGGATAAGAGAGTAATTAATAAGCAATGTTATTTAGCTACTAACACCTTATCCAGTACATTCCTTACTCCTGCCCAGCACTTCCAGGACCACTTCTTTCTCCAACGGCTGAAACTGCCATAGACATCTTTCTTTCCCTCATTTTTTTGAGAAAACAATTTTTTTTTATAGTTTTACTTTCCCATCTACACCAACAATTTTGCCCCTTTTACCTGCATAGGGCAGTTTTTCTGTCCTCTTATTCCACAGGGTGTTTGCTGTCAAGATTTCTAACACAGTGAAATGCAGTTTTAATTTTTGCCATGCCAAAGTTTTCTCCATATAAAACATTTCACACAAAATGAACAATCCACCCTCAATCCACAGCGTCCCACAGGACCTAGCAGTCAAACTCTGTCACTAATAATCACTGAAAATGGAAAATTCACTACTGGTTGAAATTCACTACAGGTTACTGATTGTAACAACTGATTGTGGAGATGAAACTAAATGCAAGTTTTCTAACAGGGAACAATAATTATACCAAGGGATGCTTTTCAGCTCTCCGGGGAAAATCAATTTCCTTTTGTCTGGACTACACTGTTTTTGGAAACTGCCTTTCACACGTGTGGTTTTCCTGATCTTCTCTGAACTTGGTGATGTACCAAGGGCTGAGATTAATAACTAGGCCAATGTATAGCTGTGAATTTCACCAGGATCTTTTTCTTTTAACCTGTGTTTTTTTGGAAAATAAAGAAAATTGTATTTATTTACTTTCAAATCAAGAACACTGAAAAAATTAGCTATCTATTGTATGAGAACAGTCTTTCATGCATATTTTTTTCAGTGCAAAATGTTGCTTGCTTTTAGTCTCTCAGTTAATTTCCAGACACCCCACTTTAAATTCCAGGGACTGGAAAGGCTATAATTATTTTTCCTCTGATGGGTTTGCAAGATAAGGAGAGAATATTTACAGCAGCCATGAGAAAGGAATGCATGTTTCCAAAATAAAAAGCATCTTGACATTTCCCTCATGCAGGCCTCAAGATGCTGGGAGTCAGAGGAGATTCTTCAGACACTCTTGGGTCAGTGAACATCATTTGAAGAAGCAGGAACAAGGAGATGATGCATTTGTAGAACAGACTGCCTGATTTAAGGGGTAACACTTCAGTTACTAACAAACAAAAGCATTAAATACTTAATGAAATATAAAGAAAACTTTATAATGGATACCTGGCCTGTTGTTTGATTCAGTTCCTGGAAGCAGCCACAAAGAAGCTCACTCAACAAGAGTGAAAAACAGTTTAGGCATAAACAACCGTTTCACATCATCTGCAGGCAGAGTCACATAGCCAATACCCAGTAACTATTGATATAAATACTTGTGAGATGTTTAGTTTTCTAATATAAGACCTTCTGATGGAAAAACAAACCACATTCTATACAAAATGAGAGCTGCACCTGACAGCTAACATTATGAGCTGTCAGTTGACCTCAAAACTTAATTTGAAATATAGTTAGAATACCTTATAAACTTATTTAAATTATTGAACAGAAATATGCAGAAATTGCAAGTTAACAAGGGAGCAGATAATTACCAGACCATTTAGATGACTGGGAAACATGAAGCCCTCTGCAGATCATGCGCTATGGTTGACAAAATGCAACATTTTCCTCCTAGAAGACACAGCTTGAGGATGAATGTCAGGACTTTTTGAGAATTTATATTTAGTTTTACAAATGAAGTTATATGAGTCACCTGTAGATGATGTCTGTAGTACAAGAGAGGGTTGATATTTCTGTATTTTCAAGGGAGGATGTTGAAAAGGAGTACAAGACAGCAGTGATGAGTAGTATTTGTCCCTGGTGCAGCTCTGTCTGGATAGTGTGACTATGATGGTCATGCCTCCAAAGAGATGGTAATAAATTTGCACATTGGAAAATAAATATTAAACAGATATTTAACAGCAAACCATAATAACTTGAATACTACTTACATGGGGACTATCAAAGGCAGCTAAAGAAAACCAAGCCTGCTATTTGTATGTGACTATTCAGTCTGCAGTGGTCTTCATTCTCTCTGGAGAAAATCTATAAGGACATTTGTGTAGAGAATGGCTGAAGAGCCCTGGCAGCGCCTTGGAATCAAGAAAATCACCTTGTTTTCACTTCTTAGTTTCAGAAGGATTGGTGCAGGTGCCACAAACAGAAGACTTCTATGTTTTCTGCAGTGGAACATCCTGCTAAGGCTCTTAGCACTTCACTGTTGAGTGAGAAGCAAACTGTAGGGAGTGGGAGAAAGGGAAGGGGAAATGAAGGAAGTGGGAAACCTTGATGTCATCTGTCTGTTTAATTAAGTGAAAAGAGTTCAATCCAAAAACCAGAATGCATCCATGTTGCTGTTATTCTTCAGGGAGCTACTGGTACTTTCTGAAAGAGGAAGTCTGCAGTCTGTCAGTCACTGCTGAGAAGATGGGGGAATTGGTGCTTCTGCTACATGTGGGCATTTGCTGAGACCTGACAAATTTCTCTCTGTCTCTGACGTGGGTCTATAGTTACAGATGCTAGTGAGTTTTTTATTATGATCTAAGTTTTGGGCTACTGAAATTTAGATACAATGCAAGCTCAGCAGTAGAAATACAAAGTTTCAGGTGAATTTACTGTGAGCTCAAGCAGTGGCAACAACTGCTTAGTGTGGGTTTTGAGCTCAGATTTATGTTTCAGTTGATGTTCAGCCAGTAGCATTTAATCAGGAATTTCAACTCAGAAGAAAATTAACTCCAATATCCAAGACATAAGCTCAGAAAGTCCAAGACTTTTTACCTTACCCAGGACATATCTTTACTTCCAGCTATCTGAAATTTCACTGGGAGCAAATGAACTACCTCAGCCTGCTAGCCTGGCACTCTGCTCACATCACAGTTCACCCGCAGTGAAACGTAATCACACTTCCCTTAAAGTTTGATTTTCAATTAATTTGGGTTTCTTGGAGGCCACAAATTTCACCAAGAAGATGCCATGGTGTAAAAACATGTTGGATGCACCAGGTAAAGCTGCCCGAAGCTCTTGCTTAAGAAGGTGATTATAATAATAAACCTCTAAGGTTGCAAACAGACTTGTTTAAATTTTTTTTTCCATAACTGGCCACAGTATAATCAGTATTTCACCCTTTTTATTTCTTGTACAAATCTAATTGTAAAATTATAATGTTTCTGTTTATTTAGATTATTCTATTATGGACAGTATAAACCTTTAAGCTAATTAGGAGCTTAAATATTTATTTATTATTTCAGTCATGATCTTGGTTTATTATGATTGATTGATAATTTTCATATCTATATAGGCATTTACTAGGAAAGATGGATATAGTGATTTATGATTATTTCATTAATTTTTACTTTATTAAATAAAATATAAAGAAATATGATATATTATGTAAAGAAGTTGCAGGAGTTCCTATGATGAAGTAATTCACCATGATTTCTCTTCTACTTAAGTTTTGATCTCACAGAAGTAATAGGGAAATTTTCCTTTAGCAGTGATAAAACCACTGCTTTGTTTGAGTTGTCCTACAGGTTTTAGGTGCCACACAACCACGAAATGTGTTTCAGTCCTATATTCCTTTATGTGACAGAAGTTCTAAATTTGAATTGTGCAAAAGCACTGAAACATTTTCAATTTAAAAAACCAAAACAAACCAACACAAACCAAGCAAGCAAACCAAACCAAACCAAACCAAACCAAAACACAGAGTATGTGTCTGCTGGTACACTTCTGCCTAAAAATGTTAGGAACACAATTACAGTCTCTATAGCACACACACGGACACCCAGTTCTTTAGTAATGTAGATAGATGGAGGCTGAATGGATAAAAATACCTTATTCTTTTCAGTTTAAAGAAGTCTATCAATCACACTTACTCTCACCTATATTTATTTCACTAACTCTACATACGACTTTTATTCAGAGGAATTAAAATTTACTGCATCTTAGCAATTTTAAAGAATTCTCAAAATCAAAGCTGCTATCAACAAATAAATCATAATGCTTAAAAACATTTGTGAAAGTTTTCTTGAAGTTAATTACACAGAGATATTTTGTAATTAAATACATAAAGTTCCTCAAAATTATGAGACAGTATAGATGAAGAAATAAGTTTTCAGACTTTTTAATAGATTCCAGGAGGGAAAAAAGTGAATGGTTTAGTAGATGTCTACAAACAATAGAAGTAGAAATATCATACAGAAATACTGTTCTTCCGAAAAAATGAGGTGCAGAATGGAATTAGTAACAAGAGATTTTAGAAATGTGATTCAGTGCTCACTTTCTGTACAAGTGTAAAAGGGTAAACCAAAGTGTTAGTAAGAAAGCAAAGCTGCTTTTAAAACAGGGAACACCCAGAAGAAAATAAATATGGTTCACAACAGTATTGCTTTATGATAGGAAACCTGAGAAGTAAATGTAATTCAATGATGATTGATACTGATATGAAAAGAGATTGTATAAATGGACTTAAACACAATGCATTCACTGTCTGAAGAGCACTAATACAAGAAAACTGTAATAAATGACCAAGTCAGGGTGAGTTCTAATACAAAATTCTACAGCTTCTCAGTGAACATTTCTCATATATAATACAGATAAATTGCTATGTAAGAATGAATTTTTAAAGAAACCTGCATGTGCAAAAACATGTTTGTGAAACTTAAAATGTTATGTGATAGCAATACACTTTTATACTGTAATTATTAATTACTGAATTAGCTTACCTGTTTCACTAGAAACAATATCATGACAGAGCTGGCAGGTATGGAAGATATTCTGGACCAGAGTCCCATGCCGGAACAGAGACCAAAAAGCATTACCATGCCCATTCTAATAAATTGGTCCCTAATACGCTGTAATTTTGCTTTAGATCTATTGTATCAGTCTGTCCTGTGGAAAAAAATATTAAAAAATCAAAATCTTCTATGAGTGAAACTGTTTAATGAATCTTCTTAAAAGGGAGTGAGGAAGTCTGTTGTAGTGTCTCAGCTTGCTAGACTCCAATTCTTGTTTTTCTGATTAAGGCAGAGAGAATTTACTCTAAACTTCACAGAAAGTCTGCTTACTGTAGTTTGTCCTTTAGCCAATAAGAAGAAAACTCTTAAAACATTAAGAGGACTGTTTCTGTTCCCTTGAAACTCCATGGGAATTTTGCCAGTGATTTTACAAGGATGGAATCCAGCTCCATAAATACACATATATTTATACACACCTCACTAAACCATTAAAAGACACCCTAGAATACAGAAATGCTTCATGTAGGAAGTTTATTGAATCTAATTGTCTGTGAGGAAATATGCAGACTCAGTGCAGGATTGAGGAGAATCTCAATTTACAAAAACTGATGTTACCAGCAGTTAAAGTTTTATTTCAGTTCTTAGGACATTCAGGGTTTTTTTTTTCTCTCTTCCCGGTTCAAGAGAGATAGGGAATTGCTAGAGACAGTCCTGCAGAGGGCAACAAAATTTACTGGAGGCCTGAAGCACCTCTCCCATATGGAAAGGTTGAGACAGCTTAAGCTGCTTATGAGATTTGAAGCTTGCTTAAGTGACTCAAGTATTGCTTCATTGGCCTTATTGTCCTGGTCAACAGCAGAGTCTTTCTGTAAGATCCCCTTTGGAAACCACTCCTTTGATTTTGACCCAGAGGTGTTCAATCAGGCTTCCACAATCACATTAGTTATCTTCTGTGCATTCAAGATTCTCCTAAATACAGAGCATTCTGCTGCTGTATAGAGCATTTTTAAATGGGAAATTGATTTTTAAAATTGTGGTACCAACATTGATAAGCAGAACACCAGCTTAGTAAAAAAATGACTGCAGCTGTCAAACAGAACGTATCAAACGATAGTTCTTTTTCTGAAGTTTCCAGAGACTGATTCATAGTCTAGAACAATTTCTTCTAAAAGAAGATAACAATGCTATGACATCTATGCTGGTTAAATTTTATAGTGGACATAAAAGTGTACAGTTTGTTGGTGTCAATTTTATTCCCAAATGGCCTCAGGTGCCTTGAGTCAGTGGTTTCCTCAAGATACATTTGAATACAGATATATGCAGATTACTCCTGGGAGTAGGAACATAGATAAGTGTTTAACCTTTTAAAAGAGTTCCCTCTCTCCTTAACTTCCACTGCTCCTGTTTTCAGACTTGCTGGGTAATACTGTCCAGAATCCATGTCAATGCACAGAGGCTTCAAGCAGAGCTACCTACTTGTGAAAATACAGTAACAGAAAGCTGTAGAAAAAAAAATAACTCCTAGTTCAATCTACAGTCTGCTTTTCTAGGTTGTGAGATTTGCTCTGCTTTTTATTCCAGATACCTGCTTGGTCTTTCACTTTGTTTCTGGCTAACTCTTAAAGCTGACATCTGCATACTCCTCTGAAGAAGGTACTTATTTCTTTAAGTTTCATGCTGCGACTTGTGTAGCAACATGTTTCTCCAGCCCTGACATCTCCTGGGAAAAGAGATGACTTAAAAATCAGAATTGTTTTCATTAAAGGATACCTATGTGACTTTTGTGTCTGTCCTGTGGTATTACTCTCCTTTCGGGTATGTGTTTTGACCTTAAGATTATTGTAAAATTGAGTCAATAATTTACCAACACTCGTGAACTTTCTGTTTCTTAGCATCATATTGACATTATAAAACAGAAAAACAACATATCTGTCATGTCAAGGTGGGAAACATTTCTTAGATGTAGGAAAAAGACAAAAGCTATTTCACACCTGTAGTGAAATGAGGCAATCAGGTGTTGCTAATTATGAGGTGGGAGGTGTGAGCCTGTGTTAACCCCACCTGTGCCCAATTAGGGCTGACCCCAGCTGCGCATAAGCAGGATTGGGGGGGCCAATAAAAGGTGAGCTTCTGAATGCATGCTCAGCTCACTCTTGAGCAGCTAGAGGAAGAGGAGAAGGTTTGCTGAGATTGGAGCTGAAGCACTGAATAAGGCAAGCCAAGTCTAAAGGCAGCAAGACTGGAGTGCTGTTTGTGCACCTTGGTGAGAACACCTGTTTGACTTCGAAGCGCTGTGCCCCAAGGAAGGTTCGTCTGCTACACACACCAGACACAAGATAGACAGAAATATGGAGAGTATTTTAGCTTTTTCTCTCCTGTCCCACCTAAAGTGGCTGACTTCTATCATGTGTTCATGGAAGCATCCTGGAGAAGCCTAGAAGCCCATCAATGGCTGAGTCATACGACTGATGACTTTCATTTGTCACTGGTGGAACTTTTAACAGATCCAAACTATTTCCCAGTAATCTTGAGAAGTGCTGTAATGCTGTGAAATTCACTGATTTAACAACTGGTTTTGTCTCATTAAGAATTCCTATATAGTAAGATTTACAACCCTACTCAATTTAATCAGTGTTCACAGGAGCATTTGGAACCGTATAATTTTATTAATTTCTTAGCTGAGTAATTGATAAGTTCCATCAGTCTGATTCCACCTGCTGATCAAGATAAATATCCATTTTTGTTTACATATACAAACCTTTCCTGATCACATGCTGAGACATTTCTAATCTCTCCATGGTCTGTGCACCTTTACTCCTGTAATTCACAGGGAAAACTATAATTTATTATCCCACCTCCTCATATTTCCTTCACAAGACCTTACTGCCAAACAACACTATCCTGTGACCCTAATCTCTCCTGCCACATGATTTCTGCTCGTGGCCAGATCTCTGCTTTTGTCTCATCTACTAAACTGGTACAATTTTCTGAGAGGAAAGACAGGCAGGTGCTTCACCAGGCAGATACATCCATAGCTTTGTAAAAGGCTATTTTGAGACTGATCACCAGTATAGTCCAGGAGGATGCCAGTTGCAGTCCCAGCAGCAGACGGACGGCAGAGAGCCTCAGCAGCTTTTTCTCTCAGTTTTCTCTCTTTAGTGTTCTCAATTACAGCATTCTGTAGCAGTTACTGGTGTGAAGGGGCAAGAAAGGTTGCTAAACCTTTCTGTACAGGACAGAGCAAAGGAGATCACTGCATCCGCTTTAATAGCCCTGATGCCAACAACAGCAATGCTGTGCAGTATATATGGGAGACAGGAGATGACAAATTTGTTGATCAGAAGTTCCATGCTGGGATTTGGTATTCGTGTGAAGAAATTATAAATGAAGAAGGTGAGTAAAACCATGTAAATTTACTTAAGTAATCAAAGCTCTTCTTACTTACTTGGTGTCACCTTCCTCTTTGATGCAACATTATGTATGTATTCTAAATGAAAAAGTATTCTTTAAAAGTTGTTCTTCTCTGGGAAGACAGAATTTTAGAGGGTACTGTCTAGGCAGTTCCTAAAAAATTCCTACCAAATTCTGCAGAGACTTTTTTTTTTAATTATTATGCTAAACAGTGCACCAAGTTAAACTACTTTAACAAAACAATGTTTTAGTTTCCTGATTTTGTTAGTCCCTTAGGCAAAAATGAACTTATTTGCCTTAAATGATTACTTACGATCTCCTATGGCAATATAAATAACACAACTTGATTTTCTGGTTTTAAAAATCATCTGAGCAGGTAAAGCTATGGGATCTAAGTTATTTCATGGATTTTTCTCTTAAGCACAGGTATTTTTATTTTCTTACTGCAATTTTACCTTTCATAAGCATGCGACTAGAGATTTGGAACCCAATGAAACATATTCTGGAGACTTACTAATCATGAGTGGCTGTGTTTAATTGAGCTTCACTCTGAGTATGCATCAGGAGAATGAAATTAGATTTCCATTTAAAAAAGCTTCTACTTAGTTTTGTATAATGGGATTGTTTAGCTGGTTCAAGAAATATAGCATTTATTGCAAATCCAGATCAACAATGTGTTTTTCCCCTCATAGTCTTTGTCAATTTATGACAACTAAATGACAACTAAAACAAAACGTCAGAGAAATCAAATCAGCTGTCATATGTGTTATAAAATGCAAATATTTTTGCAGTCACCTATCCTGAAAGCCCAGTTCTACAAGAAGGTCTTGTAGTTTATGCACTTTTAAGAGGCATGATGTTAGAGATTAGAGCAACACACATCTTCAAAAGTCATTTGGTGGTAATTGAATTACTGGTTATGGGGTGGTTTAATTTGTTCATCTGCTGTGGCAGTTCCTTTCCCACTTGGTGTAATTAGGAGCTGAAAAAATCCCTTCCCTGTATTTTCAGAGTGTATCAGTATTAATTCCAAGAGCTTCATTCTCAGCATCTGTAGGGGGGTCAGGAGGTCATATGGGTTTGAAAATCAAAGCTTACAGAAAGAAATAAGAATTAAGCTTTGAAGAAATTTGTTTGAGCAACAGGCTTGTTGCTGTAGGGAGAGCAAATTGTCCTTCTCAGGGAAGATGATACACAGGCTGCTAGTCATGCAAAGGAATTGATAATTTTCCTATTCTGTCTTTCACAGATACAACCTTTTGAAAAGCAATCTATAGTCTTTCTCTGTTTTCCAGACACTGGTTTTGCCTTGAAAAGTCTGGAAGGCTTTTCTAGCAATGTCCCAGAGTAGGTTAAAGAACCAGGGACTCTGTGTACATACATCAAAAATTGTTTCTCTTTGTCATCTCAGATTGTAGATTGTACTTTTATGATAGATTTTGAATATTATGCTTTCACATAGTCTATTTCTTTAAATCATTATAGAATAAAAAATAATCCTGAATTTTAAAATATTTTTTTAGGTGAGAAATGCAGAAGCTTCATCAGTCTGACTCCAGCTGCTGATCAAGGTAGATATGCATTTTTTAATTGTGTAAATACATTTTTTCTGACACACTTAACAATATATATATATAATATATATTATATATTAATCCCACAGAGGTTTTTTGCTTTTATTTAGTTTTTCAATTTAAAAATGAAGTTCATATGATGTAAAATACAAACTTGTCTTTTGAAAACACTCTATTTGAATAGGAAGGTTTCCTATAATTGTTCTAAACATGGATACTGAAACTCAAGATTTCTGAGTTTTTCCCCCTTTCTCCTCACACCTCCATATTCACAGAAAGAAATTTTTTGGCTTTCAGCATGTGGGCTGGAGAGGGCAGAGGGACAGGCAATGGGTGAACAAAGACATCCAGGAGGATGGGGGGATCTGGGGAAGATGTGTATTGGACCAAAAGAATCATGATGGCAGTCTGAATGCTCTCTAGGATCCTTACACAGAACTGTAAGGAGATCTCCCACTCTCCTAAAAGTGGAGAGTTACCTTCTTTCAAACATGACTCTTTCTGTAAAACATCCCTGCTGATGCTGGTAAGCAAACACAGAGCTCCTAAGGTGTGGCTAGAGAAATCACTTTGCAAATGGATGCTACATAAAAAAAAAAATTTCCTTTCTTCCCCAAGAGGGTTGAAATTGGATGTCCAGGATACTGGGATTGCACTACTCTCCTGGATACACAATTTTAGCCCCTTCAGCTTCTTTGGGAAGAAAGACTCAGGATCTGAAGATCGTCTTTCCCTCTATTGCAGCTTGTCACTGCACAAATAGTTCAATACTTTTTTCGTGTGAGAAAAAAACTAAATGAGATGTGGTTCTTAGTCATAGACATGGTTCTCAAAAAGGAAGGCTGAATTACAGGCCCTGCCCTGAGATCTCCTCACACATGAAACCATTGGTGGACACAGTGCTGAAACAAATTGTGAATATCACTGGCAAATGCCACAACTCCCTGGAAATCCCATCAAGACAGGGAAGACAGCAACTAGGTACCTGATAACCACACTGAGAAATTATCCCTGGGTAGTTAAATCCCATGTGAAAATAGCCTCTTGCCTTGCATGAGAGAAGAAAGGCTTTGTATTCTGCAAGTGCATGATGCTGCTGTGCACAAAACTCAGGATGCATCAGGCTCACCCCTCCTGAATGTATCATCCCTGGGCAGCACCTGGATCACCATGCAGGTGATGGATGTTGTTCAGTGCCTGAGTAGCAATGGCTCATTTACCAAAACTGAAGATCAAAGCTCTCCCTGCTGGAGCAGCCAACTCTGCTGAGCTCCTGGCTGTGTGACATGGGGATGATAATAGTAAAAGGGCAGGCTGAAAAAACCTTCATGGGAAGATTAACTCCCTGTGTAAGATATAATTAGCAGATATCCAGAAAGAGAAGAATCAGCAGATAACCAGAGAAATTGATCTCAGTGAAACCTCGAGAGTGCCAGGGATCATGAAGACTTCTCTGTCCAAAACATCAAGATCCTGTTTAGTTAAATAGTAAGACCAAGGGGAAAATTTTATTTCATTACTAGACCTCAGGCCGTGGACCATTATTACAGTTTGTTAACAGGACACATGGTATTTTGTTTTATTACATTTCTCATGGGACTCAGCAACAGTAATGCCAACAAGTTAATTGGATAGTAGTTCATCTTTTTTATATTAACTTGGTTCATGGTAATTTTACAGTAGTCTTGGAATATAAATAAGCATTCTGCCCCTCTTTGCAGTGTAATCCTCAATAATAGTAGGAAGGTCAGTGATAATAGTAGGAACGTGCAAGTGCTCACTAAACAGCTAAATCAGTAGAGGAAATTATAATTTAGGATGTCCATTTACCTTGAAGTCTTTCTAAAGATGTTATGACAGTATCCTGACAGGTTTTGTTTAATGTCACATAAACAATATAAACAAAGAACAAAGAAATTATAAAAATATTAACTGACTGCTTATGCTATTGATTTGCTTTTCCAGGGGTTTTATGGCTGTCTATTGTAGCAGAGCTTCTGTACATCATTTTGCTTCTGATTGGAGCCATTCTTATCTCAGTAGAGATTTGCTACTACAGTTCTGTCATGGATGGGCTAAAGATCAATGCCTTTTCAGCAGTAGTCACCGTGCTAGCAGGTACAGTTAAGGATCTCAGTTCATTACATATAAAAAAATGCAACATTGATAGACTTTCACCTGAGAATTAACAGTGTTCAGGTTTCAAAACTATCACGATACCTACAGAGACACTAACAATAAAAAAGGCAGCAAAATTTTATGGAAAATGTTAATTTCGGTTTATTATGCCTTATTGTTTTTATTTTTTATTTATAGTTTTTACTATTTAATACTTTATTATTTTAATTTTATAATTTTAAATTTTATTGTCAGCTTAGGTCAATGATAATAACACATTCTTGTGGATAACTAATTTTTTTTCCCAACATTTGGAGTACAAAATTAGGAATAGACAAATTAATACAGCACTTTTAAGAGGGAATAAAACATAATTAGATCATTCTTAGTAGAGAATCATCATTTAAATTGTATTTGATTTTCTGCATTATTATTTCTTAATCCATTGATATTTAATCATGAGATCCTAGGAAAATTTAGCTTGGAAGAAACTTCAGGTTTCTAGAATTCAGATACTTTGTAGAAAATATTCTTCAGGAGCTCAAGGGACAACTACAAAAAATTACAAAGAAGAATGTCCCCAATTTACATTTTCTAATATTCTTATGCTATTATATTTTTTAGGTCTTCTGGGCATGGTTGCTCACATGATGTACACAACTGTATTTCAAATGACTGTAAATCTTGGTCCTGAAGACTGGAGACCTCACACATGGGATTATAGCTGGTCCTATTGGTATCTATTGATTTATATTTGCTTTTTCCATTTGCTTTTTCAGTCACTTTACCCTATGTTCAAGAATGTCCATAAGAGATTAAGTTCTTTCAGTATTTACTCAGAGGCCTTTGTAGAATCCTTCTTGAAAACAGTTTCTTACCTTTATGTCACTGAGTCCTTCGGTTGTCTTCATGTACAGGTTACATCCCACCAGTAGGTAGGACTGCTGTCCCATTTCTGCTACACTCATATTTGCTTCCAGGGAGTTCCCCCTGTTCTTGCTGCCTCTTTGTTACAAAAGCTCTTTTGTGGCTCCCCACATTTGAGAGTTAGTGAGGGTGCAGTTTGACTGAATCTAGGAGCAAGGCTAGCTTAACCTCCACCCCTTCTTCAAGCTTCTAGGAGCCTTTCACATCTTTGTGCCATACCCCATCACACTCAAATAATAAATTAACCAAAAAAACCCCCATAAAACAGTAATTTAAAAACCCAAATGAGTTTAACCACATCGAGGGAATAAACAATGACAAAGGAGATAAGTGATAAGCAAAAATTTCTTAAACTACTTTATCCACCAAAGAATGTTTCATTAGATATTTGTGACCCTGCCATGTTAAGAAAGGGTCTGATGGGTAAATTAAATCACTGTGTACTCAAATTCATTTCACTGTGGCCATAATTTTCCATGCTACTTTTACACCTCCAGCATGCAGTGCTCACTGACTAGTCTTAACATTTCACACAGTTTCAGCACATTACACCTCAACATAATGTTTGGATCTATTTTCTTATGGTTTTACTTTTAGTCAGAGTTGATGTCCTTTCCTCTTTGTTTAGTTATGACCTATATTTCCTCAGGAATGCCTGTCAGTGCTCTGAACCTGCCTCAGTAACCTATTTAATTGTGCCTTTTCTTTTTAATCATTTTAGATAGCTGGCAAACCTTTTTTCTGTGTCACTTGTGAGATTTGTAGTCTTAACACTGATTCTTTTCAATTTTTACGCATTCTTATTTTTTTTATAGTTCTTCCGTCTCATGTTAAGCTCTATGCAGAGAAAACAGAAAAGGTGGTGGCAGGGTTTCATTAAACAAGAATATTAAATGTAAATACTAAAACCAATATGAAGATGCCTACTACATTAGTCAGATAAGTCAGCTAGGTGGATGGTCATTCACCAAGAATCTTTCTTCCTCCCCCATCAGGCTTCTCAAAAGAGGCACCAACACAATCACAGGTGGCAGTATTTTCAAAAACAAAATTGAAAAACTTGGATATGAAAATGTTCTGCTAATTTCTGATAAACCTTTTTGTTTATAGCCTTGCATGGTCTTCCTTCGCTTGCTGTATGGCTGCAGCTGTCACCACTATTAACAAATATACAAAAACGGTTTTGGAATTCAAGCACAGAAGAGAAATGTTGGAAAGGAATTTAAAGGTTAACTACAAGATTCCTGATCACACAGCTCCAGAGAAATCTTGCAATGTGTTTGTGAACTCTTTTCGCAACAGTACAGAGGACCCTGCACACCCAAAAAGAGGCTTGTGTCACCTGGCCACTATTTCAGTTCTGTAAATTTGAACCCTATCTCAAGACATCCTGTAAGTCAAAATACCAGATCACCATGAAACAGTATTAATTAATAGAAATTTATATATGTGTTATCATTAGTTGTTTTTATTAACAAAGAAAATGTATTTCCATGGATTTACAGGAAATCTCAGTCTAAAAAAGCAGATCTGAGTGTCTTGTTTCAGAAAAAGACAGTGACACAGGTCCTTCACTACTCTGACTTTTAACCAGTCTGTGAGTCTGTTAGAATTACAGAGCATAATGGATTTCCTCTCAAATTATTTATAGAAAAAACTTTTTAAAACCCCATCCCAAGCAAAAAACCCTCAAAACGCAGAGAAGAAAATATGGCAGCTCACATATGGGGGCTGCACATATTAACACATATGTTAATTGTTTTAATAATTTGTTTGGTATTAAAAGTACTATTGCTCCTGGAAAATCCATGTATTGCATCTTATGATTCAAGAGTTTCACCATATGCTGTGAAAGAAAGGCTAACAGAGGGAAGAGGTTTTCAGTGTAATTTCCTAGTAATTTGAATTACTAGGAAGGCAAACAGAAATGTGAACGATACATTAGACACCTCACAACTCATCTCTGAAATTCTCTAGGTATCATTCTGACAGCAGTGTCATAGAAATTTGATTTGTGTTCATTATATATGCTGATTAATCTACAGTCTTACTGGGAAAACAGAATTGATTATGGTACTCATAGATGAGGAATTCACAGCTGCCACACCCTGAGGATCAAAGTGTCCCCATGGAACTGTGCCACGTGTTCATTCATTGTTGTATGAATGCTCCTGCTAAGGAACCCCCAAGGAAAGGCACTTGTAAGTACTGGGTGGCAGAGGTCTTTTGCAGTACATTGAGCAGCTCTGAGCTTTAGAAAAATCACTATACATTTTTACCAGGTAAAATGTTTACTGGTTTATGGCCAGCAATAAGGTGGAGTTGATAATAGAGTAGCACATGTTCAGCAGATGGCCACCAGGATGATGAGAGATTTATAAAAGTTATAAAATCATATATGTCATTTATAAAAGTTATTATTATTAAGGAATCTACATAGATTAAAATATGGATGAGAGAGGCTCACATAAGATATATCTTCATGAACCCGGCTCATATTTTTTTACAATTATAATTTTTTTTATAAGGTGGATAACATATATCCACCAACATCTGGGCAGTGAGGCAGAGATGGACAAATAAAATAAAAAACAGATAAATGGTAGATTTCCCCAGAGGAAAAAGGTATTACTTCAGAAATACCAGTGGAGAAAACTTCTTCTCAATATGACAAAACACCCCAGAATTATAGAAAATGGGACCTTTTTAAAGGTCACCTAATCCTTCTTTTCCTCTGGGCAGGATAAAATAAAGCTATATTGTTTTTTTACAGCTATTTCATTAATCTCTTCTCTAAAGCTTCCAAAGACAGGCATTCTAAAATTTCTCTGACAATTTATCCTCTGTGCTTAACTACTCTTAGCAGAAAATTATTTCCCTGTAAATCTCCTTCACAGTAATTTTTGAACATTGTCTACTACATGTCCTGCAGTGGAAATGGATAAAAATTTAGTGTTATCCTCCTGGAAGTAAATTTTAAGTATTTGAAAACTGTTTAGATGCAACTTTCTTCCATATTGTAGATAAAAATACAGCTGTTCTTTAAAAATGTCTTGACAGATGGTGTGTATTTTAACTTTATAACTCTCACTGCTTTCCACTGTAGTTTGTTGAACTGTTCCACTTTTTTTTAAGTGAAATATTAAAAAACAATGAAGAATTTCTGCCGATACCTAGAAATTGCAAAATGCAGTAGTAGGACTATTCAGCTTATTTTAACAAGCAATTCACCTGCTTTTAGAACAAAGCAAGACAATGTTTACTCATGTTTAGCTGTGGTGTCTTATAATGCTCTGATCCTTTCCTAATTAAATTCTTCCATACCTTGTTTGTGTGAAGCTGTCAAGGGCTTGGCTATTGTTGAGCTACAGCCACAAGTGTAGCTGAGACCACAGCAAATTTGCTTGAGGGAGTCAAGTTCTGGCAAGGAGCAAGAAAATTTTGGACAAAGTGGATGTTTGACTTCATCATTAAGGTAAAATAATTTAAAAACTGACAAAAACAAACAAACAAATAAACAGAAAAAGCCCCACAACCAATAGAAGTCCAGCTCTACAACACAATATAGATAAAACTCCAGCAGGAGCTGCAGGAATTGGCACTTTTCGTTAGTTGTGAACTTCCCTGTGTGGGGTAAATGCATGTATGTTTCTTGAAGCCAGAGAAATTGATTTAAAGATCAAGGAAAAAGTTACTGTTCCTGAAAGATGATAACCACATATTTCACTGCCCTGAGAATTCCTTTCATGTTTCTTTTCATGCACTCTTACTTATTACCATTCAAGAGAGTAAGATAATGAGGAACAAACCCAGATCTTAAAATCATTTCCCCTCAGCCCTCCCTTCTTCCTGTGCTTCACTTCAATCCTCCTTTCTTTCCCTCCTTCCCACTACAGTGCAGAGTACAGGGAATGGGGGTTGTGGTCAATTGCTCACACATTTCTGCCACTCCTTCCTCCTCTGGGAGGACTCCTTTACACTCTTCCCCTCCCATGGGAGACAGTCCTCCATGAACTTCTCCAGTGCGAGTCCTTCCCACATGCTGCTGTTCCTCATGAACTGCTGCAGTGTGGGTCCCTTCCATGAGGTGCAGTTCTTCAGGAACAGATCTCTCCAGTGTGGGTCCCTCATGAGGTCACAAGCCCTGCCAGCAAACCTGCTCCAATGTAGGCTCCTCTTTCTACAGCTCCCATCAGGATTCTACTCTAGCTTGGGCTTCCCAGAGGGCTACAGCATCCACCTGCTCCAGTGTGGGGTCCTCCTTGAGCTGCAGGTAGATAATCTGCTGTATTGTGGAATAATCTGTATTGTGGGCCTCCATGGGCTGCAGGGGAACAGCCTGATGTGCCACAGTCTTCAACACAGGGGAATTTCTGCCTCAGAACTGCAGCACCACCTTCCTGTCCTCCACTGACCTTGATGCCTGCAGAGGTGCTTGTCTAGCATATTCTCACTTCTCTCTCTGGCTGCACAGGTTTTTTTTCGCCTTCTTCAATACATTATCCCAGGGGCACTACCACTGACACTGTCTGACTCAGCCTTGGACAGCAGCCAATCCACCTTGACAAAGGGGAAGCTTCTAGCAGCTTCTCACAAAAGGCACTCCTGAAGTCTTGCTGCTTCCAAAACCTAGCCATACAAACCCCATACACCAGGTTTAAGATAAACATAAGGAAGATTTATAGATAGAATGGGATAGAATGTTTCAAATAGGAATTTGAAAGATTTCTGAGAAAAACTAGTATTTTACCAAGATGGAGAGAGAGATTCTGCTTCAAACTGTGTAGCAGATCACCAAAATCTAGGAGACTATAATACAGAGTTTTATTGTCTTTTTTGTTTTCTTCCATTCTTATAACCCATCTTTTAAGCATGTACTCCAGAGTCCTGTAACGGATGATACTGAATGACATGGAGCTAGGTAAGTCCTTATTTGGGTTCACCTTTCACATATCCTGCAGGTACTTCCAAAAACACACCTGAGAAACACCAATTCAGGCTCTAACCTCATTTTCCTCTGATTTTTAATTCTCTGTCTCTCACATCTTCCTACTTCCCCATCCTTTTTTTCATGTAAATTCCCATAAGTCCGAGCACTAACATTATTTCGATAAATTTCTGCACGTCCCCAAACTTTGACCTACCTAACATAGGAAATCACTCCCAATAGAGTTTTTCTCATACTGTTGTAATGCAAACAATGGCATCTCAGCCTATTCACAAAATGCAGAAGTGTAGAAATCCCACAGGAGAAGGTATGTTAGTGGTAGTGAATCATTGAGACATTGGCTGGTTCGTGTTTAATAAAGCCTCTGGCTTTATTCTGTCCATACTGAAAAGCAGAAATCTTTGACAGCTGAAATACAAACTACTTTTCAGGTCAAAAGCAGAGAAAAGAACTAAGCAAAACTAATCTTCTTCATTTATTTTTATCTTTTCCCTAACCCCTGAGGCAACAATGGCAAAAAACAGCTGAGGGAAGAAGGTGCGAATGTAAATGGCTGCTCTGGGGATAGGGTTGGCCATAAGAACCTCCTGCTTCTTCCTGCTCACTGTGCGCAGGACTTCCTCTGCCACCTCCACTGGGTGCACACCATATTCCACCTTTCTGAAAAAGGCTGTAAATCAAACCAAGAGGAGTGAGAGCTACAGACAGACAGCTATACAGAGACCTCTGAGGGAGTGGTAGTAAAACACACACAGCTACTGCAGTAGTTTAATTAGTTAAATGCCTACACACTTTCAGTCCCTTACTCCTTCTCTTACCCTGTCCCTAAGGGCTTTTTAAAATTTTGAAGTAAAACCCTTACAGTCCTGAAGAGAATGCAGTGGAACTCTCCCTTGGGACCTTTCATGCTCTGACCTACCTCCGTTCCCCATGTTGTGGCACATTTATTTTCTCACATGAAGCTGCCTCTTTCCATGTTGTTCCTCTTTTCATCAGGCTAATCTTATCTCTGTTCTGCCTTTTCTTTTTCTTCCCTAGCCTGTTCATCCTTTTTGTCATTTCCATTCTTTTCCCTACTCTCCTTTCTCTTCCCTATGAAAAGTCTCCATACTGCTATATGTATATGCCTCATATACTGTCTCTTTTGATTCATCAAACCTTACATTTCCAAATAGATGCCTCCCAGTTGCCAGGTGCTGGTTGATGATAGTATGAACAGACGAAGGTTGGATTCACAGTGCTTACAGAGATATCAAATTCTTCCATTTCAGCTCTAAGACAATCAAAAAAGCCTACAGCAGCATGCTTAGAAGCAGCATCTAAAAGAAAGAAAAAACATGTTTGCACATTTGGATATGAATGTATGGCCATAGATGCATGATAGAACCTTGTAATACATGAATGTCTGGACAACTGAGCATGGAAAGATTAGTCAAAAGAACAGTGAATTATTTCACCAGTGAAATTATCATATGACATATTCAAATCAAACAAAAGAAAATCATTTGTACAGAATACTTATGCTATGATGTATACAGTCAATCTCCCTATGCCTGTCAATGAACCTGTGTCTGGACTTCCCAACCAGAAATATTAAGTCCTTGGTTAAGGAATAATCCTTCTATCTCAACAGTTTAAAAATCTTTTTTGGTGGACAAACAGCTGTCGTTGCAATGAGTCACCACACCACCTGTTGCCGCAGTTTGTGACACATCAATAAAATGCATTGAAATACACATCCGCTTCTGGAATGCAGGTATATTAATGTTTTGTAAACTAATTAGGCCTCTGTGCTGCAGCAGCAATCCAATATGGTTTCAATATTAAAGTTAATTTTAAAGTTATGACTGTTAAAATTTTTCTTAGCAGCTCTTAGTGCCTTTTTGAAAGCTGCACGAAGTTCAACAAGACTGAGTGCAAGGTTCTGCACCTGGGTTGAGGCAATCCCATGCACAGATACAGGTTGGGAGGAGAAAGGATTGCAGACAGCCCTGAGGAGAAGGACCTGGGGGGTGGTAGTGCAGCAGAAGCTTAACATGAGCTGTCAATGTGTGTTTGCAGCCCAGAAAGCCAAACATGTCCTGGGCTTCATCAGAGGAAGCACAGACAGCTGATGGAGGTGATTCTCCCCCTCTACTCGTCTCTTGTGAGAGCCCATCTGGAGTACTGTGTCCAGTTCTGGAGTCCCCAACATAAGAAAGGGAAGTGCTTGAAAGAGTCCAGCGCAGAGCTACTAAGATGATTAAGGGAGTGGAACATCTCCCTTATGAGGAAAGGCTGAGGGAGCTGGGTCTCTTTAGTTTGGAGAAAAGGAGACTGAGGGGTGACCTCATCAATGTTTTCAAATATGTAAGGGGTGAGTGTCAGGGAGATGGAGTTAGGCTCTTCTCAGTAGTGAACAGTGATAGGACAAGGGGTAATGGGTGTAAATTGGAGCACAGGAGGTTCAAGTTGAATATTCGAAAAAATTTTTTTACTGTAAGGGTCACAGAGCCCTGGAACAGGCTGCCCAGGGGGGTCGTGGAGTCTCCTTCACTGGAGACATTCAAAACCCGTCTGGACACGTTCCTATGTGATGTACTCTAGGTGGCCCTGCTCTGGCAGGGGGGGTTGGACTAGATGATCTTTCGAGGTCCCTTCCAACCCCTAGGATTCTGTGATTCTGTGATTCTGTGATATAGGTCCTTGAGTGTGTCCAGAAAAGAGCCACTAAAATTATCAAAGAGCTGGAGCACCTCCTCTATGAAGACAGGCTGAGGAAGTCGGGGCTGCTCAAAGTTATACTTCAAAGGTACTATTTTAATTACTACTTCAAGTTCCATTTCTTTGAAAATTTTTAATCCAAATACTGTATTAGTAGTTTCTGAATTATGATGCAAATTAGCACTTTTAATAGCTTATTATCAGTGCCACAGAATACTCAAAGTTAATAGATTAGAACATACATTTTGGATATGTATAACTTACAAGCTGCACGAAATGGCATTCCTATTTTTCCTTGGATACTATTAATTAGCACAATGTGGCCAGTTCTTCTTGAGATCATGTTGGGAAGAATGGCTGAAAAAAAAAAGAAAAAGTAACAAAGAGCCACATAAATAAAAGAACCCAATGTATTCAGTGAAAAGAAGTGAAAGCTGAAGTGCAGAGAGCAAAACTTTAATACAGATTGTCTCAGAATTGCAATCAAACATATCACAAAACTCAGTAGCTGGAAATGAAGTGTCTTCTACGCTTCACTCAGATTCCAAATGCATGTTTGGGTGAGGTATTATCACATCTAATTGTCTGTATTCTTGCCTGTCTTGCAAGGGTTTTGAAAACCATTGTGTGTAACAAAGGCAGCAAGTACATAAATAGAGCCAACATATGCAAATTACAACAAGCAGTCTTCTGTCTTTCAAATACCTGCCCATATATTTCCTGAAAAATCTCTTTTCAAGCCCAGATACTCTGATTTTTATCCTCTTGACCTCAATTTCAGTCCACTGATTTTCACAAAATTGTTATTATAGTGAAGGCAGAAAAAAAAAAAAAAAAAGTGAAAGTGAAACAGTGCTATGCCAATGACTGGGATCTCAAGTTTTAGGTGACAAGCAAACCAGGAAAAAAAAAATAAAATACCTTTGGTTAACGTTATAGGTCCAAAATAGTTGGCATCCATTATCTTTTTATCAAGTTCCAAAGAAATGCTTTGTACTGCTCCTTTCACCTTCATACTTGCATTGTTGATCAGTATGTCCACACAGCCATAGCAATTCAGGATTTCCTTAGCTACATCTCGAATGCAGTTTATGTCCGAGATATCCAGAAGTATGAGCTTCGGTGCATATGTCTAAAAAAAATCAGTCATTTATTTCAGGGATGTCTATTATATACAAATTTATTTCTATTTACTTTATTTTAAATTAATTTATTTTGGTATCTGAAGAAGGTGCTTTTACTGTTCTTACAAAATCCTTGATTTGTTCTTTTGGAAAGTAGGTTGTTCAGCAATGGTTATTGTAGAATCACAGATTGATAGAAAAGTTTGGATTGAAAGGGACCTGTAATGATTTTCTAATGCAATCCCCTTGCAGTGAGCAGGGACAACTTCAACTAGATCAGGTTGCTGAGAGCCCCATCCAACCTGATCTTGAATGTTTACAGGGATGGGGTTTCTACCACCTCTCTGGGAAACCTGTTCTTCTGTTTCACCACCTCCACTGTAAAAAATGTCCTCCTTACATCCAGTCTAAATCTACCATCTTTAGTTTAAAACCTTTACTCCTTGTCCTGTCACAAAAGCCTGGACTCAAGTTTTGTCCCCATCTTTCTTACAGGCCCCCTCTAAGTACTGAGAGGTGCTCTAACTTCTCCTTGGAACCTCCTCTTCTCCAGGCTGATCAGGCCTGACTCAGTCCTCATGGGAAAGGTGCTCCAGATCTCCAGTCCTTTCTGTAGCCCACCTCTGGACCTGCTCTAACAGGTCCATGCTTTTTCTGTCCTATGGGCTCCAGAGCTGGACACAATACTCCAGGTGAGGTCTCAGAGGGGCAATGCCTACTTACCCATTGGAAGCAAGGAAAGGACACTCTTATCTTATGCTCCCATACCTTTCTATCTGGGATTTCTCTCAAAGTAGTGGAGAAACTCAAAAATTAATTCCATCTTTGGATCTATCTGCCACTCCTCAAACACTCAAATCATGTGAAAAATGGATGATAATTACTGTGATTAAATTAAGCAGTTTGGATCCCTTTCATCCACATTAACAGGAAAATTCCTCTGCCTATCACTTCTATTCCAGTGGCTTCTTTGAAATACAGGACCAGTCAGTTTCTTTATAGAAATTATCTTGAATTAGCTCAAGAGAGCAGGATTTCTGACTTTTACATTTGGAATCATGCTATGACAACCTTCAGAGGTGGTGTTCTCTCTTTTTTTCTCTGGACTATGTTGGGTATGTTACCTGGGTGACAAAAGTCACCATTAACAGTGAATCATGTTTCATGTTTCTTGTTTTACTGGATTTAAAAGTACTTTGTGTACCTGCACAAGGTCTTTACATCAAGTTGTGAATTTTCAAAGCAGAGTGAAGAAATACTTACCATACTGGGGTCTGACACACTAAGTAAAGCATCATACAAGTCTTCTAGCTTTTCCCATGTCCTTCCACACAACACAAGCCTTGCTCCTTCTGTGTGAAACACCCGAGAACATTCTAGAATATAAAGCATTCAAAAGAATTAATAATAACATTACTGATTTTTTTTTCCTTAAAATGGGAGGCTGTTCTTGCTAATGATGTTGATTTTATGCTTTAAAATTCATTAATTTTGAAAGAATAAATATACATGGGAAAAAAGAAAGCACTAAATGGCAATAATATATATCCCAAGATGTTTTTCTCCTCAGTATTAGACCTTCCCAGTAGACAGTAGAGGTATCAGGGACCAGATTGAGTTTCCTCATTCCCTAAAGCCTTTCTGAGAAGACCATTGAGAACTTTCTGGGTATGCTGTGCTGGCACTGTATTTTTTCATTTTTTTCAGCTCCCTCAACACCCTAGGCTGGATGGCATCTGCACCCATCAATTTGTACGGGTCAAGCTCCTGTAATAATTGATACAGCATTGATTCCTTCACTGACAGTGAAGGTCAGTGTCTGCATGAACCTGGACTTTTGTTCCTATGGCCTGGGACCTAACAGCACTACTAAAGACAGAGATGAAGAAGGTGTTGAGAACCTCTGCCTTTTCGGCATTGCTGGGTACTACTTCACCTCTCCTGTTTAACAGTGGGCCAATTTTATTCCTCTTTTTGTTAATGTTGTTAGTATATCTTACAAGTTAATATATCTTGCTGTTAATATCTCTGCAGAACCCTTTCCTGAAGTTTTTTACAACTCTGGCCAAATTTAGCTCAAGCTGAGCTATTTTCCTAACTGCTTGTCTGGCTACCCTGTTAACGGCCTTCTAATTTCCAGCTGGTAGTGTTCCACTTTTCAGCCTCTGGTACCTGTTGGTTCTGAGGAGACCCAGAAGCTTGCATTTAAGCTATAGGTGTTGCTTGCTTCTCCTACTTCCATTGCCTTTGGAGGTCATGAACTGGTTTTGTTTTAGGAGAGTGGTCTTGAAGAACTCCTAGCACTCACTAGATCCTCTACCCTCCATGGAAGCTTCCCATGGAATTCTTTCCAACTGAGCCCTGAACAGGCTGGTTTGCTCTTCTAAAATCTAAATCCTTTGTTCTTGAATTAACCTTCACTGTGCCCAGCAGTACCCCAAAGTCCACAATATTGTGGTCACTGCAGGCACATCTGTCACTAATGAAAATATCACAGAGCAGGTTTTCTTGGTTAGTGAGAGGTAAGTCCAGCTGTGCCCCCCATTCCTGGTTGGCACATCCAGTGTCTGTGAGGAAGCAGTCTTCTACACATTCCAAGACTGATGTCAAGTGAGCTGCAGTTTTGTTCTTCCAGAAAATGTCTGAGTAGTTCAAGTCTCCTATAAGGACCAGGTTTTATTGACCCAAAGCTTGCCTGATGGAGCTGAATATCACTTTCTTGGTCACATTGTCTCGGTTAGGGGTTGGTAACAGATGCCTACTGTAAGGTCATGCTTGGAGACAACAGCTCTGATTTTGCCCCAGAGGCATTCCATAGGGCTACCACAATTACCTTAGTTGTCTTCTATACATTCAAGGTTTTCCTTAACATAGAGTCTGACTTCTCCCCTGCATCTCTTTACTGAACAGCCTATAGTCTTCTATCATGATCCTCCTCCAGTCGTGTGACTTTAAGGAGACAGATGAGGCACACTTTGCACTGCTCTGGTTGGCCTTGTTTAATTCCAGATGGGTTGTAGTGGTGATGGTGGTGTGATCATTGCCATTTTGGACCCCTCCCTCCAGGTCCTTCAGTTTAAAGCTTGCCTCACCAAGGTGGCCAGTTGGTACTGATGTGCTGCTCCCAGGCTCCTCTCTGGTAAGCCCAGTTTTATCCCCACTCCCCTCCGAGTTTAGTTTAAAGACCTTTCTATGAGTTCTAGATATATATATACTGAAATATAACCAGTCAGAGAAAACAAATGTCTCTCCTTTGATCTGAAATATGTCAGGGAAAGGAAAAGACCAGGTGGGATTTGAAGGTCAGATTTATTTCATAACTTGCCCTAACAGGCTGTGATAAAGAGCACTCCTTGCCAGCACAGCCTGTATTTCTCTTGCAGTTCTCTACTTTGTTCTCTTCCTCTGGTAAGGAATTCTGCAGGACCATTTCCTTTCCCCAGATGTTCCCTGCTTGGGAGTGGAAGGTTTCCAACACAGAGCAAGTCTTCATTGAAAATGCCAAAATATAGCCTCAAGCTGTGTTTCCCTTATCAGGCATTTGCATCTACTGCCCCTCAAGTGATGTCTAGAGCAGGACTCTATATAAGCAATGTCTGATGCAGTAACTTTAACCTGGCAACACTGTGTAGGCAGAAAATTTATGAATATATGTGAAAAATTAATAGATGTGAAGTGGCTAACCACCCAGGCAATCAGCTTATATAAACAGATTCCTGTTTATCCAATAAACATATCCATTCCTTCTGTCTACTGAACCCACCATTACTCATACCCAGGCAGCCCCGCAGGAGCTACTGGAGGATGTCAAGGGAAGGAGTGACATGAGTAATAGAGGGACAGAGATAAGCCCAGGGACACAGGGGTAAGTCTTTTAGGGCTGAAAAAGGAATGTGTAAAGAGTAAAGTGACACCTGTTAATACTGATTTGCTATTGCTCTGCAGTGACAGCCTATGTAATATGATCTCATAGTAGCAACATGCTAAAAATAACTCTCTTAATGTGCTTACAAAACCTCACATTCTTTGAATTAAATAAAGACAAATCTCTGCAGTTCCAGAACTTCTACCAGCAGTTCTTGTCGCTGAGACTGAAAACATACATTCTAAAATCATTGTATGTGATTAAAAAATATTTCTTAACTTCTGCTTCACCTGTGCAGTTATGAATATATACAAGGTAATATATGCACACTGTGTACTTAGAGAGTAGTTCTCTGTTTCTCTCCTCTGACACTGAGAAGAAATGAGAGAACTTACCCTTGCCCAGTCCAGAGATGGCATCCGTGATCACCACCACCTTGTTTTGCACAACAGATTTGGACAATAGCCACCTGACTGACTGGTAAATGTAAATAATCCCACTGATCCCAAAGAGAAGTAATGGTATAGCAAGTACAGAAAGAATACCCATCTCTGCAGGAAAGAAAAGATCATATGAGAGTAATGGTAACATGCAGTCATTATTTTTCATATTATTCTTATCTTAAAAAACATTTTTGTCACATATCTAGTCACCAGCATGCCAACAGCAGTGGGAAGCTTGTTTTCCCATCAGTGCCTTAATATTATTATTTTTTTCATAAACAGGGTAATATTGTTTGTCTGTTTTCCTCATCATTGCATGGTCTAACCAAATCTGGATTCCTTTTATTTAAAATTACTCTGTTAGGAAAATAAAAACAAATTTTGAGTACAAATATTGCCTTGAGGAAAAACATAAGCTAAAATATAACACTGTGGGTTTAATTCTGTTGTTATGGAAAACAGATAAAAAGCTTTTAATTCTAATTTCAGATAAAATACATAATAGAAGTGTTTTCTGTTCTAAGAGACAGAGAAAATAGAGTAACTTACTATGGCTATGAAGACTCCACGCACAAATAAAGCATCCTTTGTGTTTCTGTAAATTTTTGTATTACAGGTTTAATTAAAGTTCTTTAGAAACTTCTTGGAGCATTGCATTTGTTGAGGCTGCTTGGCCTGAATGAGAATGGCTATGTATAGCCATGTGACAGAGATACTTTAAAAGTAAATATAGCATCTACAGTGTGATTTGCATGCCTGACCTATCTAGTGCAACAGGCAGCACAGTCAAGTAAAAGCTTTTAGTACAATGTTAGTTCAGCTGCACGAAGAAATTTCTGCCTGTGTTGCCTTCAGTTGCAGTTGCTCCCAGAATTGTCTCAATTTCTTGTCATATTTCTATTAATTTTACACTTAAAAACATTTGTATAAATGATGATTACAGTAAGTCTTCAAAAACAAGCAAAAGGTTCCATAAAGAAGTTACCACTTGAATACTCAGCGATAGGAATTATATATCTATGTGTCAGTAAAGGGTCTTCAAGCAAGGCAGCTTGGGGACCAGTGCATCACACAGACCTGCGGGGGGCAGATAAGTCCTGGAACACAGACCAAGCACTTCCAGGTGCCACAGGCTGCTTTGCACTGCTGCTGTCTGCAAGATGAGCCTTTTTCCCAGCAACTTCAGGATCATATCAATGTTAGATAGGTAATCTACCTTTTATATTGCCTGCAGGGATATTATCTATTAACCTGACAATCACAGTTATGGGTTGCCCTTTGGAGTTCCAGGGAAAAGAATGGTTAACCATAAATCACAGAAATGACAGAAATCAGAGATTGTTAGGGGTTGGAAGGGACCTCAAGAGATCAAGTCCAACCTGCCTCTAGAGCAGAACCACCCAATATGGGTCAAACCCACGTGGACATGTTCCTGTGTGAGTATCTCCAGAGAAAGAGATTCCACAACCTCACTGGGCAGCCCATTAGAGTGCTCTGTCACGCTCACAGTGAAAAAGCTTTTCCATCTGTTTACATGGAACCTCCTATGCTCTAGCTTGCAGCTGTTGTCCTGTCATGGGGTATCACTGAGAAGAGCCTGGCTCCATCCTCCTGACACTCTCCCTTTACATATTTATAAACATTGATGAGCTCACCCCTCATTCTCTTCTTCTCCAAGCAGCAGAGCCCCAGGTCCCTCAGCCTTTCCTCATAAGGGAGATGTTCCACTCCCTTCATCATCTTCATGGCTCTCCTCTGGACTCTCTCAAGCAGTTCCTGATCCTTCTATAACGGAAGGGCCCAGAACTGGAAACAATATTCCAAATGCAGCCCCACCAGGGCAGAATAGAGAAAGAGGAGAACCTCTCTCAACCTGCTAACCACCCCTTCTAATGCACCCCAGGATGCCATTGGCCTTCTTGGCCACCAGGGCACATTGCTGTGTCATGAATTTAAACAGTAATTAGAAAGTGACAGATCCTCTCTGTCAGACAGAAACACTGTCACTGTCAGACAGATCCACTCTTCTGTCCCAGGAGAAGGCGAAGAAGTAAGTATCGGAATGAAACTTTAAGGTGAGAAGAAAAAAACATGGGTAGGTTTAATGAGGTACTAATAGCAAAATACAAATATATATTCAAATATAAAAATATGGAGCTTGTCCTCCTCAGTTGATAATTACTTCCCAAGCAGAAAACCCCCACACTGGATGTTGCAGCAGACAGGGGTGCTTAAGTCCAAGGTGGCAGTGACAACTCACAAGACTTGGAGCAGTCATGAAAGTCCTCCCTGTGAAGGCAGAAGGTGACCTGTCTTGGTGAATGATGTTCTTATCCAGAGAAGGGACAAGAAGTAGTGGCACAAGCAGTAGCAAACAAGGTTTAACACAGATAGCACCCCTCAGACAAAAAAGCCACCAGAAGGGTCTCTTGGAAGCAACTTTATACTGCGCACCATGGGAAGGAACAGTGTGATCGGTCCATTTGGATCACCAGACTCATCCTCTCCCCCCAGAGTCTCAGCTGCTCCCCATTATAACTACCACAAAAACTGGCTGGCAGTTGCTGGTGCTGTCTCAGGCAGGTTTCTTCTACTCTGTTTCTCCCAAACCAATCACATGTGCACATTTGGAGTCTGAGCTATTGATTACAACCCTTTGGGTGTGACCATGCAGCCAGTTCCTTATCCAGTCAGTGGTCCATCCATCAGATCCATATTGTTAGTTTACAAGCCAGAATATCATACAGGACAGTGTAAAAAGCTTTGCACAGGTCCAAATAGATCACTGTATTTCCACTAGGACTAGAAGGTGAATGAGAAGCTCATCCACAATCTGTTCAAGGAGAGGGTGCTGACTGAGGCTGATGCTGCTGATGAGGATATGGGCAGGGGAGTAGTAGGTGTCCCTGTCCATGCAGGGGGGTTGGAAGTAGATGATCTTTAACCCTTCCAAACATGGTTCTCTGATTCTCTGATTCTATGATTCTCTGAGGTGGGCCCAGCCACTCCCAGGCATGGGTGTCTCCACAGCCACCACCAGGGCTTTGTGATGCAGGGTCAGGTGCCTGGAAACCATTGTCACAGGGGTCTCCACGGTGACTGTGAGGGTATTTAAAGGGGTCCAGAGGCCTGGGATGCCCACTCCCAGGAGAGCACATCCCTCAGGAGACAGTAGCTGTTCTGGGTGACCCTTACCCTAACCCTAATCCACGTCTGCGACGGAAGATGCCCAAGATGTCCGAGGAGAAGCAGGAGAAGACCTGCTCCACAAGAGTGCAGATCCTGATGAAGAGGCTGCAGGTGAGGGACAGCACAGGACAGAGAGGCCGGTGGTGGCCTGGGCTGCATGGCGCTGCTTCAGCGCTTGTCAGCACTGAGGGGGCTGTTTGCCACGGCAGCCACCTCTATCCCAAACCTCCTCCTCCTCCTGCCCACAGGTGGCGCAAAGAAAGCCACTGGCAGCGCTGCAGGGTGGCAGCCAGCGCCAGGTCTCGTCTCCCGATGGGGATAGACTGCCACGGCTGCCCTGCCCAGAGCGCCAGCAGGCCACTGGGAGCCACCCCGTGCAGATAGGGAGCCCCAGGCTCATGGGGATGGACATCTTCCCAGCCCAGGAGCTGCCGACAGGCAGGCGGGAGGTGCAAGAGGGAACAGGCAGGGCTGGGGGCTGCCAGGTGACCCTGGCACCAGGAGCTCTTCCAGCTGGGACATGGGGGCTGCAGGGATTCAAGGCCACACTCACAGCAGCTTCTCTCTCTGCTTTCTTTTGCAGTCAGACAGCCTGGTACGCAGGGTGACACAGCCCCACAGCAGGGTGACAGAGCAGGAGACAACTCCTCAGCCACCCCAGCTGCCTGTCCCCAAGCACCACATGGTACCCAGGCATGGACCCTCAGCTGAGCCCTCAGCTCATCGGCCATCCCCCTGGAAGGATCCAGCACCCAAGCACGCACTCGCAGCTTGGCCCCAAGGAGCTGCCAGCACCTGCCACAAGCTCCCCCCTCTTCACAACGCCCCCTCTGTGTCTTCTTCCAGAGGCAGGGACAAGGCTGCCACCTCGTGCCACAAGCTCCCCCCTCTTCACAACGCCCCCTCTGTGTCTTCTCCGTCTTCTCCCAGAGGCTGGGACAAGGCTGCCACCTCCGGCCACAGGCTACCTCCTCTTCACAACGCCCCCTCTGTGTCTTCTCCGTCTTCTCCCAGAAGCTGGGACATGGCTGCCACCTCCGGCCACAAGCTGCCCCCTCTTCACAACGCCCCCTCTGTGCCTTCTCCCAGAGGCTGGGACATCACTGCCACCTCCTGCCACAAGCTGCCCCCTCTTCACAACGCCCCCTCTGTGTCTTCTCCCAGAGGCGGGGACACGGCCATCAGTGCTGCAGCTGGCAGACGCCAACAGCTTGCCCCATCTGCTCGGGGCACCCAGGGTGGCAGCCGCTGAGGTGGAGAGCTGGAGGTCTGCCCCACGCAGCCCTGCAGAAGGGGACAGCCTGGAGTGTCCTCAATGAGCCCCAGAGTAAGGCTGTCACTGGGCAATGGGGACGCCACCAGCAGCCAGGAGCACAGCAGGACTGGGCGATGCTGGGCAGGAGCAGAGGAGGGCTGTGCAGCTGATGGAGCTCATCCCCTGCCTGATCTCCATGACAGTAGCGATGATGACAGTGACCAAGATGGCACCTTCGAGCCCTCTTTCTGCGACATCCTTTGGGGCTACACTGTGTCCAAGGAGACACTCAGCACAGACACAGAGTCTTCAGGAGAGGAGTATGGTGGCCAGCAGAACACAAAGTCTAAGTCAGTGTGGAGCTTAGATGTGGAACCAGCATCACCTCCCCTGGTCAGCTCTTCTGAGGAAGAGGAGCACTGCCTCTGGCTCCTGTGGCACAGGAGAAGGCAAAAGCACAAGCTTGTCCTGTGTTCAGTGAGCAGGCAGTGGAGGCAGAGGGCCTGGCACTTGCCCCCCACTGCCCCACAGATGACGTCCTGGCTCTGCTCTTCATCTTCCTGAGTTGGCTGAATGCCCTGGGTCAGATCACAGTGAGGTCGCACCTGGAGAACATCTACCTCAACCCAGCCCCATGAGTCCGGTGCCAAAAGAGAGGCAGCAGAGAGTGAAAATGGCTGACACAGCTCTTCTTGAGTCCCCACAGGTCATCGGCTGTGGTTGCCTCAACAGGAAAACTCTTTGGAGCTTTTCAGGATCGCATCGAGCTGTGGCCCGCATCGTGCGTCCCATGAAGGAAGCTGGGGACATCTGACCCATGGAATAAGCTGCTGGATACTTCTCTTCAATATGGGGGAACCGTTTTGTGACTCCATCGTTAAAGGCCATCGTAAAACAGCCTCTTATCTCCAGGCCCCCTGGGATTTGTGTTGAGGTTGGGTGGGCACCACCCAGCTGTGATGTGTCCCCTTCCCCCTTGCAAGCCACAAGCTTGATGTCCCCAACGCCACCCAGGACACAAGCCCACCTGGTTTTGAAAGGCTTTTCTGACTGCATGATTGGACACACAGACATGGGTATGACTACTCTTGCCCATGTCTGAAACTCCCACTCACATTCTTCCCCAGCCCCTCCACACCTTTTCTTCCTCCTCCCTCCCCCCGCTGCTTCCCGCAATTGCGCTGAAGCTCCCGGGAGGTTTCGTTTCACTGTTCCGGGGCTGCATACGTGTTCATTGAAAGTTCTTAGACTCTTAGATAGATGATAGGTACATTGCATTTTGCTGTTTGTTTATTGATAGGTATTTGTTTTATTTTGCACCCACACTATGCACCAAATCAATTTTGTTTTGACTAATGTGGGGAACATTTTCTTCAAATTAACAGACTGGATTGAATTCCAGACGTTCTGTTTGATATTTAATAAATTTTGCCATTTACTACCTGTCTTTGTTTCATTGTTCACTGTAGAGAAACAAGATAAACCAGGTGCCTCGAGTTGCCAAAGAGTGGGTGTGAGTCCACCTGTGCCTGGTTAGGGCAGGCCCCCTATTACCAGGGGGCCAATAAAGGTGGTACACACACCCACAGAGGAAGCTCACTCTTGTGTGAGGCAATGGAGAGGCCAGCAGCTTGTCCAGCCTCAGGAGCAAGAAAGACTCCTCCCACTACAGTTCACATTCTTGCCTTCACCTCCACCCCCTTCCCTTCTCATGTCGCTCTCCAGACCTCTGCTCTGCTTCTCTTTCTGGGACATCCTTTGGGGCTACACTGTGTCCAAGGAGACACTCAGCACAGACACGGAATCTTCAAGAGAGCAGTATGGTGACCAGCAGAACACGAAGTCTAAGTCCGTGTGGAGCTTAGATGTGGAGCCAGCATCACCTCCCCTGGTCAGCTCTTCTGAGGAAGAGGAGCACTGCCTGCCTCTGGCTCCTGTGGCACAGGAGAAGGCAAAAGCACAAGCTTGTCCTGTGTTCAGCGAGCAAGCAGGGGAGGCAGAGGGCCTGGCACCTGCCCCCCACTGCCCCACAGATGGCGTCCTGGCTCTGCTGGACACCAAGGAGTTCATTCTGAGTGAGACCCTAGATGAGGCTGTGCCTGTGACCCAGGGACCTGTCCAGCAAGACAGAGACAACCGAGACAGAGAGCCTGGCACCTGCCCCCCGCAGTCCCACAGATGATGTCCTGGCTCCACTGGACATCAGCCAGTTCCTTGTCAGGGAGGCCCTGTGCTAGGTTTTGCGTGAAATCCCTGGGGCCATCCAGCATCTGGCGGAACAGGGGGACCTGGCACACAGCAGGGATGTGGCAAGAGCAGCAAGTCCCCCAGCAGAACCTAAGGACAGCGAGTCTGCCTTGCCTGGAGAGCCTCAGGGAGAGGCCAGCAGAGCCCCTCCTGTACCAGCAGCGTGTCAGGGCGGAGAAAACATGGCTTCTCCTATGTGTGGAGGTCACCAAGCAGAGGCCAGCACAGCCATTGCCTCCTTGGCGGCACATGAGGCTGAAGGGACTTCTTCATTGCCTCCAACCTCTCCAGCAGACCCTGGCAACCCCTGCCTTGCCCCAGCAGCCCATGATGATGGAGAAGCAGCAGCTCCTTCCTTGGCTCGGGACCCTGGGCACCAGGTGAGCCACACACGTGTGGCCGGCTGGCACGAGGCATCCTGAGGCGCCGGAGGCAGGACCAGCACCCGGGTGTGTGTGACAGGGAGATGCCTGGGGCTCTGCATGTCCTCCTGCTGCCATCCCCTCCATCCCTCTGCTATTGCTCTCCCTGTGCAAGTGGCCTCCAAGACCAGAGGTGACACACAGCCCTCCTCCAGCCCCAGGGACATGCCTGAGGATGACCCAGATACGTCCCTGAGGCAAGAGCACGCCTGGCCCGACCATCCTGGTGAGCAGCAATGGAACCAGGAACACAGGCGCTGGTCCTGCCCCAGCCATCCCTCCCCGGGGAAAGGCCTCACTGGCGGGGGCAGGCAGGAGATCGCCCATCACCCACTGGGCCTCTCGTCCACAGCTCTGCTTCTCCGCAGACACTGCTGTTCTCCCGCAGGCCCCGGCTCGACGGCGACGGCCCTCCCTCTTCAAGAGGGTGTTCAAGGACTCTGTGCAGGGCTTTCCAAAACTACTACTGCATGGGGGGACAGCAAGAGGAGCCCAGCTCCCCTGCCAGCACCAGGTGGCTCCCCAGAGATGGCTGCCAGCCTTGAGCCTGCCCTCTGGACAGGCAGGTAGGTGAGGGATGGGTGCAGGGACACAGGCACACAGCTGCCCTCAGGACATCGCACTGACAGCCACAGCTCAGCCCCCAGTAACAATAACACCTCCTTTGCAAGAGATAAGAGCAGCTTTGAGCTTAAAATGGTAAAAAACTTCAGCAATAAACCCATATGCCTCAGTCCTGAGGCAACCTCTGAGAAACTGGTTGTCATGGTTTAACACTGACCTGGCAATTAAACCAAATAACAGATGATCTCTATTAATCTCCCTCTCCTCCCTGAGAAAGAAAGGAGAGAGAATAAGGGAGAGAGATTTACGGGTTGGGAAATAAACTACACAACTTTAATAAAACAGTAATGAACAATTACTAAATATATACAAATATACGGGAAAATTGTTCCCCGTTTCTCCCCCCTCTCCCCCAATAACTCTCACGTCACCACCAAGGTTGCAGGGCAGCCCCGGGAAAATCCAGGCTGGACTCCTGGAGTCAGCAGCAGTTGGGAGCTGGAGGCAGGAACACACAAATTCAGGCTGGCACGGATAAGGACCACAGGCAGACGAACAGACTGAATATTCCCAGGATGCCAAAGCAAACAGGGACAGGTGAAGAAGGGGAAGCAGAAAGGAAAGGAAGGGGTTTGACCCTCGTGATCCCTCAAATTTATACTATGATGTATATGGGATGGAATACTCTGTTTGGTCAGTTTTGGCCATCTATCTTGTCTGTTCCTCCCCAAAGGAGGGTTTCAGGTGGGACCTCTTTACTCCTTTTCTCCTTCCAGAAGGCAAGATATTCCTCAGAACTGAGCAGTGTCCTTGGTTCTGCACACCAGTCTCTAAACTAGTAATGATAAATATCGAGCATTACCAGTCCTAGAAGCAGACACTGTCTGACAGACTTGCTGTTAATTTTAGCAAGTGCAGCTACTTACAAGACTTAGCTGAAAGCAAAAGTACAAGACAGAAAATTACCTTTATCCTGGCCCAAATCAGGACACTGGTTCTCTGACAGCTCTAGTATTTGTTGAAGTCTCTTAATTTTGAATCAGGTTTCATGGAGTTTTTCCTGGCACTAACAATGATCAGACACAATGTTTGGCTCTGCATGCAGTCTCTCAACAGAAACAAATGTGTAATTTTAAATAAAATAATGAAACTTGCCTTTTGGCTGCAAGTCTTTGAAGTTGAATGGAACCACTGCTGTTCAGGATACCAAAGGAGAGGGAAAGGTCTTTGCCTTCTCTTTATTCAGTAGAGCAGGCTGCTGATGTGAGGAGGGATGATGGAAGAGCGGGTTAAAAACATGTTGATGACAACAGTACTAGTTAACTGTATGTACAGATTTAATAAATTACAAAAATGTGTTCTCAGACAAAATGCCTTCCTTTCATTCATTGCCTTCAGTGGATCTTCTTTGGGTGAGTGGATCTCAGATGGGTGAAGTAGAATGAATTATTCAGAGGACCTTAAAGTAGATGAATTTCATTTCTTACTTCTAGGCTGACTTTTTCTGGCTTTGCTCTGTAGCATTCCAGGCCAGCCCTTGCTGCTGCTGCCCACAACCACACGGAAAATAAAACTGCCTGCCAGCAAAGCTGTGCCACACTGTTGTTACTGCTCAGAGGTAGCAGAAGATGATCACAGCAAACAGCAGATTTAATAATTGTTTGGCAGCAGAAGCTTTAATTCACAGAATCTGTTTCTTTAAAATGGTTTCCCCCTGGGCTGTTTTTTAATATATAGTGCTGTAACAGCAAATGCTGTGCTTGTTCTTGGTTAGGGCATTGTGTGCCCTTTTTCATCTTGCTGCTGTTGGTGGTGATACCACAATCTGGTAGGCCTTGCTGTGTCTCACAGGCAGCAAACAGTGTTTCAACTCTGTCAAATGGCTCTGGATCCTCTGAAAAAATGTCGTCGTGCCATTTCCACAAGTGCAGAGCATCTTGTGCTCAATGTAAGCGATTTCAGTGCCAGATAATGATACCTGGGACACCGTTCTTGGAGCATACTGGAAACAGCAGCCTGTGACTGTGGTTTACAGTCTGATTTACAGTGATTGCAGAAGTGCTCAGAGGAGCGACGGAAGCTGGCAGCTAAGTGGGGTGAATTTCACACCCAGCAGCAGCTGAGCAAGGAGCGGTTGGAGCATGACATGGACCAAGCCTGGCAGATGGACTCTCAGAGAGAAGGCACCATCATGAGCTTGGCCAAGGTATGGCAGCAGAGCCCCTTCCCATGGCCTCGAGCACCACCCGGCAGGCTCATGGGTATCTGCTGCCCTCTGTGGAGTCCTTCAGAGCTGCTTTTGTGTAACACAGATGTGACTCGGTGTGTGAGGGTAGGTCCTGGGGATAGCAAAACTCCCGTCCACCGGGTGTCTTCGGGCACCCGAAGGCTCCGTGGGGACACGGGACAATCCTGCGGCTTCTCGGAGCCATTTCTGCCGGGATAGGGGTCGGAGGAGTTTGTGGTTTGTGTCTGTGTGTGATTGCAGGGGCTCCGGGGGTGCTGCAGCCGTCGGACACCTCACACTTCCCGACCTGCTCCCGCCAACCCCAGTGCGGGAAAGCTCGCCTCCCAGCCCGGTCTGGGAGCTGCTGCCGGGGGCTGCAGCTCCCGTACCTCCTCCGAGCAAGCAGGGACTACATTTCCCATCGCTTCGGGAAGGGAAGAGCTGGGCTGGACCTTCCGGGGCGGGGGGAGCCCAGGCTTGAGGCTTCCAGCGGCGGGAGTGGGATGCCGCGGGTCCGGGTCGCGGTGAGTGGGGTCCGAGCCAGGGTTTGGAGCTTAGTTTGAGCCTTGTTTAGAGTGGGCTGGAGAGGTCTGAGCAGCAGGGAGCCATCCCAGCAGCTGCAAAGGGGCCCTGAGGAGGAGGGGGAAGTTTAACTGCAAACCAGGAAATTCTCCTCTCCCCACAGGTAAGAGGTTGCTGTGGATTTGATCATCAGTGTTTGATCCCTTGCAACGTGGACACAGAAAGCTGATCAATCTGTAAAGAGATTCGCTGGAGCAGGGGAAGGTTGGGATCCTGCGATGGTGAGTGTGCCGTTGCACAAAATCCTGAGAAATGCAAACTTGGTGCTCTAGCATCTCTGTTTGGAGGCAGAAATGATCCAGAGGGCTGAAAGCTTCTGCACAGCTGGTGTCTCAGAAGCTTAAATATTTGTGTCGTTCCCCTCTGTTTCATGTGCCATTTCCCAAACTGGATGGGTGGGACGAGGGCTTTGCTGTTGCTTGTGGGTTTTTCTGGAGAAACCTGCCTCTGACTTCAGTGTTTAGAGAAAGTCCAGGTGAGACTTGCTTTGTTTTCTAACAAGGTGATTTGTCTTTCTTCGTAGGCTCCAAAAGCCAAGAAAAGTTTAAGAGGTATGTACGCTCGTGTGCTTTCCTCTCCCTATCCACGGGTGCTCTGATATGATGGGAACTCGTGGGACAGAGGAGGGGGACACTGCAATCAGGTGGTAGTCCTGGCTACCCAAATGTTTTGTGGTCTGTGTCTGAAAGATGGGAGTTGAGTGCAGTGTGTCATTCCTGAAACAGGCACTCGCCCACCTCACATCATGCAAATTTTTTATTGGGGTCCTTTGTTTCTTGTGGGCTTTCCCAAAGCCAGGGGAGAATATAGACATTAATTTTGGTTTTTCCCCTCACCTATTACTCCCTAATGGCTTGTTTAGAGGCCTCCTGCATCCCCTGAGACTGAAGCAGTTCTTTTGGCGTTGCCCAGGGGCTCTGAGATGGGGTGAGAGCTCATAGATTAAGTGCTGCTTGTGGCCAGTGACTTACTTAGCAGAAAGCTGGCTCATTTGATAAAGATGTCCCATTTCTGACTAAGCAAAGCCAAATATTTTTATCCACAAACTACTGGATTGGGTGCTGGAAGTTCCCTCTAGACTGGCAAGGCAGAGGCCTTATGCTGATGGTATTTGAGACCAAATCTTTATTCTTAGGGTCTTTCAGAAGTGTGAGCCATATGGAAATGACAAGCTTTTCTACACCTGCTTGCTGAGTTCACCTGCCTTAACACCTTTTGTTGTCTCATTTCAGGTTCTATTGATGATTTGCTTGATGACCTTCTAGGATATGATGGTAAAAGGAACCTTCTTGCATCTGAAAGGGTGGTGTCCTTGTACTCTTACTCCCTTCCTGGGTGCATGAGATGAAAGAGCAAGAGCCATTGATCTCTGAGGGGCTCCATTTGTGAGGGGGATGAAGTGAGAAGCAGAGCAAAGAGAGGATTTTTCCAGAGTCAGAGGCCATTGAACAGGTTGAAGGGGGAGGTGAAGTCCACCTCTGATTAAAAGCCTCCACAGCTCATGGGGAGACAGCAAAACACCCTTTGGGGGGAGGGGGCAGGGCTAGGCCATGAATATCCCCATGTCCATCATCCTTATCTCTCCTTGTCTTCTTTCCAGATGAAACCCCTGTTAAATCTTCCAGAGCTTCTCAACCAGTTGGGAGCAGCAATGGGAGAGCCCGGGGCAGCAGCTCACAGGCCAGCAAGAAGTGAGTCCTCAGACACAGCCTCTCCCACTTGGAGATCTCTCTGTGTTCCCAGATCCATCTGACCTGCCCTGTCCTTGGCTCCTCCATCTCACTGACCGCGCCAGCAGTGATTGCCTGGGAAGGGCAGTTCCCTGCAATGCCTCTGGCAACTGGGAGCCCCGAGCCTGAAACTGTCAAGCAAGAGTTGGGTGACCCCAGCCTTGTGCATCTCCTGTAAATCTCCCTGATCACAGCTGTTTGCTTAAACACAGCAGTCTCAGCATTGCCACCTTTCATCCCAATGTTACTCCAGCCTTGTTTTCTGTTGTATGATGTGGCTGCCACCGTGTGCCTGGTGTGATTTCCCCTCCTCCCCTCACCTGGCCTGGCTGTCCCCAGGGCACCCTTGCCAAGCTCATGTGTGGTGCTATTAACCCCCGGGCTTGTGTCACAGGTCCTTTCTGGAGGATGATTTCTTCTCCAAAGTCCCAGCAGAGGATATGGAAGCTGCAGAGGTGAGCCCAAATTTCAGGAGAGAGCCTGGGTGTGCTGAGGGCTGAGGCTGATCCAGGCCAGGTTTGCCGCTGGTGTCACTTCATCCACATTAGCAGTGGGGATGGGGATATTGGGCATGAACCATGAAGTGTGGCTGAAGGACCCTAACCCAAAGCAATGGCTTTGGGTGTTCCTAATGGTTCACCCTGAGGCAGCAGGATCTCAGCAAAGGACTCAAGGCACTGGGGGTGTCTAGTAAGGGGGATACACAGAGGAGTGGGGAATATATTCTTCCATTCCATAAAATGAGGAAAATGAGGTGCTGGAATGTGGAAGCAAGGGATGAGGAGTTTCCAAAGGCTGCTTGTCTCTGATCTCTGACCTTGTTGTACAGGAGTTCAGTGTCTCTGATGCAGACCCACAAGCTCTGCTGCATACCATGAAAGTGAGTGCATAAATATCCTCCATCTCAGCCCCACGTGAGCTGCAGCCAAAAGGAAGAAGCAGCAGCACTGTGGCAGAGGCAGCACTCAGCCTGCTCTCACTTTTGTCCTCTTGCTTTCCAGGACATGGATGACCTCGAAGCTGAACTCCTGGGACTACCAAAACCCAGTTCTGGGCCAGGGGAGACAACTGTGAAAAGCCCTGGAAAATGTGACTCTTTGGGAGAAGCTGTGAAAACCACAGGGAAGCTGTTAGCTCCTGAGAAAAGTAAAAAGGAGACTGCTCTTGTTTTCATTTCCTGGTTCCAAAGGAACAGGGTGTTTTCTTCCAGGATAGGGAACAAAATTTGTTCCCTAAAATTTTTTTCCTAGTCCTTTTTTTGGGTTGTCCCAGATTTCCTTTGGGAGATCCCTGGCCCAGCCTCTTGTCATGCTGTGGTAGCGTCACTAACATCAGCAGCCACAGCAGTCATGTCTCCCACCAAACACCATTTGGCTGTTCCCTGGTGCAGGGAATCTGCCTGATCTATCTGGAAGGAGAACCAGAAGGGTTGCATACCCAAACTGCCCTGCTCTTTCTCCTTCTCTGCTTGCCAGGAGACCCCTCCAGAAAGATTCCCCTTCCCATAAGGCTGAAGGGAGGCTGTGTGTGGCAATATCTGCTTTTGGGGGCTGCTGTTAGAAAAGTGACTGTCAGCCCAGGTGGGAGAGGTTCATCTCTGCAGTACTCTGTCTCTGAGAGCTGTGGTCTCTCTTTCTAGGAGAGTCTGTACCTGGGATGGAGAAGAAGCCACTCTCATCTGCCACTGCCCCCCAAAAGTACAAGAAATTTAACTTTGAAGGTAGGACATGGCTTCGTTGGGAGCAGATGAGGCCTCTGTCCTTGCTCTTTGCCCATTGTTTGCCTCTTCTGCCAACCAAAGGCTTGGCTGGTTAATGAGATAGAGAGATCTTCAGCCCTACTGTGCTGGTGCAAGTCTAATCCTTTCAAACTGACCAAGAGGAAACAAAATTACATCTGCATTTGAGACCCTCCCCACGATGGGGCAGGGAGACAGTTCCTGAGTCCATTTGCATTTTGATGTGTGCTTTGGCTTTTAATGACTGTCTCTAGCACTTAGCAACCCTGTATTGGGGGATTCTGTCCATCTGACAATCAGGGAGGGTGTTTTCCTGGCACTGCTGAGATCTGGTTGTATAAGGCTGCAGTTTAACTGAGATCAGCATCTATCTATTAAAATCACTAATTGGTTTTAAGTGACGTAGGTGAGCTTTCTTTTCTCCTTTTTCTTTGTCTAAAGAGTGTTCAGGTATCAAAGCAGCCAAATGTAGAGTTGCTTTCTTCTAGGAGAAAAAAAAATGTGGTGATGTCCCTGCAGGACCTGTATTCATGGCTTTGGACAGATCTGATCTGTCTCCATGTGCACAGTGTGGGGGATAGTGTTTGGCTTAGTGCAAAACTGTTCTTCTAAATAACACTGGTTTTGTTGTTTTCTGCTTTTGTTTTTTGTATTGTTATGATTCGCCTTTCCTGCTCCTGTGGGGTAATTCCCAGATCTAGATGATCCTTTGGCAGGGCTTTTATCTGATGAGGAGAAGAGTGCTCCAGAGAAGCCAGCACAAGGAGGCTCTAAAAACAGCTCAGAGAAAAAAGCAGAGCAAAGCAAAGAGAAAGGTAAGCAGGGTTGCTTGATGTATTTGTATTAAATAATTTAGCAACCTGGATTAGTTTTTTGTAAGGTCCAACCTGGTTAAATTGGGTCCCATCTCTTATTAACCAGTATGGTCATTTATAGAGCAACTTGGTAATTAACTGGAACACTCTGAGTGATTGGTATTTCCAGTGAAAAGCCTTGATCAAACCTCATCCTATGTGTGATCCTGTCCACAGAGCCAACCCCAACCCAGGTGCCCCTGCACACCACAGCCCCAGTGAGGAGGAGGGAAAAGCTAACATTTGAGGATGATGGTGATGACCTGATGGATGCACTGGGATTTGGCAGTGACCCAAAAGGAGATGAGAAGCAGGGAAAGAAGACAGAAGAGTAAGGACAATGGAGAGGCAATAGGAGTGGATCAGGGCATGGCTTGTGCATTGAGATGGGGCCTCCATGCTGCGTGGGGGATGCTGGAGCTTCTGCCTGTGGGTCCCCGAAGGGGGCAAGAGCAGCCTTGGTTGGCAGAGAAAAGCCAGCACCCCCTGGCAAGGCTGTGTGATGAGGAACAGCCCTGCCTCAGAGGAACCCACCTGTCACTGTGTCCCCAGCAGAGAGGAGCTCCAGCCAGCCTGCGCCAAGCTGGATGAGTTGCTGGGACAAGGCTCTGTGGCCAAAATCCTGGAACCATCTGGCATGGGAGAATGCAAGGAGTTCCAAGTGGATCAGAAGTACCAAAAGCAGCCAGGTGAGCATAGACAGGGACACTGGGAAGGTCTGCAGAGGTGACAGCATTGGCTTGTGGGAGCAAGATTAGTTCCTAATGCCCTTACAGGGAAAATCCCCTTCCTGTAGTGGTGAGGGGGGCTCCTAATGGGATCCCAGTGGGATTTGCAGGGGAGGAAGAGGAGGAGGGCTGGCATCTTTGGAGCTGCCTGCTCCTCTTGGCACTGACTCAGTGCTGTTTGAACAGAGAAGGAAGAAGGTTGGAACGAGGAGGATTTTGTTTTTGGAACCTACCAGCCCACCGTGGCTTCCAAACCTGAGGGCCGGTCATCAAGGAGACAGTCAGTGAGGTACAGTGCTCTCTGTGTGTCTGCAGCCCCACACACTGGCCAGGCTGTGTCCCCAAGGTCACTGGCAGGCAGGTATGTGACTCCTTCTCCTTGCAGCAGGTTTTCAGCTGAGAGCAGCAATGAACCAAAACCAGACCCCCGCTCCAAACCTCCTCCACAGAGGAGGCAAAGCTCTGTGCGGGGCAGTGGAAGTGGAGGCGACTGGCTGGGCTTGAAGGATGAGGAATTTCTGGGTTTGGAGTCACCATCGCCAGCAAAGGCCAATCCTGCTGTCAGCTACCCCACCCCTGCCACAGCCAGGAGGCCTGGCTCCACCACCCAGCTCCTGGATGCAGAGGACACAGCAGCTAAACCCGACCTGCTGGAGGAGGAGGACTGGCTGAGTGCTGCCCTGGCTCGAAAGAAAGCCCAAGCACAGGCAAAGGCCCAGGAGAGAAATGCCAAGGCCTCAGAGGCCCTTGGTGAAGGGCTGGATCCCCACTCCCCCATCAGGTAAGCCACAGCTGATGGCCGTGTAGTTGCTCACCAGCAGAACCTCTCAGAAACCCTCAACTCATAGAGAAGAAAAAAAAAATTAAGTGCTGTCTTGTCTGAGGTTGAGGTGATAACAGGGGCTTTCTCCCACTGATCAGTCCACAGTCCCCTCAAACCTCTGAGTTCAGGCTTGTGTCATTCGAATGCAACAGGGGTGTGTTGGCTGCTGCCCAGGGGTGGGGTGTGGGCACAGCAAGGAGCAACACTGGTGATGGAGTTTTGAGGTGTCTTTGCTCCTTCTGCAGCCAAAAGGCTGAATCCTGGCTCAGCAGAGAAGGACAGAGGCTTTCACCTGCGAGTCAGGAGCTAGTGTGGGAGGGAAAAGATCTTCTCCTTCCTCACCTCCACAGCTGCATCACACAGGATGGTTTTTGCTTGCAGGCAGCCAGTTGCCTCCAGAGGAGCACTGCAGCAGGCATCTGCCCTGCAGGACAAGGCAGTTAGCACAGGCAGTTCTGGGTAAGGCTTCCTTCACCTTCCAGGCATCCTGCAGGGAGAGGTGTCCTGCAGAAAGCAGCTGTGTGAGTGAGATGGGGGAACAGGGAGGGCTGGGAGCCAGCAATGGTCACTTGGGTCTGGGACCTCTGTGACTGGGAGGGAAGGCAGCTCTGAAAGATCATCACGCTCCTGCCAGTTTGATCACAGTGGGACAGACAGGCTTTAAACGCAAAGAAATGGCCAAACAGGATCTTTTTGGTGTGCCTCACCCTGAGCTGTGACACTGCTGTGCATCACTTGTGTCTCTGTGCCCACGCAGGCAGTCGGTCCCCTGGCTCAGCACCATTGCAGGAGCCTCAGCTCACCCGTCGGAGGTTGCCAAGGGGGAACCCTCCAGAGATGCCAGCACCCTGGGTGTGTTGTGTGAGGTTGAACAGTCTGGGCAGCAGGATGCAGAGAGGGTCAGGGAGGCACTGGGAGGAGGCTGTGCACCAGTTCAGAGGCCATTGAAAGTGACTTATGGGACACAGCCACCTCTCTAGGGGATGGGGATGGAGGAGAAGCTGTGCGTTGCCCCTGTGATTTACTCTGCAGAACAGAGTCCCTCTATCCTCTGAGGGGTTTTGGGTGCAGGACCCTCCATCCCCATCACTGAACAGAGCAGGACCCTTCCTGGCCTGCCCAGGAGACCCTCATCCCACTGGGAGGGGATGGTTCTCATGGTCATGCCTCACTCACAGACTTGTTCAATTTTCAGTCCCCACAGCCTTGGTCCCAGGGGAGCAGGAGACACGGGACCCTGCCCCATTGGTTCAGGTAGGTCTGCTGGTCCCATGTTTCCCAGGAGATGCAGGGTTGGGGTGGTGATTTCCAGCCCTCCCCTGCTGACTTGCCAGCATCCATCTTTGTCCATACTGACTTGGCAGGAGGAAGGATGTGCCCAGCTATGCATTTCTGGTAGCCCATGTTCAAGGAAACAAAGAGTTTGGAGAGGCCCAAGATGCTACAAGTTGTATTTATTATGCCAAAGCACATGAGCTGTGGATGCTTTGTAAATCATATGTGTTTACAGCCCTGTATTGCCTGAGCAGCATTTAAAGAGTTCCCCAGCCATAAATATGTTCTGTTAGTGAGACAAAAAGTCCTTGATAAAGGACTTCTCCTTTATTTGGCTTTCCCCAGTATTGTAAAGGTGTTTTCAGGCAACTGAAGGGGAAATAAAGCCTCTTGACAAAGTGGGCAGCTTTTGGTTGGTCTCTGAAGGTTCCATTTGTCATCTAGCTGGGCCTCCTTGTCCTGCCCTGGTGGCAGGACATGCTGTCTCCCACCCACAGGAATGATGGTCTCATCCTTGAGCCTGTCCCCAGCAAGGAAGAGTCCAGCATGTTGGTGTCTAGGGTGGGGACTCAGTGTCAACTGAGGATCAGGGACCCGAGCCAGCACTGGGGCTGGGTCACTGTTCCCAGGCTAGGAGATGTTCTCCTCAGGGGCTTTACCTCCCTGATGGCATCCCTGTGTCTCTCTACAGGTTACTGCACCCAGGGCACAACTCCAGGCTGCCCCACAGCTGCAGGTGAGGCATACGCCTTCCTTTAAGGGCTGATGGCCACACCACAAAGCCACTGAAAGACCTTGATCTTCTCTCTCCATCCCCGCCACAGGTCGAGTCCCCAGCCCTGGGCTTGCTGCAGAAGAGGAGGCCGGCGTCTCCTCCAGCCCAACTCCAGGAGGATGTGTCAGGCTGTCAGGTAGCACTGATCAGTGCCCAGACACGTGTGGCAGAGCTGGAGAGCCAGGTAAGCACCAGCGCCTGCTGGATAGGGGACCACAGGGGACGCAGGGGGAGGAGAAGGGGCCATGTCTCCTCCAAATCGCATCAGGATGATAGAGGGATAGAGGAGAAACCTCCCTGTCCAGAGATGTCTACAGCCACCAAGTGCTTCTGTGGGGGCTCTGTCCCTGGGGTGGCACAAGGACCTTCTCCATGCATGCCCAACAGGTCCGGACGCTGGAGCTGGAGCGGACGCAGCACAAACTGCTGCTGGAGAGTCTCCAGCAGCGGCACCAGGAGGACCTGGATCTCCTTGAAAATGCACACAGGTACAAGGGTCTTGCCTGTGGTTCTCTCCTGTGTCATATCCCTGCCTCGAGCCCTGTCCATCCGTCCCTCCTGGAGTGAGAAGTGCTGGGGTGCTTCCCAAATCCATCCGTGGGGTGGGCAGGCACAGAGCTACATTGATGTGAGCCTGGTGGGGACAGAGAGCAGCCCTGTGGTGGGGACACTGTCCCACAGGTGACAAAGAGAATGAGCCAGTCCTGTCTCCACCACATCCCCAACCAAGGCACCACACTGGGCAGCAGCAAGAGGGTTCAGGGCTCAGAGTACCGCAAGTGAAGCACCCCGTGCCTCAGTTTCCCCATTGCCACTGATCTGATTCTAAATCCACATGCGCACTGTGGGAGGAGAGTGCCATGAAAACAGCACTTGTTCCTTGCAGGAGCCAGATGAAGGTGATGGAAGAGACCTACAGGCAGCGGGAGGAGAGGCTGCAGCAGGAGAAGGAGCAGCTGGCAGCTCAGCTGGTGTCACAGAGCCAGGACATGGAGCAGGCTCGGGCAGAGCTGGTGGCACAGCACCAGCAGCGTGTGGCCACACTGGAGCAGCAGAGCACACTGGAGATGGAGCGGCTGCGAGAGCTGCAGAGGTGAGGGTGGCAGGAGGGGCACACGTGTGGGGCTGATAGCTTCTGTCTCAGCAGAGGAACCATGGAATGGTTTGGGGACATGGTAAAAGGAGAAATCAGGCTCCAAAATTGCTAGGGTTTGGGCACCTTGGTGGCTTTTGGAATGGGGATTTTGCTGACTGGAGATGTTATTCAGAGTGAATGCTTTTCATTTTGAAAGATGCTGAACCCAGTGTTTTATCTCTCTAGGTCCCTTTTAGTCAGGCCAGTGAGTCACTGATGACCACGTAGTTTGGGTCAGTGAGAAATCAGGTTTTGACAGAGAAGCCCATAACACCCAAATGTGGACGCCTGCTGTGGGATGGATACCCCATGTCAGCTTAGCTCCTGGAACATGGTTCTCAGCTCCACAACCAAACCTCTTTCATGGTGTCTCTCACAGGGAGCAGCGGTTTGTAACAGCTGCTGGTGGTCTCCTTCCCTCTGTCACACAGGGTGTCTGTCCAGGAGATGTGCAAAGACTACGAAGAGCAGCTCCAGCGGTTGAAACGACTGAAAGACCAGGAGATTGATGCAGTGACCAGTGCCACTTCACAGACCAGGTGCTGCGTCCCCATGTTGGTCCCTGGCCATGATGTTCACTATCCTATGGGCAGCTCCCCTTGGACCATAGGAACAGGAGGCATCCCTTCTCCCACATTGCCTCCAGGGGTGCTGAGCTGTTTAACAGCCACCAGTACTCCCCTTAGCAGCAGCTACAACTTCCTTCTGCTCTGCTATGACCCCAAGAGGTTGGGGCAGGCTAACTGGCCTTTGTCCCACCACACATCCTCCTCTGTGTCATAGTAAGACAAAGTGTGTCCACACAGGGGTGACCCTGATCATGCTTCTCTTTGCAGGTCTCTGAACAGCATCGTTGAGCAGATTGAGAAGTTCTCCAGTGACCTACACAACCTCTTGCACAAGGTGGAGACCACACACCACACCACCTCCCAGGAGTTGGCCACGGAGGCACGGCAGCGGGACAGGCAGCTCAAGGGTATGTTTGGTATTCCCCTGTGACAAAATGGCTGTGGGCTCTGAGGACACCCAGCAAATAGGAATGTTGGGCTCTGAGTCAGCCAGAGGCTGGGAACCCAGGCTGGCCAAGTCCTGCCTGCCTTGGTCACAGGACATCTCACAGTCTCCCTCTTACAAAGTGGTGGCCCAGCGATGTGCAAAAGGTGATGAGCACAAGTGCGTGCTGCTTTTCCCTGAATATGGGGTGGACAGAGGACGTTTCCCACTTCATGCTGCTCATGGCCCTACTGTTGTCTCCCAGTGCTCCAGGAAAGGCTGGCACAGCAGCAGAGGGACATGGAGGAGGAGCGGAGCCGATTTCAGGAGGTGATTGCCAAAATGGATGCCAGGCTGGGTGAGCAGACTCGGCTGCTGGAGCAGGTGAGCCCACCTTGTGCTCTCTCCCTTCTGGGGTTTGGGGGTTTGTCTTGTCCATATGGAAGTCCCTGGCCTGGAACCTGTGAATGGCAGCTGTTTCTTCTGTGTCTGGGTACAGGAGCGATGGAGAGCAACAACAGAGCAATCCAAGGTGGAATCACAGCAGCACTCACTAGAGGAGCAGCGGCGAGTCATGACCCAGCAGCTCTCCATGGAGCGAGCAGAGTTGGAGAGGGCGAAGGTGAGAGGATCAGATATCTCCAGGTGCTTCTGACAATGTCCTCTGAATCCCACTGGCACAGTGCTGCAGAGTGTGGTGGAGGAAAGAGCTGAGTGTGGGGCTGCAGCATCCTTCCTCTGCCTCCTCAATCCCACACCTGGTCGCACAGGTTTAGTGGCAGAGATGTGTTAAAGGAGAAAAACCCTGCAGTGAAGAGGATTTGGTGCTTCCTCTCTCCCTCTCCAGAGTGCTCTGCTGGAGGAGCAAAAGTCAGTGATGCAGAAGTGCTCAGAGGAGCGACGGAAGCTGGCGGCTGAGTGGGGTGAATTTCACACCCAGCAGAAGCTGAGCAAGGAGCGGTTGGAGCATGACATGGACCGAGCCCGGCAGATGGACTCTCAGAGAGAAGGCACCATCATGAGCTTGGCCAAGGTATGGCAGCAGAGCCCCTTCCCATGGCCTCGAGCACCACCCGGCAGGCTCATGGGTATCTGCTGCCCCCTGGGGCATGTCCTCCATGTCCCTTCAGAGCTGCTTTTGGGTGATGGAGATATGACTCGGTGTGTGAGGGTCAGGCTGCTCTTGGAGCAGTCTCCACCATCCTGTTTTAGAAGCTGACTGAAGCATCAGTCGTTTCTGTCTTTCCCCTTTGCCTGTGAGGGATTTGGGCAGCCAGGACAGGCACAGCCACCTCTGTTGTAAGTCTGGTGGGAGGGAACCCTACGGTGTGTTAAGTAAAACCTCCCTGTGCCCTGGGGACATGTCCAGAGCCAGTCCTGCTCCCCCAGGCCTGTCCCGAGGGGATTCATGGCACTGACAGTGCATCAGAGCTGGGTTTTTAAGGTCCTATCAGGGTGGAAAATAACCATTCAGGTAGGATATTTCCTGAACATGTCTTGAGAATGTTCTGTGGTGTGCAGCAAGGTGAAGAGCTGCATCCTTTCCAGGGAGGGAGTGTGTGTCTGTCTTTACAATCCCAGTTCTACCAGGCCCTGGTCCTCGAGGGTGAGGGCACTGCTTGAGCACCTGGCACTGCTCTGCACCCCAGCCTGGCACCATGAGGAGCTCAGCAGGGCCAGATCTTTCCCATCACTTGGGAAGGCAGAGGATAGTGTCCAGGTGATGCATTGGTGTTCCCCTTGCCCATCCTAGGAGCAGGCAGAGCTGACGTTCCGGGGCCGTGAGCTGAAAGCAAAGGAGGAGAAGCTAGTGAGGGACAGGGAGCTGCTGGAGGAGGCCTGGCAGGAGCTGAGGCAGGAGAAGGAGAAGGTGAACATGGCCATGCTGCATGTCCAAAGGCAGGAGGAGGAGGCTAAAAGGGTGGCCAAGGTAAGCAAAACCCTGTGCTGCAGTTCACAGCTGTGACTGGGCAGGCAGCAAAGCCAGGGTTTGTTTTCACACCCCTCCCAAAGTGGTGAATCCTAATCTTGTCCCAGGAGGGGATGCACAAGGGAGCCCTGCGCCAGGGTCCCTGTCCCCAGCCTCCCCAGCTGCTCTGCCTTGCAGCTCTCATCCCAGAAGTATGAGGAAGGGGAGCGAGCTCTGCGGGAGGCACGCAGGGTGGAGTCCCAGCACCAGAGCAGGCTGCAGGTCATGCAGCAACACCTGGAGCAGCTGAAGCAGCAGGAGCAGCATCTGCACCAGGCAAGTACCCCGTCACCTTCCCTTGGTCACCATGCTGAGGGCCTGAACCTTTGCCAACAGCTTCTCTTTTTTCTGGAGATGAGGCAGGAGTGGCTGATCAGGGTTTCCCAGGGGACACAGCTGCACAGGGAGCTGCCCAGCAACCCCATGACGCTGCTGACCACAGACCAGGACCTCAGTGCCCACTCCAGGATACTGTGTAAGGCTTCCTGTGTGCTGGTGATGGGAAGGGATCTGCTGGGGAAGAGCTGCACTTGTGTTCCACTTCTTGAGAAGCTTGGGGTGTTTCCTGGGGACAGTTTTAGTTGCTCTGTATATAGACCTCAGATGCGAGTTGGTTTCCTCGTCTTCTGAAGGAGCTCAGCAGAGTTCTCTGGGCCAGGGAAGTGCCAGGAGAATGGGTTAGAGGGGGCAGAAAAGGAGAGGCAGGTGGGTGAAAGCCTGTTTGCACTGGAAGGGTGGGGAGGACCCTGCTGCAGGGACATGGTGACAGTAAAAATCTGTGCTTTCTTGTCTCTGCAGTTCCTCCACCAGCAGCAACATCACCCACGCAGGCTTTTGTTCCAGGCTTTCCTCCTCTCAACAGGGATCTCCCTCAGCACAGCCTGGGTGATGGCGGGGAAAGCCTGGCCATGGCCAGCCCTGCAGTGTTCTACACCCAACTGCTGCTGTTGCAGCACCAGGCCCAGCAGGTGAGGCTGGGGGTAAAACAGGGCTGAAAGGGGGCTTCAAACTAAAAGGGTCAGAGCACGGATGGGTGAAGCCTGATAGCCATGGGGTGGGAGTTCTGAGCCACTGGGTTGGGTGGGCTTGCAGAATCTTTGGGCACCCAGAGGAGTGATACCAGAAGGAAGGATGGGTAGATCGTAACAGCTTGTCTCAGGTTCATCATGAAGCCAGAGTCCAGCAGAGACCACTCTTCATGATGTCCCCATCCTCTCCCATCAGTCCCCTGCTTCCCTGCTGGGTCCTTCCCCACACGGGGATGATCTTTGAGGAGCCCATACGCCCCAGGGGGTACCAGAGATAGGCGCCTGCCCGCTGCTCACTGCATGAAGAAGGATTTGGGATACTTCCCTCACTCATGAGCAACACCCTGGCCTGGGACCCCATTTCTGTGGCACTCTCTGGTATCCATCCCATCCACCCTTCTCTTTTCAGGACCGTGATTTCTTAGAGGATGAGGAATTCTTCCTGGAGACCCTGACGAAAGCATCCAGCAACACTTCATCTTTGTCTTACTGAGGATGTGGGGTCCTCACACACTCTACAAGGGACAGCTGGGTCCGTCCTTGCAGGACACTGCTGTGTCCCTCACATTAGGGTGGAAAACAGTAAATAGTTTCAGTTCACATCTAAGGAGCCTTCCTAGTGTTTACTGAGTGTGAAATCCATCCCAGGGACTGTGAAGCCATACTTTGGCCTCCATCCCTCAGGGCACAGGTCCCTGGCTACCCGGGAGGCAGTTGACTTCGTGGGGTTGGAGTTGGTCAGCCATGCTCATGGCTCTGTGGCAGCCAAGTGCTGCAGGGCCAGGCAGAGCAGTCATGGCTGAGCTGAGGTTCAGCAGCAGCCTCGGAGGATGTTCCACAGCTCACACTCCGCGGCTTTTCTAGTTTGTGACTTTTTCTGAAAGCCTTTTGGGGTCATTTTTCTGAGAGCTGGGCCACTACGCACACCTTAGCGGGATCTGCCCTAGCAACAGAGGAGTAATGGCTGAGATAGGGAGGGGAGCTCCCTTCCCTTTGGGGTCAGTGGGGCCCTTTCTAGTCAGGCCCCGCACAGGGCAGCCCTGTTGCTATGGCAGCGAGGGGCCTTCTAGGCCGGGCCCTGCCCTGCGCAGCCTTGTCGCTATGGTAACGGGGGGGCCTTCAGTTGCCGGCGGCGCGCACCATGGCGGCGCCCTTGCTGAGTGCGGCGCTGAGCGGCCTCCGGGGCGGGAGGGCCTTCGGCACGGCCGGTGAGACACGGGCTGGGAGCCCCTTTCCCTCCACGAGTGGGAAGCGGGAGGCGTTTGGGGTGGAGGCGGGGTAAGCTCTAGGACGCCTGGATTCCTCAGGCGGGGCGGGCGGTGGGGGTGGCTGCAACCCCGGGCCGCTCTTCGGGCTCTCCCGGCCTCGTTTCTCGCTTTCCGTATAAAACAGGAACTCTCTCCGCTTCCAGCTGCGCTCTGCAAGCGGGCAGCCCCGCTGGGGCCGATGCCCAACGAGGATATCGACGTTAGCAACTTGGAAGCGCTGGAAAAATATCGCAGTTTCTCTCGGTACTTCAGGCTGGCAGAAAAGGAGAGCAGGAAGCCCCACTGGTGGAAGACGTACCGGCAGCACACCAACCCCCCGCCAGGTACTCCTGGAAAGAGCTGTGCTGAGTGGGGATTTGCTGCTGAAGGTCAGGGAAGCTGTTGTTGGGGCCACGGGTTTGCCCCAAGACCCACTCTGAAAGGAGCTTTTGAGGTGCTTTGGCACCAGGTTGGGCCCTTGCCAAAGTGGAAGTTTGGAGGTTGCAAACCTCTTCAGAGTAACTGGATGGTGGCTTTCTGGAAGTAGAGAAGCTGACCAGGACCTGCTAAAAGACATGGAGCAGAGTAAAGAAGTGGTTCCTTGGAACCTCAGAGAAAGCAGAGCAGGACTCTGAGCTTTAGACCTGTAGTAAATAAATACTGCAGTTTGGCTGCTGAGCAAATCTGCTCACCAGCTGGCAAACCTGTGAGTCTGGGGTGTGCTGACTTGGGAGAGGAGGAGGTAGCAGAGGTGCAGAGGGAAGGCAGAGGTGATGGAATTGAGTCTCTGCTCTCTCCAGGTGTGTCTTTTTCACATTTTCTGATGTTTTTCAGGAATTTGGTGTTTGGGTATTTTTGATGTTCACATTTTTCACATACACAATTTTTTTTTCCCCTCCTCCCCGAAGAGCCCAAGACTGACATCAGCCTGCCACGTCCTCAGCTGCTGCAGGCAAACAACACCAGGGAAAGAAAAAAGATCCTGAAGGAAAACCGCCAGAACGTGGAGATGGAAAGAGCAGCGCGACTCCGTACAGGTCTGTGTCCCATCACCTCCCTCCCTGCCCCGGCCACGCTGGGTCCCCATCTGCCTCCTGCAGCTTTTCCTTCTCCTTGCAGTGCTCATCCCCCTCGATGAAGTCAAAGCTGAGTGGGAGAAGACCAGTGGCCCCTTCCACAAGCAGCGTGTGGCGGAGCACTGCGGGATATTTCGTGACTTGTTCAAGGGGGCCACCTTCACCCCCTGGGTTACATTGAGGGTGAAGTACAGCCAGGAGGATGAGCACCTCGTGCCAGTCTACCATGGGAACATGGTGACTCCATCAGAGGTGTGTGAGGGGAGCTGGGAACAACCTGGACCCTGTGTGTTTCTGTCAGACACTTCTAACAGGAGCTGTCTGTTCTGGGGGATTCCTTTTACGAGGGCTTTTCGTCTGTGGAGAAGGCAATGTGTTTCTTGGATGCAGTAAGGACAGAGCTTTGTAGCAGGATCGTTGTCTGTTCTCAGGCTGGTGTTTATTAACATTCCAGAGGGCTCTCAAGGTGGAGCTGGTTTATGGTGGCGTGGCTGTGCCTAGTCTGTTGCATGCTGACTGTGCCCATGACAAGTTTGTGTTCTTTGCTTTGGAAATCATGACCTGGTTGTAATAGAGCCTGTTTGATTTATGTTCTTTCTATGTTGGTAATTTAGGCTTCCAGTCCCCCTTTGGTGTCATATGAGGCAGAGAAAGGCTCCCTCTGGACTTTGTTGCTCACAAATCCAGGTGAGTAGCAAGTTCTTTAAAAAAAAACAACAAAACCAAACATGATTAAACAGGTTTGTTTCATTCTGCTTTTGGTTAGCTCCTGTTTCTTTTGCCTGCACAGCAGGAAATGGTGTGATACCCTCTATGTAGGGACATAGTACTTACACAGAAGAGGTTGTAGCCTCCTCATATGTTGAGCAGTTGAGACGTGGGACAATGACACAGCAGGACTTGTGTCACAGTGTAATGGAAGCAATTCTTTGACTCCCAGCTGTAGTTTACCCCAAAACTCTTTCCCTCAGCAGTCTACCTAGGTGAACTGACACTGTTCACCCTGTGAAACCAGGGCACAGTGAAATGAAGCAGCTGACCAAGAATTCCTTTTAACCTTGGACTTATACCTGTGGAGTTCTTTGTCTCATTTTAAGCTTACTTAAGTTAGTTTTCTGCTAAGAAAGGAATGCTGGGAGGTCTTGAGCTGCCCCCTGCATTCAGAGGGGATCTGGGTGTTCTCACTTTGGGGTTGACACAAACAACAGGGTGTCACTAAGTCACCTTTCTCTGTGTGTTTGCAGATGGACATTTAAGAGAGACAGACTCGGAGTACCTCCACTGGCTGGTGTGAGTATTGCACGTCAGAGCCATGGGCTGCTTTGCTCAGGGAAAGCCCAGCAGAAACTCCTCGGGAATATGCGTTCCCTAGGGCAGTTTTGTGGATTTCTATGGTGCTTCTGTAGTCACCTTCTTTAACGTTGTGTCCTGCTGACAACACAGGAGTTGAAGGTGTTGCTTCTGTTCAGCATTCACATCACTGGGTGTGATATTTCATCCAGTGAAAACCTTTACTTGTCAAACAGGGTGTAAGTCCCATCACAAACATAGCACAGAGAAATCCTGGGTGAATCTGGTGGTCCCAGTGGAGGGGAGGGAATGGATATAAACTGAAATAAACTTAATTGTGTTCAGGACAAACATCCCAGGCAATGACATCAAGTCTGGTAAGGAGATCTGCCATTATTTCCCCCCCTTCCCTGCCATGGGAACTGGATACCACCGCTTCATCTTCCTCCTCTTCAAGCAAGACCGCCCCATCGATTTCAGCGAGGACGTTCGGCCAGTGCCATGGTAACTCAGGCTCTCACCAGGCAGTTTCCTGCTCACTTGGCCAGGCTGCAACTGCTTCTCATGATGTTATGTTTGCTACAGCTGCAGGAGAGCAGTTCCTTTTAATCTGTAGGGTTGTTCAGGGCCGCTTTGAGCTCCTGTGCCACCTGAAGCCACAATCCCAGCCCTGCAATCACCACATAGTCCTGGTGCTTTAAACCAGACTGTTCAGAATATGGTTTTTGGAGAAACTGGGAGGTTTTCTTTTGTTGGCTTTCTGTTTTATAGCCTTTGAGGGGTGATGTGGGGAAGTAGTTGCCTACCAGAGTGCTGCCGGAGAAGAGGCTCACCTCAGCTCTTGTGCTTTGTTTCCAGCCACAGCCTCAAGATGCGAACTTTTAGCACGTTTGACTTCTACACAAAGCACAAGGATGCGATGACCCCGGCAGGGCTGGCGTTCTTCCAGTGTCAGTGGGACAGCTCTGTCACTTGGGTCTTCCATCAGCTTCTCAGTAAGCAAAACAGCCTGTGGGGATGCTGGAGGTGGTCTGTTTGAGGGCTGGGATGTAGGTAACACAGGGTCAATGGGTGAGCTGTAGCTGCAGGTTGTTGCTTGGTCCTGCCACTTGTCTAGGGGTTTGTTACTGAGCCATCCTTCACCCAATTAACAGCAGTCTTGAGGAAACAACCTTTAAAGAGCTGGTTTTTATGGGCATTTTAAAATAACACCAAGAGAGCCTTCACCAGGGCAGGCTTGACCAGAATTTGACCAGCCCTGGTCCTGTGCTGGTGATCAGGAGGGCTGGGGATTGGGATCAGAGCCATCTTGCTGACATTCTGCATCTCCCCTCTGCAGATATGAGAGAACCCGTGTTTGAGTTCCTGCGGCCGCCCGTTTATCACCCTCCACAGGTAAAGTTCCCACGCCATCAGCCTCTGAGGTACCTGGACAGATACAGAGACACCGAGGAGCCTACTTATGGCATTTACTAGGGACCCAGCCTCCCCTCCAGCAGCTCTGCTGCACACTGATGCTGGCTGGGCAGATGGGGCTGTCAGCTTCCTGCATCCACACGGCTGGCAGAGGGAAATTACAACATCTCAGCCCCTGGGCTCCCAGTTCGTCTGTGCTGGGAGCAGTGGGCAGCTGGGGGCAGTGGGTGTTGGCAGTGCTGTCAGCTCTCTGGTCACAGCTGCATGGAGAGGATGTTCATGGATGAAAGCAAATCCATGGCCAGGCTGAAATCTTGCTGGAGCAGAGCTGAGCAGTACGGGTGTCAGGGTGGGGTCCCCCAGGGATGCCCGGTTGTGCTTCTTTCAAAGGATCACATACTCTTTTTCACCTGTTTATGGAGAAAATAGAGCCTGTGCCAGGCTGGATTTCCTGCCCTTGCAGCCCTACAGTTCAGGACTCTTATCAGCTTTCATTTGTGCAGTCCTCTTGAATGGATGGGTCTGATTAAACACACTCTGAGTTATGCTGGCAGCACTGTCTTGTCTTTATTGGGAAGAGCTGGCACAGAGCTGGGGAGCTCAGCAGGGTGCTTAGAAGAAGGGCTGCCCTTCTCCTGGCTGAGGTCTCTGTCCTTTCTGAAATGTCAGATGTGGGAAAGGGTGTGGCCCTTGTCACTGCAGAGAGAGGTGACAAATGGATGTGGCAGCAGTGGGTGCCCCTCTCTGGTGGTTTCTGGGCTGTCAGATGCCAGAAGCATCATACTGCTAGGGATGGCTGTCATGTTTTGCTTGGGGACAGAGCAGAGGTGGGAATGCCAGGAAGTTCCCTCAAAAGGCCAAGAAAAGGAGGGGAAATCAAATCCATACATGTATCCATGCAAGAAGATGCACCGAAACACACATTGCTCTGAACCTTCTCAGCCTCTTGAATCTCTCCTTGTGTGGTTGCTGCAGTGTTTGATCCTCTGCAGGGCCTCCTGTTGTGTTTTCCAGCCCTTCCCTTCTCCCGGAGACAGCAGCTCTGACCCACCCATCACCTCCCTAGTTCGTGGCAGGACCAAGGGTGCACCCGCTGGGTGGTTCTTTAAGGCCGTGTCTGGCTCGGAGCCCGGACCCGCCTCTTAGCGTCACCGGCTGCTGAGTTTCTATTTCCTCAGTTGCTTTCCCCCAGTCTCGCCGATCCGTGGCACAGTCAGGATGGCATTGCCCGCCTCGCAGAAGCTGGAGGAGAAGCTGGTGTGCTCCATCTGCCTGGAGCTCTTCAGGGTGCCCGTCACCTTGCCCTGCGGCCACAACTTCTGCAAGCGCTGCATCGGCGACCACTGGCACAAGCAAGAGCGGGAACCCCCCGGCTCCGAGAAGGGCTACACCTGCCCCGAGTGCCGCAGGAGTTTCCAGCAGTGCCCGGAGCTGGAGAAGAACGTCACCCTGTGCAGCGTGGCAGAGCTGCTGCGGGAGGGTGAGGCGCGGGGCTGGAGGGGCGAGACCGTGGGTGCGGGGCTGTGCCCGCAGCACGGGCGCCTGCTGGAGCTTTACTGCCGGGACGAGGGGCGGTGTGTCTGCTGTGTCTGCACCCTCCAGCACTGCCAGCGGCACCACAGGGTGCTCTTCGAGGAGGAACGTTCCAAAAAGCAGGTGGGGATGATGGGTGGGAGGGCCTGGGTGGCAAGGAGAGAGCAGGGGAGGGGGGGGAATAGGGGGGAGTGTGGGACATCTGCCTCTGCTGTCCCCGTGGTCAGAGGGCTGCAGCCTCCCAGCCCTGTGTCCTGCTGCGGGGATGAAATGTGGCTCTGGGTGCTGAGCTGGGACCAGCCTCAGCTGAGCAAGGGGGTGGTGCAGGCTCTGAACAGGGAGACGCCACCAGCACCCAGCTGCACCCTGAGAAACTAGGGGCTAACAGGAGCAGCAGAGACCTGGTAAATCATAGAATTTTCAGAGTTGGAAGGGACCTTTAAGATCATCCAGTTCCAACCCCCTGCCATGGGCAGGGACACCTCCCACCAGATCAGGTTGATCAGAGCCCTTTCCAGCCTGACCTTAAAAATTCCAGGGATGGGGCTCCCACATCCTCTCTGGGCAACCTGTGCCAGTGTCTCACCATCCTCATGGTGAAGAACTTCTAATATCCAATCTAAATCTCCCCTCCTCTAGTTTGAATCCATTCCCCTTACTCCTATCACTACCTGACACCCTAAAAAGTCCCTCACCAGCTCTCTTGTAGCCCCCTTCAGATACTGGAAGGCCACAACAACGTCTCCTCAGAGCCTTCTCCTCTCTCAACTGAATAACTCCAACTCTCTCAGTCTGTTTGCATAGGAGAGGTGCTCCAGCCCTCTGATCATTCTTATGGACCTTCTCTGGACACGCTCCAGCACCTCCATGTCTTTCTTCTAATAGGGGCTCCAGCAGCACCTGTGCCATATGTGTTTGTGACCCCTGATCTAGAGGAAACAGATAAAAAGGAGTGAAAGGCAGCACAAAGTCTTACTTCTCAGTGACACTGGACACAGCCTCTGCCCTTCTGAACCATTCTTCCCGGCGAGACTGGTCAGGAGCCCTGGGAGGGCTCTGGGGGCAGGCAGGTGGCAGTGTGCTGCACTGCAGGGTGTTGGTGCTTCTTTTTGCAGGCCCTTTTGAAGGAGTCCCTGGAAAAAGCCCAGGAGGAATCAGAGAGGATCACACGAGAGATGCAGGAGCTGGAGGAGCGAACACACAGCATTAAGGTAAACACCATGGCCACCTCCATGCTGGGTGACTGGATGGGAATGTGCTGGCTCTCATGGCTCTTCCCCACCCAGGACTCCTCTGAGGGGCTCAGATCAGTGATTCTGAGTAAATTCAGCCTCCTGAAGAAAGCCCTGGAGGAGTGCCAGCGGCAGACAGTAGACAGGATCGAGCAGGAGCAGGCAGCTGTGCTGGGGAGCATGGAGGACAACTGGAACCTCCTGAAGGACCACTTGGATGTCCTCAGCCAGCACAGGGATAGGGCTCAGCGCCTGCTGGATTGCCCCGACGACAGGACCTTCCTCCAGGTACCATCCCCTCCAGCTGCCAGCCCCCTGGCCTGTTGGTGAGGGCAGAGACATGGTTGACCCCTTCCCCAGGGGGCACATGTCCTCAGCCCAGCTCAGAGATGGCACAGGGTTGAAGGGAAGAATCATTTACTGGAAAGATGTGGCGTTAATGCTGAATCACAGTGGATGCTACCACTCAGGGGGACATAGGCAGCATCTCCTATCCCAACTTTGCTCAGCAAGACTTTTCCACCACCAGCAAAACACAAGGTCCTGTGTCACAGCCCCTTTGCTCCCTGCAACCTCCTGCTCCCCCTGGCACTGTCCCCTGACTCCACATATCAGCCACAGCTAATGACAGACACTTTGGAATGCCCCTGTCACCCACTGACACACAGCACATGCCATGGATGGGATTTGGAGCTGCTGATCATCCACAGGCTGGTGCATGGGTGTCTGCATCTATCCACAGGAATTCCCCCTGCTCCCATCTTCAGAGAGCCCAGCGGTGCCACTCCCCAGAGAGTTCAATGGAGTCAGCGTGGTTGAGCCCATCACTGAGATCCTCACCAACATCTCCAGGCTCCTGATAGAGTATCTGCCCAGCCCTGTGGCCCACAGAGCCCCTGACCCCGTTGCCCAAGGTAACCATTCTCCTTGCGAGGTCACCCCAGGGGCTCCAGGTCACCCTGAACCACAGCCTGGCCCATGTCACTATGCTGGGGATGTGGCTGACAAGCACAGTTCTTTGGGATGAGGACAATACATCTACTGTTTAGCAGATGAATATCAATGGGGTGGGATTGGTGGCTTCCCTGTGGGTCTGCACCTTGCTAACAATGCTGAGCTATGGTGGCACATTCCCATTCCCAGACTTGTATACAATAGACTTGCTCCTCCTCCCATCAAAGCCAGGAAGGAACAAGTTTTCGGGTGCCATCACTCAAATTGCCTGTCCCCATCCTCCACAGACCCTGTGCAGCCCGAGGTGCCAGTGGTGAAAGTGGTGTCCCTTCTGCCTGAGTGCCAGCTCCGAGCTGAGCTTCTGAAGGGTAAGAAGCATGTGGGGGTCCTGAGGGACAGCACCCTGCTGGGGTCTCCAGGAGGTAAACGTTTCACCAAGCCAGGCTGTTCCCTGGAAGGGGGGTGGTTGTGACTGCAGGGATGGGGGCTCCTGCCCTGGCTCTCCCAGTCCCTCTGCCTAAATGCAGAGAAGAGTGGATGGGTTGGGGGACACTTTGTGGCCAGGAAAGGGCTCACAAAGGGAATTAGTGGATTTAGAACTAGGGGAATTAGAATCCCCCAGTGTTGGAAGGAGGCTTGGAGGATGTGCAGGGCTTGTTGGGACATGTCACTTTTGCCAGGGAGGCAATCAATGCCTGTAGGATCTGTATAGATTCCTTCTATCAGGCCCCACAAAATGTTCTCAGGGTCATTATATGAAAAAAAAAAAAAAAATAAAAATAGTTATTTACAAGCAGTAGGCATGAGCCCCATGTAGCTAGCCAGGGGGTTGTGGCCAGGTACTGTTGGGGGCCAGTGAGTGTGGCAGGAGGAGTTACAGCAGCCTGCGCAGTACCTCCAGTGGGACTTCTCCCTCACTCCACCTACTTTGTTTTGGTGTTTTTTGCTCTTAAAATCAAGCACATCTTTTCCAAAATGACTATTGGAGCTGCCGCTGTTTGCTGGCTTTGATCTGGGCTGGTCAAGGCCAGAGTGAAGATTCACATCCTGGTGCCTCACCAGCTGTTCCTGGCCTGTTTTGGTTCCTTCTAGCAGGCGGGTGGGCAGGTATCACACCTTGCCCTGTTCTTCTTCACCTCCAGACATAGTACAACATATTCTCTTCTACTTTGGGAGCCAGCCCAATGCAATTAAACCACATCACCCCTGAGTAGGCTCATAACAGGGGCATGATGATGCATTTCAACCCCATCCATGCTATTGTGCTCTCCCCAGACCACCGCAATCTGACCTTCAATCCCAAGACAGCCAACAAGTACCTGGAGCTGTCAAAAAACAACCAGAAAGCCAAGCACAGACGCAGTACCATCTGCAGGCAGCAGGAGCAGGGACCTCGTTTCCAGCCCTGGCAGGTGCTGTGCACGCAGGACTTCGGCCATGGCCACCACTACTGGGAGGTGAAGGTCTCCAGCCACTCCATCATCCTAGGGGTCACCTACCATGGACTCCCCTGGGAGCAACAGCAGGGCCACAAGTTCAACATCGGGCTGGACAGAGGCTCATGGGGGCTGCAAGTGCGGCAGGATTGCTACCTGGCTTGGCACAATGGTCGGGCAGAGAAGATCCAGGAGCGGCTCTATAAGAACTTCGGGGTCAGCCTGAATTACAGCAAGGGGCTCCTCTCCTTCTATGGCCTTGGGGAGAGGATGCAGCTCATCTACTCCTTCCACAATGTCTTCACAGAGCCTCTTTACCCTGTCTTTTGGCTGTGCGAGCGGCGATCAGTGACGCTGTGCTGGAGGGACTGAGCTGGGGTCACTGCGCTGCTCCATTAGCTGGGCTGGCAAGGTCTAGGCTGGTGCCACAGCTGAGCTGTCACAGACCCCAGGGCCAGGATGGGAAGTGGGTTGTGGTTTGTGAACAAGAGCTGTTGAGGTACAGACATGCAAATTAAACCACTCTGGTTTACATCTGCCAAATATCATGCAGGTGGGTGCAAGAATTAGTTTTGTCTTCTTTCCCAAGCCTGGGGAAGATTTGGGGTGAGGGGGGGGACCCTGGAGAAGGGGGAGCTGCAGCCACAGGGTGCTGTGGAGCAGTGTGAAGCTCTGTGCTCCCCCAACCCCATGTGCAGGCAGATCCTGTTCCCCCAGCCCCTCCAGGTCCCTTCCTGACACTCTGGGATGTGGCAGGGCATCTTTCTGGGGTGCTATACTGCAGTTGCTCTTTGGACACACTGCTTTCCTCAATAAAGCTCTATTTTCCTACTGGTTTGACCTCGGTGCTGGTGGGAGCCATGGGACCAAGCAGCCCTGGAGGGGGTGAGCTGGGTGCCCTCTGCAGGGCCCATCCTGCCCCCTCATGTCCTTGGCAGCAGGGAATGACCCACCAGTGGTAGAACTAGAAAGTGCTTATTTTGCAGTAATGCTGTGATAATAAAACCTGGTTTCCTACAGCTCTGCCCCAAGGTTGATCTGGCACAGAAGAAAATCCAGAGTTTTGACTAAAGCTTTTCCAAGGCTGAGGCTGCAGGTCCAGCATCTCCTGCCATCCCCAGAGAGATGTGGGTGAGGACTAACAGGGTGAAACTGGGCGCTGGGTTCAAAGGTACTGGGGACGTGCCAGCGAATGCTCAGGGAATGGGTCACATTAGCTGGTTTCCTTTGGGCAAAAAAAAGGCTTAAAGGCATTAATCTGTTTCTTTGAGCACTTTGTCTTGTGCTTCCTTCTTCACTCTGCACCTCCCTGTTCCTCCCACCCCTCCTACCCCAAGGTCCTTGGGTGGGACCTTGGGCCAGCATGGACCTGGGAATGTATCCAAGCTGAAAAATGGTGTACACTCCACAGGAGGTGTCCTGAGATCCTGTGTTTGCCAGGCAGATCCTCAGTCTGAAAACACGTTGGTGTCTTCGCCAGACCCATCCTTGCTTGGTGTCTGCCGGCTCCTGCCGGACCCTGGAGGAAAAGGGAACAGCGACGGAGCCAGGAGATGAGCAACTGTGGCATTTTTTGGCTATGGGAATGGCTGACACGGGGCCATTCGTCCAAGGGAGGGAAGAAAAGCAGCCGCATTTATGTCCTGATGGAGGAGCTCAGGTCCCTCTATGTGTCCTCAAGGGTGGGGAGCAGGTCCTGGGAGCAGTTTGGTGGCAACAGGTTCTGGGGCAGCAGGTCCCCAGGGCAGGTGATGATCATGGGTGGCAACAGCTCTCCTGGATAGAAGTCCTGGGGGCATGCAGCAGCTAAACCTGAGGGCAACAGACCCCCAGGGAGGGTCCAGATTCCGGAGAGACCATCCTTTAGGAGGGAGCGGACCCTGAGTGGGTAGTAGTACATCCTCAGCAGGGCTGCATTCTCCCGGGCGGGAAGGGGGGGATAGGTCTCCCAGCAGGCGGCAGACGCCGGGGAAAAGGACCACGTGCTTGGCTGGGAGAGCAGATCCTGGGAATAGGGACCTTCCCAGTGGGTTGAGAACGAGATCTCGAAGATGCGGGGGAAGTAAGTCCCCCTGGTAGGGAGCAGAGCCCCGTCCGGGCCAGCAGCAGCTCCGGGCTCGGGGGGGAGGTGGAGCGGGCAGGCGGGGCCAGGCGTCCTCCCGCCCCCCGTCGGGGCTGGGGCTGGGGCCGGGGCCGGGCTGGGACCGGCTGGTCGGGGCGTTCAGGAATGGAGACCGCGCCCGGGAGCGCCCCGTCCTCCTCCGCCGTGGCGTTCCGGCTGGCGCTGGCTGCTCCCGGGCTGCCCGACGGTCCCTTCGGCTGCCCCATCTGCCTCGATTTGCTAAAGGACCCGGTGACCGTCCCCTGTGGGCACAACTTCTGCCAGGGCTGCCTGGGGGCACTCCGCCAGCGGCCGGGCCCCCCCGACGGCAGCGGCGGGGCGGGCGGGGCTGCCCGTTGCCCGCTCTGCCAGGAGCCCGTCCCCGCCACATTGCGGCTCTGCAAGAACCGAGCCCTCTGCGAGGTGCTGGCAGCCGCCACCGCCGGTTTGTCTCCTCCGTCCCCACCCTCCGCCGGATCCCCCATGGCCCCGGGAGCCGAGGAAGAGGAGGATGCAGCGGGGGAGGAAGGAACGACGGTGCTGTGCGATGTCTGCCCGGCGGGATCGAGGGCGGCGGCGGCGCGGTCCTGCCTGGTCTGCCTGGCCTCCTTCTGCGGGGCCCACCTGGAGCCCCACCGCCGCGCCCCCGCCTTCCGTGCCCACCGCCTGGTAGCCCCTCTGCGGCGTCTGGAGGAGGGGCTCTGCCCCCGCCACCTCCAGCCCCTCGACGGCTTCTGCCGCACCGAGCAAACCTGCGTCTGCGCCCGCTGCCGCACACACGAGCATCGCGCACACGACGTGGTGCCCCTGGAGCGGGAGCGAGAGCACAAGGAGGTGCGTGGGGGTCGGTGTGGTGGTGGTGGTGGTGTCTCCATGACAGGTGGGTTGGCAGGAGTGGGAGGGTGATGCAACCCTATCCCCCATGCGGGGCCTGACTCTGGCATGGGGTTGTCCGTATGGGGGTGCAGTGCTGGTGGGGCATCCTGGGTGAGGAGGGATGGGTGGGGAGGGTGCTGCACCTCTATCCCCACGCGGAACCTAATGGTAGCATGGGGATGTCCGTACGGGCAGAGTCCTGGTGGGGGATCCTGGGTGGAGCGAGGTGTAGCACCCCTGTGAAGGGTCCGTGTAATCACCCACACCCCCACGGGGAGCCTAACCTCCACGTGGGTGGTGTGCAGGAGCAGCCCTGTGTGGGATGGGTGCTGCAGCCCTGTCCCCACCTCGGCATGGAGAGACAGGGTGCTGTGCCATCAGGCCACCCTGTGAGGTGGGGACATAACCGCCAGCCCCAGGACAGTCTTTAGGGGCAGACAGACAACTAAGACAGACTCTGGGGTTTGGTCCTACTGCAGAACCAAACTCGCTGTCCCCGTGGGTGTAGGGCCGGCGACGTGGGTTCCTGGGAGACACCCTACCATGGCCACTCCCGAGGTTATGGGGCCCCTGGTTCCTCTGTCTGGTTCCCACAGCTCCGTCAAGTAGGTTTTCTCGGCGTGCTGGCAGCCTGCCCGGACACCGCTCCCTCTCTGCCAGCCCTTTGTGTCCTGGTGTTTTGGCAGTAGGGGTTTTTTTTCCATCACTCCCCTTCCCAGATACGGCTGAGTCACCTCCCAAATTCACACCCACGAGCCTCCCCAGGAGCTGAGGCTCCGAGCCCGGCACAGCCTTGCCTTTCTGGGCACTGGTGCATTGAGTGCATAGGGTCTCTGCGGGACCACAGGCAGATGGGATCCTGCGTGGCTGACGATCTGGTGGCATCCCCGTGTCACCATGGGACGTTTGGGGATGTTGGAGTGTTTTGATTTTTCTAGATACATTTGGAGGGGAGTGCAGTGGCAGCCCCCAGCCAGCCCCACTCCCTTATGGGCTCTTGGGGCTGCAAGAAAACCCTTTTGCCAGCGTTGTTGTCATCAAGTGCCTTAAAATAGAAAGCGGGTGTGATTCAAGCCCCGAGGAGATGTCAGACCTTGGCAGGCGCCGCTTAACGTCACCTGCACGGCCTCTGCGGCCACTCCGACACCACCCTTGCCCTGCAGGGTGGGAAGGATGGATGGATAAAGCTCCCATCATCCCTGGACGGGCACAAGCACTGCAGGGGTCTGCGGGCTGAGCTGCCCTGGTTAGGAAGCTCAGTGCCCTCCTGGCTCCTGAGGGCCCCGTCCTGCCAGGCAATGCTGGGGATAACAATAGCACCTCAGGAAACAACGCGTTTGCTCGGTGCTTCCTTTGCAGCCACGCAGCACCCCGTGCTCCTGAGCTGGTTTGCTTTGCTCCTGATGAGAAATGTCCAGGAGGCTTGGAGCCACGTTTCCGGAGTGCTCCAGGTCTGCCTTTTGGCTTCCCCACCCAGGAATTACAGGCAGATTTTTCCCAGCTTTGGGATGTGCACTTTGAGCACAAGGCTTGGCTAAACTTCCTGCAATCCCTGCCCGATGGTTTTGCTTTCAAATTCCTGTTTTGTTTGGTTTATGATAGGACCAGGGTAAGGGGCACAGAGGTGGGCATGGCCCTTTGCAGCCTGGCTGCTCCCTTCGTTTTCCATCCAAGTGAGAAGGCATGGTTGCAGGTTGGATGTAGTAGGGGAGGAAAATGGGAAAACAACTCCCTGTTCCCCTTGCACACTTCACCCAAAGCCTGGTAACAAGGTCATGGCCAGAGAGGGGGCTGTGGGTTGAAATTAGGCAAGGGTCCCCTGTGTCTTCCTGCTGCCAGGAGGGGGGCTGAGCTCATTGTTTGTCTCTCCTGTCCACAGGCCCAAAAAGCCAAATTCCTCAGTGATGTGGAGAACAAGCTGGAGGAGCTGTCAGTCACCATTGCACAGGCCAAGAAGATGGTGGAACTCATTAAGGTGACTCTGATGGCTTTCCTCTGTTAGTGCAGCTCTGCTGGACTGGGTAGTGGAGGCAAAGGAAATTTTTTGGGTGTTGCAGTGGTGCCCCCAGGGGAACAAGCTCTCCATAAAACAATGATGCCCCTGGCAAGGATCCCTGATGATCCTTATTTCTCCTCTCTTGCTAACCCTCACTGCATCTCTGGTTGCTTTTGTTTGCAACCTGGAAGGAAGAACAGAGCAAGGACCATGCCCATGTACCTGCTGGCTCTTGCACCTTCTCTCCCCAAGCTCAAAGGGCTTTTGGTCCCCTTTTGGGACTGCCTGTGAACATGAGATGTGGTGGAGCAGTAAGCACCATGCTCATTCAGGTCCTTTGACAACAGGGTTGTAAAGTGCTCCAAGATCTTGGGTGAAGGGGTTAAGGGGTATCAGGGGGGCATGCAGAATTGAGAACTGGGTGCTGGGCAGGGGACAACGGTGCTGTCTCTCACACCCCTTCCTCCTGGAGGTGACCCCAATCCGTCTTTCCCTATGCTCAGAGCACTGCCACGAAGGAGAGAGAAAAAGTCAAGAAGCTTTTTGCAGAAGCCTCTGAGGTCCTGGAGACCTTCCAAAAGGAAGTGGCTGGTTTCATCAAGGATGGGGAGTGCTCCATGCTGGGGGAGGCTGAGGCTGATCTCTGCTGGAAGGAGGAGAGGCGAACCAAGTTGGCCCAGTGCAAGCAAAACCTGGAGAACGTCCCCAGCACTGACACCATCTACTTCCTCCAGGTGCCTGGGTGGGATGGGGCAAGGAGAAAGAGCCAGTTATAGTGTTTTTTGGGTTTTGTCCCATTTCATGTGGAGGTGGGTGCCAGGAGTCCTGGGACTGCAGCATTTCACTCCTGTTTGCACAGTCCTCTTCCATCCTCACTCCTGGGGCACCTGGGCACCCAAAACTCTCTCCTCTATCACTCAGTCTCCATTCTGCCCCTGACTTGGCAGAGGCTGCTGCGTTGTACAGGCTGGGTACCTTGGTGTGGGGGGCAGAAAGCAAGAGGTTGGGGTGCCCCAGTGGCCCCATCCAGCAGCCCGGAAAAAGGAGACCTTTTTTGGAGGAGGTGCTGTTCCATGTTGGGTGGGGTGGGCAGGGTCTGGGTTTGAAAAGGACCAACGGGAAGGCGCCTGGAACTGTGGCTGGGAAAGTTTGCTCCTCCCTTCTGCAAGGCTGTCCTTGGGCCAAGTGCTGTGAGCTGCCAGCTCCCAAATCCTCTGGGGAAGGGTGGGGTTGCGGAACAAGAAACAATTTGGGCTTGTTTGAAGCCTACTGCAACTCTGTCTTTTTTGGCTCAGGAATTTCAGGCCTTAAAAGTAGCCATGGAAGAAAACCTCTCCCCGGCTCTGAGCTTCCAGAAGGAGCTGAACTTCACCAAATGTGCCCAAGCCGTGGGTGCTGTGAAGGATGTGCTGTCTGCTGCCTGCAAAAAGCAGTGGGACCACTTGCAGAAAGGAATTGATGAGTTCATTGAGGAGGTTGTGCCAGGTTTGTGTTCACCTATGGCCTCTGCTTGGAGGTCACCCTGTCACTCTCCATTCTCCCCCCACCTAGTTGGGAGTGGTCAGGGGGCTCTGTGGCTCCTGTGAGTGCTGGCCCTGCTCCCACCAGCCCTGGAAGCTCCTCAGCAGGGCTGAGCTGCACATTGCACAATCCCTGTCTGGGCTTATGCCTCGTCCTTGAGGTTTTATGAATTTTTCCACAGAGACCAGAGACCGGGGAAGCAACAAACAGCCTGGGAGTTAGGCAGGGCCCTGTGAGAGGGGGCAAGTGGCCAAAGTGGCCTCCTATGAAAGGAGACTCTCTTCCCAGGATAGATGATCCTCTTAGTGCAGCAAACTATGAAGTCTCCCAAACCTGAAGCCATCACAGTGGCTTTCTCCCATGCTCTCTCATTTCTCTCTTTTTCTCAGATGCCTGGGGGAATATCAGCCAGTTCCTTGCCCCCCCTGCCCATCACCCTGGTGTGGCATAGGTGGCATCTGCCCTTTCCTGTGTCCAAGCAGGCAGGGATGTGCAGGGGCAGCTGGGGATGCTGGTTGGGGCTGGGGGCTGGAGCAGCTGGGTAGCACCGAAGTGTTGGGCAGAGGGTGATGCTCCAGTAACACCCTTGTTTGTGGTATCAGTTCCTTTGCTGATGGCCAACCCTCCTGTCCCTCTCTCTGCAGCCAAGTCCCCATCTCCAGAGAAGTTGAACAATCCTGCCTGCCTGGAGAGCCGTGATTACTTCCTGAAATGTAAGCAAGGGGCTTTTGCTTTGACATTTGTTGCTAAGGTTCATCTGCTCTTTCCTCTCTCCTGGCTGGCCAGTTCCTTCCCACACATTTGGCCAAGCATGATCTTGGCTGGCAGGAGCACTGCTGCCACCAGAGGAAACGTTGCTCAGCTCACGGGGCAGCCTCCTTGCTTTCCTGATGACAGTAGTCATCTATTTAGGTGATATTTTTTTTCCTTTATCTGCTGTGTTTCCAGGGCAGGGGGGATGCTGTAGACATATGGTGTCATTTCTGCTGCCTTCCAGCCCTTGATGAATCAGATGCTCTGGTGCATCAGATCAGGGTTTGTGCCTCTGCCTAGCAAGGATCAGCTTCAGCAGAGCAGAGGAGGAGTTCAGGGACAGGAGGGGCTGAGGGAGAGCACAGGACTGGGTTTGGGCTCATCCCCCACCTCCTCCAGCCTTACAGGGGATGTGGGGTCACCTACTGAGATGTCCACAGGGGACCAGATCTGCCAGGTATCATGGTTGAGCTCACTGAGCAGCCCCTGTGCTCTCTCCTCAGCTACCTGTGTTCATCCTTATGGGAACATCACCTCTTTCAGCCCCTCATCCTCATCAGCTGAAGTTGGCTGTTTAAAAGCACAGGGAGAGAGTGATGGTGGAAGTCAGAAAGGCTCATGCTAATTGCCAAAGGCTGGAGCAGGGAATCAGAGCAGGGAGACCTGGGGGGGATTTCTTCCTGTTTCCCTGAAACCTCATCCTCATGTCTCCTTCTTGCCCCACACAGTTGCCTTCATCATTGACCTGGACAGTGACACAGCTGACAAGTTCATCCAGCTGTTTGGCACCAAAGGAGCCAAGCGAGTGCTTAGTCCCATCCCCTACCCAGAGAGCCCGACCAGGTTCATCAACTGCGAGCAGGTGCTGGGTGTTAACCTCATGAACCGGGGCAACTACTACTGGGAGGTGGAGCTCATTGATGGATGGGTCAGCATGGGTGTCATTGTTGAGGACTTTGACCCTGAGGAGTCCTACAACCGCGGTCGCCTGGGGAGGAACGAGCAGTCCTGCTGCCTGCAGTGGAACGGACAGAACTATGTGGCCTGGTTTGGTGGATTCGAGTCCGTCATCCAGCAGCCATTTTTCCAAACAATTGGGGTCTTCCTGGAATATTCAGAGAAAGCCCTGACCTTCTATGGAGTCAAGGACTCCAAGATGACCTGCCTGCAGCACCTCAAGGCCTCTCCTTTTGCCAAGGGTCAGTTTGACCCATTCCAGAACAAGATCAACCAGCAATTCTCCTTTCTTTTCTTGCACAAGCTGAAACCAGCCTTCTTCCTGGAGAGTGTTGATGCCCACCTGCAGATTGGGCCTCTGAAGAAAGATTGTGTTTCAGTGCTCAAGCGTAGGTAACTGCCTGGGATGTGGGAGCACGGGAAGACCTAAAGAGTCTCTCCTGCAGTCTGTTGTCACTGTCACGGCTTCTCCTTGGTATTGTTGTATCTCTCTTTGGCAGCCTTCCCTTCCTGCTCTGTGCTGCTAGTGACCCAGGGGTGGATGAAGCTGTCTGGGAGGGAGCTGGATCCCAGTGCCAGCCCTGCTGCTGGGTTGCTCAGTGAACTTGGGAGACTGTCTGTGCTGCTCCCTGCCCCTCAGTTTCCCTTTCTGGGCATCAGGGACCGTGACACAGCCTTTCTTGGTAAAGCACATTGCTTAGGAGAAGTGCCATGTATTTTTGAAGCTGTCTCTCGGCCAGCTGCCAGGCTGCCTGGTCCCTCTCCTTAATATCTGCTTGCACTGCCCTGGTGACTTGCACAGATGTTCTGCTTTGTGCCTTATCTCAGTCCCTGTGTTGCTGATGATGCTTTTTAAAGCGCTGGCTCATTGTCACCTTCTGCATACTCCTTATGAAGTGCCTTTGAAGCCTGGTATGGACCAGGTGAACCCCCAAAGCAGATGCAGTCTGTTCCCCAGTGCCCACATCACCATCATGCCTTGGGATGGGTAAGCAGGGTGCTCCAAGGGGGTGGGATGCAGAAGAGCCTGGCTGGGTGCAGGAGTGATGCTGCAGTGACAGAGGAGGGATACTGTGGTGACACAGAACCTCTCCCCACAGGACTAATCACCACCATTAGTGCTGCAAAGGTGAAATGAGGATCTTCGCCCTCCCTCTTGCTGCAGCCGGTGGGAAAAGCTGTTGTCCTGTGTGTGCTGTTCCCCAGCATAGCCAGAAATTCCAGCTGGGAAAGGATAGAAGCCTCCTGCCAAGGAGCAGCAGCATCGTTCATGCCTTGAGATGGCAAAGCGAGCAGCACAGAACACCTCTGAAGATGTGCTTTTAGTTAAACATGTTCCTCGGGAACTGCTTACAGAAGCTTTACAGCCGAATTTCTCTCACCCCCAAACATTTTTGATGGCCCTGCTATTTTAGAGGATTTTGATATTTAAATTCCCAGCCTTTAAGGTGCCCTGGGAACACTTGAGCTGTAAATGCTCGCCGCAGCTTGGGTTTTAAGTGACAAAGAAGTGCCTTGAATATATCCCAATGGAAAATGGTGCATTTTAGGGGCAGCTGTGAGTGCACCTATAGAAGATGCAGCAGCAGTCATTATCAAGTGACCCTTTAGACTCTGGCAGGAGATAACAATTAACAAAAACTACTCTCAAGCAAACTTCCCCTCCAGGAAAGGTGGAAACTTCAGGCTGAGAGCCAAAAATGCCAATTCATGTGTCCCAAGGGAGCTTTTCCAGCAAAAAAATAGAGAAACCCTGCCTGTATGGGCAGTACAGCACAGCCCCTGTCTCAGCACAGTGTACCTTTCCATAAGTTTATTTTTCCTGGGATTAGTTTGCTACCTACCTCCCAAAGCTTGCTTTACAGAATCACAGTGCTGTGTAATATATACCTAGAGAGAAAATATATGAGGTCAGGTTCTTTGCTGGCATGAGTGAGTCAGTCATGATGCATCAGCCCTCAGCAGGGATGGAAAATGGTCTGTTTAGCTAAATATATAAAATATATATATATATATTCCTCAAAGGATAAGCTGGAAATTATAGTGGTATATTCAAGGGGAAAGAAGGGAAAAAAGCAAACATGAATAAAAAGGCAGCCACATTGACAAGAGGTTAAAGTTAAAGCCACATTTACATAAACACTGAAGCTTCAAGAGCTGTTTAACTGTAACTCGTGTGCCAGCACTGCCAGTTGTCACAGAGCTGGGGAGAGGTGCTGGACCCCTGCAAGCAGCTACCACTGTAGGCTCTCTTTGGAGGGGCTGAAGGGTCTGAATGCAACTGCCCACTCCCCAGGGCAAGGCAGGTGAGTTTTTCTGACAGGAGGATTGCTTCTCTTCCTCCTCCTCTGCATGCAGTGACTGGAGTATTCAGAGTATTCTGGAGTATTCCAGTAACCTGGAGCATTGTGTGTGGTTCTGGGCTCCCCAGTTCAAGAAAGACAAAGAACTAGCTTCTGGAGAGAATACAGCACAGGGCCACTAAGCTGATGAAGGGACTGGAGCATCTGCCCTGTGAGGAAGGGCTAAGAGGGCTTGGGTTTAGCTTGGAGAAGAGGAGGCTGAGGGGGATCCCATCAATGTTAATGAATATCTAAAGTGTGGATGCAGGAGGGTGGGTCTGGACTCTTGATGTCTCGTGGTGTCCAGTGACAGAACAAGGGGTAATGGATACAAACTGGCACACGAGATTTAAAATAAAATCTTCTTCACTCTGAGTTTAACAACTCTGGAATAAATTGCCCAGGGAGGTTGTGGAGTCTCCATCCCTGTAGACATTCAAGACCTGCCTGGATGTATTCCTCTCAAACCAGCTCTAGGTGATCCTGCTCTAGCAAGGGGGTTGGACTAGATGTTCCTCAGAAGTCCCTTCCAACCCCTCACTATTCTGTGATTCTGTGACTCCTAAAATACTGCAGGTGGTGGGAAAAGGGGAGGTAGGGCTGCCAGAGTGAAATCTTCAGATGAAGTCTTGGCCTTTTTCCAGCGTGTGGGAATGCTGCCCAGACTTCTGTCCCAATGGGAATTCCCTCCACATGTCCCAAGCTCCTACCTCAAAACCTCTTTTGTTTGTTCAGTTCCCTGCATGGCTCAGTCTTTGCAGGAGATGTCAACAGTGACATAGCACAGGCATTGCTGTTGTTTTGCCAACACCAGGGAGGATTTGCTATCAGAAATACACTACCAGATAAGAAAAGGAAAGACGTGCTTGATGACATCCCGAGAGGATGAAAAGGTAACCTGGCTCTCTGCTGCATGCCTGCAGGAAGAGATCTCAGATGCGGGCTCCCATCTCAACTCTGTCTGTGCCATAAATCTCATTTATTCAGGCAAAACTCCCACTGTTCGCAGCAGGAGGTTTGCCAGAGTAAACAGAGCAGACCTGGGCCTTCACCCTGTTTTCATTTTGCTGTAGGCAAATTGATTGCTCCATGGGGAAACTTGTGCTGGAGCCATGCAGCCCTCCCTTCTCTGTGTTGCCCAACACTCAGACACAAGGTTCTGAACTCCTTCAGGGTTTGGGTTGGTTCAGGGGGCTCCTGTGTCTTTCCCCATCCTGTGGCAGTGTGTGAGCAGCTCAGCTCAGGAGGACGTGTCTGGTGTTGAGGCTTTGGCCACCACTTCTGTTTGATTCACCTCTGCCCCGAGAGCCCAGATGCTGGTGCCCAGCTTTGCAGCAGGTTTAGAGGGCTCCTGGGGATGGGATGCCGTAGGGAGGCACTGCCCAACCCTCTTCTTCCTGCTGCTTGCTTTTATCATGGTTGGTAACTCTAAAATTCTGATGGTTTAGGACATAAAGCAAATTCTGACCCATTGAAGGAGCAATCCCCTTAGGCTGCTGGACCAGAAGTTGCTCTGTGTTGCCAATAATTTGGGGTGTAAACTGGAACAGTTAGGATAATGTGAACTATGCCAGCTCTGGATTGCTGGCTCTGCCACAAACAAAGGTATGTGGTGTGTGATGAGTTTAGATGGACACATAGCACTTGGCAATGTAAACAGCCTTTTCATGTTCCCTTGAGCGATTTCTGCCGTCACAGAGTGTTCCTCTTTTTATTTAGGATATTTTACAGTCTGTGAAAAAAACTGTAACAGAATAATATAATGATGTTAGAGATTATGATTTGCCATTAAACAATATACAGACCTTATTGGGTTCTCTTTCCTTTAAATCCCAGACTGTTAAAGCTGTCCCATTATATCATGTTTATTTTTTGGTGTCCTACACATCTGGCATAAAATAACACAGATTTTGTTTTCCAAGTGTGTCGAAGGGGATTGAGCCAAATACACATTTTTATTGCTCGACTGTGAGAGGAGCAGAAAAATCCTAAAATCCAATAACAATATTGTCAGTCCTGGCCAATTCAAAACAATAGATTGTCTCTGTTCTAGTTTCTGCCTTGCTCCTCAGGTTAGAAATAACAAAGATGAACAGATTAGGCACTTTTTCCTTTGTTTTTTTCAGTTCTTAGAATTTAAATTTCCAAGATTTTCTTTGTGATGATTAAGTCTAGAGATTCCCACACATGCTGGCACTCATATCCACACCTTTTTTTAAATAGAGGCTGTGTTTCTTAACACCAAAAGTTGTCTGGAGCTAGAAGGAAAACATTATTTGGTGAGTGGTAGTTCATGTGAGGTGGCAAAGCTTTGGATGGGCACTTCACTGGAAGCTGAGTGGATGTTTGGTACTGCCTTAAATAGGAAAAGAATCAGGACTGTTTGTTACAACCATTTCGTAAAAGGGAAGCTTACTGCTTATTGAAAAAAAAAAAAAAAAAAACGGATATGAAAAGCATAAACTTGTTCTTTTCTTGCCAAGAACTGTACAGATTATGTCACCGCATTTATTTAGGTCTGGTTTCCATTATGTAGCTTTTCCCCCCTCAGCCCATCTGGTTCTCAGGCACTTGGGCAGGGCTGGGCTGAAAATGTTGCAAGGAAAAGCTCAAATCCATATAAAAAGATTTAATTTGGGGTAAAAAAACAATGAAAAAGTATAATTTAAGGTAATATATGCTCTTAATATATATTAGTGTATTACTGATAAACAGTTTTCACTTACTGACACAAGGAATCCTTCAAAACAGTTGATTTGCTTTCCAGGGCTCTTATTTTTAACCATATCATTTAATTGTTATTATTTTTTTAGTTTCTCCTGCTGGCTTACCTGGAGACAGGGAATTATTCCCTTACTGTAGCTCTCCAAAACCATTTGGAGAAGGTGTTTGGAGATGTTTTCCCTACATACAGACAGAGAGACAGAGTTCTGCCCTGTTTGTAGGATGCCTGGTTAGCCCTTCCAGTTTAACAATCTTGAATATAAAGGGGTAATTTTAGGATGTGATTAATTTCAGTTTCAAACACAGCCAATATCACAGCCCCCAAAAGCCATTTGCAAGTGTGGAAAACACGAAACGTACATCAAATGTGGAATACCAAAAATTATTGGAGCTGTTTCAGGGGCTAAGCCTCATTTTATGTGCAACACTGTCACATTTGTGGGATAATTTTTATTCTGCTCTACCAAATAGGTGAGTTCAACCCCTTGGAAGTCAAAGTTTGACTCCATTTCACTTAATTCTGGGCTTTTCACTTAATCCTGGGTAAGGGCATTGGGGAAGGTGGTTTACTCACTCATGAGCAGGGAATGTCTTCAGGATTATTAAAAAAAATAATAAAAAAAGAAAAAGCAGTGCAAACCACAGCAAAATAACAGTATTTTAAAACAAAAAGTTGATCCGAAGCACAAAGCGCAGCCGTACCAGAGCGGCCTTGTTCAGGAGAAAAGCCAAGAAAAACCGCCAAGATCCGGCAGGCTCTGGATAACTGAAAGTATTTTATTATATATGGTCAGTGGGACGTGTAATGGGGTGATTAATGTGTTTATAAACACGCTGGAGAGCTCGCCTGGAAAAGGAGGAGGCGGGAGGCAGCAGGAGGAGGCTGCGGCTCTCCTCAGGGATGATCCGGCCGTTGCCCTTGGGCTTTAGCGGGGGTGTGATGGAGGTGATGAGTGAGGGTTGGGGGCCCAGTTTGGTGCAGAAAGGGGTTAAAAGCACCTCACAAACCCAGCAGTGCCCGCCACGACAGCCTCTGGCTGCTGTGAAGGGGAGCGGCGGCGTCATGGCGGGAGGGGCGGGAACTACAACTCCCAGCATGCACCGCACGGACCGTCCCGTCGTGCCGCGCTCCCGCCCTGAAGGCAAATACTCCACTGTCGCGCATGCGCAGAGCGGTACCGGCCCTGTCAGGAGGAGGAGGCGGGGGAGGAGGAGGAGGCGGCCATGGCGCTGAACAGGAACCACTCGGAGGGCGGCGGCGTCATCGTGAACAACAGCGAGAAGTGAGGTGCCATCCCCCTCTCCCTCCCTCCCCCTCCGGCCGCAGTCGGTGGGGGATAGGGGGGAGCTGCCTTTCCCTCCCCACCTCCCGCCACCTTTCCACTTCGGGGGGGAGCGGCTGTGTGTGTGTGTGGGGGGGGGGGGGGGTCTTGTGCGGTGAGGAGGGGGAGGTTGTAGGGGGGTTTAATCCTCTTGGTGCCGGCGTGTCTGGGCTCGTCCTCCTCTCCCTGCAGGGGTTGGGGCTGTACGGTTGGGGCCTCCCGGAGGAGCTCTGCCTCAGGTCTGCCCCCTTCGCCGCTCCCCTCTGCCCGCCCTCCCTGCCCCATGCTGGCTCTTGCTGCTGTCTTCAGACTCTCCCCCGAGTGCTCTGTGAGGGCGAGCAGAGCTCAGCTCACGGATAGAGGGTTCTGGCTTGGACTCAAACCTTCTCTAGCCAGCCGGTGCTGCGGGAGAGCTGGGATGCTGCCACCCGCAGTCTGCCCCTCTTCAAGGGCTTGGGAAGCGCTGCCCGGTTTGTTTTGCTGGGTTCCCGGCGCACACTGCCCTCCTCCGTGTGTTGGGGGAGCGGCAACAGTGTTGGAAAAAGGTGTTGGGATATAACCATGGAAACAGCCTCCACAGAGCTGCCTCTGTCTGCATGGCGCTGGGCTGTCCTGGCCCTCGCTGTCTGCCAGACTGCTTTGGTTTTGACGTGGCAGTCACCTGCTTCTGGGACAAAGGAGTAGTTCATTCCTCAGAACTTCTTTCCATGCGACTGGTTAAACATTGGGATAGGAATTCTGCCTTCCATCTGGGGAAGAATTTAATTAGACCAACCCTGGGGCTTAAATTTGCATTTACTGAAACAAGTGTGGCAGCTTACCGTGTTACTGTTGATCCCTGTTGTCAGCTGCCTTGTGTCTGGGTTTACCGTGGTGGTGGGTTCACCAGATGTGAACAGAGGTGCTGCCCCCTCTGCCCCACTGGAGCTTTTGGATAAGGGACAGGTACTTGGTGGCAGAATGCAAGGTAGATGACTGAGGGTGGTGACACATAATCTGCCAAAGATAAAAGTGGTGAAGGCTTCTGCAGCTTTAGGGATTAGAATCCCTAATGCAGATGCTGTTATGTTAATGCAGGTTACCCACTAGGTCCACACAAGGGTATTGCACTGGTCTTAGATCAGTTTCTAATGGAGAATTAAGGAGTCAGTGCAGATAGCACAGGTTAATGAAGTCTTGTGACAAAAAAGGGAGTTCCTCTCAGTCACATTTTTGTGACAGAGATGCTTAAGCTGTGGTTAGACATACAAATGCTGTGTTGCATAAGGCAGCCTGAGCAGTTCCTGCTTCAGCAGTCCTTCCTCTGTTGTGTTACTTGTGGGGGACCAAAATAGGGAACTGATCTTGCAAAAATGCAACACAACCAAAACAAAAATAAATATATGTGTATAAATATATGTTCTGAGATCTTGATCAGTTCAATTACTAGCTACACAGCACATAGAAACTGTGCCAACACACTGAGGAAAGAACATAAGGCTGGGAAAAGCAACCAGTATTACATAAACTGCTACTGCCAACCTAAAGAAAAAAATATAAACAAGTCAGACTGATTTTTGTCTGCTGAGTACTGGTCTGAGGTTAAAGGCAGTTTTGGTAAGTCAATGAACTTGCATGCATATTGCACTTCTGACTTGAGCTGTAACCCTGTAACATTGGGTCTCTTCTCATCCTGTTTTCAGTGTTTTGATGACCTATGATCACATAGAAATTACCTTCAGTGACATTGAACCTATGCAAGATGCCTTCAAAGGGACCAAGAAAGGGAGTGTTTTCTTGACTCCCTACCGAGTAAGTAGTAAAAGGCTTTATCTTGTGTAAGGAGATAAGGGCTCTTTGAGATTCTGTGTTTAAATGTCCTCAATGCATGAAAGTCAGGGTAATCTACTACCCCTTGAAGTATGACTTATCCTCTCCCTCCAGGGAGCATTATGAATTCACTGCATGTCCTGTCTGTTTGTCCAAAGATAATAAATTTGATTAGTTCTTTTAATAGGCAGCTGTTTAGTCCATCAGGCATCTCAAGATTGGAAATTAGCAATGGTCTGGAAACGCTGAGCTACTGAATCATAGCTGTATGGAGCAGCGAGGTCTCTGGGAGGTATATCATCTGAGCAAGGACAGTCTTCTTGGAAGTCTTTATTGGCTTGAGACTTCAGTTTACCCTTGTGGCTGTAGCTTTTGGCTTGCAGAACTGACAAGAAGGTTGAGTTGTGGGAGGGAGTTTCAGTCCATCAAATTTCTTCATATAATAAACCAGGGCTGCACTTCCTGTTTGTTTTAAATAGTCTTTGTTATTTTCTTTTTCAGGTTATCTTTGTATCAAAGGGAAAGGATGCTATGCAATCTTTTGTGATGCCCTTTTATTTGTTGAAAGATTGTGAGATTAAGCAACCTGTCTTTGGAGCAAATTATATCAAGGGTACAGTGAAAGCAGAGGCAGGAGGTATGTACAACACAGTGTTGTTTATCTTAGTTCAGCTACAAAATTCTTAGCACAGAAAGCATCTTGTGTAACCCACATTGGATACTGACCAGTGAGCTTTTACACTACTGCTAAAATGAGTTTCTTTCTTTGAAACTAGCAGCTAAAAATATTCCCCTTATCTGCATCCTGTACAGTTACAATGAACAGATCTGTTCTGCAAACTATCTCACTCTTGCCCTCTGTGGAAAATCCTAAATTCAGTCAGCTCAGTGCTCTCACTGAGTGAACGTCAGCGCAGAGTCGGGGGGGTGAGGGTGTCAGTTTGTTCTGCTCAGTTGAGGTTCCCTGGTACTTCTGCATCCAGGTCCTCCTGGGCCAAACACTTGTGATCCTTTCTGGGTCTGTTTGGCTTCTCAGGTGCAGATCTCCAGAGTGCTTTTCTCCATCATCAGTTTCTTGTGCAATTCCAGGAAAGGCATGCAATAGCTATAGTGCATCTGGGCTCTGAAAATAGCACCTAAGAGAATGAACTGCCTTGAAATAAGGGAACCTTCAAGGAGCAGTTTCATTCCCCTTTTTACCAGGGGCACATTAATTCAGTAATATCCTTCACCCCAGCCTTGATTTAGTCTGTTAGCTGTGGCCCTGATGCACAGCACAGTGCTTATGAGACCTGTCTTTACTCCTGAAATTGGCACTGTAGCTTCTGTATGGGAGCAAAGTGGGACCATCCATTGTCAGAGGAACCTGAAGCAATAATGACAGACTCTGTAACTGTGTGAAAGGCACATGTTTTAACTAAATCTTTGTGTTTTCCCTGGAGGCTGTCTCCTTTAGTGAGGTTGTTGCTTTAACAGCCATGAGAGTCTGGCGTAGCTCAAAAGTCTCTTTAATCTACATGTCCCTGTTTCAGCACTGGCACAGCTCCTGCTTTGATGCATTGTTGGGACCCTGGGCTGTGCATGTTTTTCTTTTTTACTCTGCAATATGAGATGTCACTTTTTTATTATTATTATTATCCTGACTTGAAACATCTTTCATGGACTCTAATGTCTTATGTGGACCATGTTTTTTATTAAGCTCTCTGCTTCAGTGGGCACTCAGACTCCCAAACTAATTTATAGCTGATCACTGGGTGTAGTTGCAAAGGCTTTTTAGGAAATGAGATTAACAAAATCCCTGTCTTCTGCACTAATATTACACAAAGCTAGAGCAAAGCCAGTGCTCCTGGTAGCTTGGTCTGTCAGCAGCTGGTGTGGGAAGTCACAACCTGAGTAAGCTCTTGTAATGTCTCCCTCATTGATGTTTCTTCAGGTGTCTCTTGACCTGAAAGTACTGCCTGGTGGGAATTTTTTTCTAATAATAGAATAATTCTACCACATTATCTGCATGTTTTCCTTGAGTATTTGGGATAAGCTCTTTAAAGAATTATATGCAGGGCATCTGTAAATAAAGCTTAGCAGTTAAATGTCATCAAAACAACTTTTCCTTGCTTCTGACTTCTCTTTCCTCCCTGCAGGTGGCTGGGAAGGATCTGCCACATTCAAGATGTCCTTTTTAGCTGGGGGTGCCATCGAGTTTGGGCAGCGCATGCTGCAGGTGGCATCACAAGGTATGGGGGTTTGGTGGTGTCTGCCAAACGGTTCTGGGGTTTCAGGAGGCCTTATCTTCATCTGACATCAAGGACAGTTTTAGGTTTCAGCAGCTGAAATTAAAATAGGTTCAGGTTTCAGGTTGTATCTGGAACTTGATTGCTTTGAAAAATACCTTTCTCACATCCAGTGAGCAGCAGATTTATTGGGATGGAGCATGTTTTTCACATGAGAACTCTTAAGTTTGTTGGGGTTCTTGGCCTACATTTGATGATTTGATGAGGTCAACTTCTCTTTCCTCCTCCAGTCTCCAGAGGTGAAATACCCAACGGAGCTTATGGCTATTCCTATATGCCAAATGGATCCTATGCTTATGTACCAGCTGCAGCTAATGGGGGCTTTCCATACCCACCACCTCCTCCTGGTAAGTCTGGGAATTGAGGCTGGGGGATTATTCTAGTTAACAATAGTTAAAATAGTTAAAAAGGGAAAAAAAAAAAAACAAACAACAAATCACAATTTTTATGTAGTGGTTTAGACTGGATCTCATGCCTCGGTGTTGCTGACCTTAATTACATTTTCCTTTGGCTTGTTTTGGCTGTATGCTGTCACCCTCCCAAAGGAGATAACTGTTCTGCTCTGCTCTTTCCTTTCCTGACAGAGTTTTACCCTGGCCCTCCAGGGGCGGGTGGGGACATGGGTTACATGCAGCTTCCACCACCCCCATACCCAGGGCCCATGGAACCCCCTGCCAGTGGTCCTGACCTGCCTGCCACTCCTGCAGGTAAGGAGTGCGTTCAGGTGAATTAGCTCACAGTGGGTTTTGCAACCCATGAAATTGGCTTTGTTTATTGTCTGTTATCTCTTGGGAAACTTGGGAGTCAACACAGAAGCTCCACTTAGAAGTTAAAATTGTTCAGGAGAGGAATTAGGGAGCTCTCCTCATCTCCAGCCTTGTATGTCCATCTCAGTCTCATTCTTGCCAGGGTAGATGCTATTGAAGCTTTTGCAGCTCAGTTAATGATTGTTGTGACAGAAAAAATCCTGCTGTGGTAATCTTGCTCTGAGAGATGAATAAAAAGAAATTGATGGTGAAATGTGTTTCTAGTCCATATTAGTCAGCAATGTGGCTTTGGTGGTATTCACTCCCTCTTCCCATGTTTCACTCTACCCTGATTATTTTTGCTTAATATGGAAGAGGAATAGATGATGGAAAGGAGCTGGGGACGTATCAGTCTTATCTGCACTCATTTGGGATTAATCTGAGTGATTTTGATCATGAATTTAAAATGTCTGGGGGGTGGGGAAGAGCTTTTGTGGTTGGACACAACCATATATCTCCCATGAGTAAGTCTATTTCTATGGATAAGGCTCTAACTTCCCTCTTTGGTTTGAAGAAACATCTAGTAATCTTTGAACTATGATTTGGAAAGTGGCACTGATCCAGATGGTTTTGTATTCTGCAGAAATGGAGGATCTGGATTATATTCATTAATTGCCATTTTTAAAAGTTATGAATCCCCTGAGCTGCTATAAACTTGGGCTGATTTTTGCTTTGCCTTGTGGCTTTTTTTTCCATGGGAGGGTGGTTTGTTGACTGCCTTTTTTAAGGAGTATTGTCTGTATTTAGGCAAAACAGCTGTTAACCATTTATCTGTTGGCCGACAGGCAAGTCCCAGGTGACATTTCCAAACTAAATCTTGGTCTGGTTCATTTTGGACTTGACAATCCTGTGGCAACTGAAGAGAGAATGTTCAATTGTTGTGTAATGCTTGATGGCCAGGAATATGTGGAGGTTTTGGCTGATTGTGAAAATTCTCTGTGCATCCCCAAATCTGTAACTTCTTTTTTTTCTGACAGCTGAAGCAAAGGCTGCTGAAGCTGCTGCCAGTGCTTACTACAGCCCAGTCAACCCACACAATGTCTATATGCCCACAGTAAGTTCCTGTGTCATTGGTGGAAATTTTTGTTTATTTGTTTGTTTTGCTTCTTAGCCATGAATTGATGTTTTCTCTCTTTCTTTCAGGACCAGCCACCCCCTCCTCCATACTTCCCACCAGAGGACAAGAAAAACCAATAAGCTAACAGAGAACTTCCCGCAACTCATTGCTTTCTTACTTCCCATTTTTGGCAGAATTTTGGGGTACGGTCCATAGCACTGAGGAATAGAGCCTTCCCCCGAGGCACATAGCTTTCCTGGACTCTAGGGGCAGGTGTATGCAGAGCAAGGGGAGAGATTTCAGCAGTTTGGGTGACCTCTGGAGAACTCTTGAGGATTCACTGTCCTCCCACAGTTTTCCCTCCTCCTTGTGCATGGCATTGCTACAACTGAGGGTCTCTTCATCTGTGATTGGTTCCCTGACATCTGTTTTAAAATTATACCTCCTTAGAGTAAGCAGCTACTCCAGACCAGTAATTAATGTAATCATAACATGGAGACAAGGCTTTTGGGTGGGGGGGGTGTCTCGAATTTACCTTAGTGTGCAGCCAAGAGCATCACTGAACACAGCAATGTCTCTGGTTATTCCTCTCAACCCACAGTATCACGTCCAGCTTTTCCCTCTGCCACTGAGAAAGGGCTTCAAAGGGAACCTCTGTGGTCTCAAAAGAAATAGTTGCCTACGACATTTCTCAGATAATAGCTGTTGAGCTTTCTTAATTTTATTCACCTAAGTCATTCCTGACATTCATAGCAAACAGTCTGGTAGCTCTTCATATGTTCCTGCTGTGCACTCCATGTGATGATGCGGAGGAGCTTCCTTGATTACTAGCATCCAACTAGTTACAGATCATATGGGAACACTGATTTTTGTTGTCTCTTTTTTCCAGTTTGATATGTGGGCTTGAGGTCACTAAGTCCCAATATTGTCATTATGATGCACTTTTTTCTTTTAATTTGCTGTAATACAAGTTACACTTTCTGACCAATGAAGTATCTTACTGCTGTGCTTAACCAGTGAATTAATAGCTAATGGGGAGAAAGTAGTTGCTTTACTTCTGTCCTGGAAGCACTTGAGAGAATATACAAGATGTTGGAATAAGCTATTGAGTACAACTGAGCTGCTGACTTGAATGTTGTTTAATGCTGTTGGAGTTCCTGGAATTCAGCTGTGAATTTACTTCCCAAGTAACTTGAACATGATTGGAACTGAGGGTCCATTTTCCTTGCATAGCATTTAATCACTGATCTCATTAGCAATGACTCCAGTTTGCAGAACCTCTGCAGGAATGATCAGAATCCAGGCTGTAAAACTTTGTGTTGTACAAAGCTTTGCACACATCAGATTTCCCTGACTTCTGACAGTGCCTGGGAGAGGGGAAACTCCTTCTCAGCAAGTGTGAAGCAAAATCGTGTGCTAGGAAAGTGCTGAGACTTGCTGCATGCAGCCTGCTTGGAGTGAAAAAAGGTCCACCTCTTGTTTTCTTTTTTTTGAATCTAGCTGACTAATCAAACTGCTACTGTCTGTGCACTGACTTTTCTAGAATTGCTACTGCAGTGATGTAAAGAAATGTTATTTTAAAAAAAATATTTATTTTGAAATGTTTGATTAATATATTAATGTGAAATGACTTTTGAATGCAGATTTGTTTTGCCAAGACTGTGAAGTAAAGAGAAATCAGCTCAAAACTTGGAGAGCTTGTGCATTTATGTGTGTGAGGGGTAAAAACCTGATGGTGACTCAGCAGCTTTGCACGGGGCGAGGGAGAATTAAAGAGCAAAATAACTTGGATTTTATACTTTGCTCTTCACTGGTGACATAAGTCACTTGATTTCTCAACTGACTGTGAAATGAAAGCAAGATGTCAAAACCTTTTAATAAACACCCATTTCACAATTCCTGGTGTGAAGTGGTGAGGTGAGTGCCTAACACCTCACCCAGATGCCTCATCCCTGTGTATTTTCCAAATACTCCTTGTAAATGTTGCAGCAACTGCTAGAAGCAGCAGGCGAGGGAGGCAGCATAGTTGTTGCTGCTAAATGTCTCCAACTAGGAGGTATTCATAGTCTTACCATCTTTTTTTTTAAAGTGTGCTGAGAAGTCTGGGTAGTTTTCAGCTAGGTATGAACTCCCTCAGGTGCTGTGGTCCCCCTGGAAGAGCAGGGAGCTCTTAACTCTGCTCCTGGCTATGCTGCAGCAGTGTGAGAGCTGTTCTGCTGCTGCTGAGCAGAGTTAGGTGTGTCCCCTATGGTTTGGCAGGGCAGGGGAGGAGATGTTCCAAGTGGGATCAGGGCCTGTGGCTGATGAGGTCAGGTAGGACCCTTCAGTTTGCACTCACGTGTCAGAAAAGTTACTTAGGAGCTGCTCTGCAGGTAACATCCAAATCTTACATGGCTTTGCTCCTCCTCCCAGCAGCCACTGGTTGCCTTAATTCTCTTGAACTCCCTAATCAACCAGGATCTTCTGGATTTTGCTTTTCTCCTGCTTCACTTTTGACTCTCGTGTCCTCCCACGTGGCTGTTTTACTGTATTTTAAGGCTTCCTCAGCCACTTGGGTTTGTCTTTTGTAGCAAGAGGTGGGTGGGGAAGGAAAACACTGAGAAAACCTTACAGCCCAGCAGGAACCTAATAAATCCTGTTCTGTGTATTGAATTACTTCAAGGTTTCCTGAATCACATCAGTCTGACTGTCTGTAAGATGCTGCAGAAATGTCTCTGTACTCTGTCCTAAAATGGTTCCCTCCCAGTTCCCCTCTGCTCCCTGACAGATAATCCTAGAAAACACAGATTGCATGAAGTTTCCAGGCCTTTCAGCCAGCACTGCTCACTGTGACAACAGCCAGCACAAACTCATGAGGTTTTTTTGAAGTCTTTCCTCAATTGTGCTTGAGAGGAAAAACATACAGTGATCTGCTCTGATGAGAACTTGGCTCCTTGGCTGAAGAGGGACAAATGGTGAGATCTGCAGGAAGTTTGCTGCCTGGAAAAAGGAAAATATGTTGAGAGGGTGAGTCAGGCTGGAATAAATGAAATGCTCCTCTCCTCAACATGGGTATTGGTGAGCTAAACCAGTGGCTTTTGAGCTGTGAGCTTTTTACAACACTTTGTTGGTGAATGTCCCTGTTACTCCAGGCTAGAGCTTGGCACAGTCTATGGGGAGAGGCGTGAAGGACCAAGCCAAAATAAACAGAGTGATCATGGTCTTTTCAGCGTGTTTGGAGCATGTGGATAAGAAGTGAAGCACATTTTGGGAATACTGACAGTGTGGGACCAAAAGGCTGAGCAAGGCACACAGTCAGCATGGCTCATACAGGTGTTTGAGTGGAGCAGCAAGATTCTGGAGTGGGAGAATCTCTGCCTCATTAAAAACCTGAAAAAACACATTTGGGAACAGGGAGCTGTGCTCTGCTTTGGGAAGGGCTTAATAGGGGTGGATGGGTCAGCTGGTTCTGCTGTCTGCATAGAAGATTTTAAACATTAAAGCAGGGAAGTACAATTGCTTCTGCTCTGGAAGTGGGGCAGGAGGAAATGTACATTGATGCAGCTCCAGGTCTACTCTTTTCTTGAATGATAAATGAGCTACACAGCAGAAAGACTGTCATGGGAAAGCTTGATCCCTACCATCAAATTCCTGTATTTGGATGGTATTACACTAGTGAAGAAAAAGAAAGGGCATGGGGAACACTTAGGATCAGATCCAGTTAATCTTTTATCAAGGACAGATTTTCCAGCACTGTGTACAGTTCTGTATTCTCAGTCTGATTCAGTCTCCTGGTTTGAGAAATCTCCCCCTGAACATTGTTCCTGCCTCCCTCCTGCAGGGAACTGTGGTGTAATTGGGTATTTCTGAAGTGCTTTGAGTTCTTATGCAAAGAAACTGTTGCTGCAGGAACTGCAGGCCCTGCTGACAGCCCTGTCATTTCCTGCTGTCAGCCCTGAAATTTTGCTGTTTTCCATGGGGGCTGGGGAGGGTCCTTACCCTGGAAGAATGGTGTGTGTGTGTGTGTGTGTGTGTGTGTGTGCTTGCTCAGGAACGCTACTCACTAAAGGCAAAAGTCCTCTTCCACACCATCCTGCCCAGATGTTACCTTGAGCACTCTCGCTTTGTGCAACTTAATATTGGAAAAAAAAAAAAAGTTATATTATTATTTTGTATTAATAGCTTGGGGAGATGAGCTGGATGGTTGCAGGGACCATGGTTCTGCCTGCCCTCTCTGTCTGTCTCTTCACTCAGGAACCAGGAGGGCTACCACCACTCTCTGAGCAGCCAATGATCAAATTGGATCTCTGATTTATGGGTTTGCAGTACCAGCTCCCTTTGCAAGCACCACTGGAGGTGGTGGGAGGTGTGGGGTGAAGTTTGGACCCAACTGTGCCCCGAGCAGCCCAGACCTCACTGATGAGGAGCTGGAATTGGCCAGGGTGGTCACACCACAGATATTTCCAGCCATAAACAACTGCCAGGTTGGTAGCAGAAGATGGGTTTTGCTAAGACAGGCTGTGATCAAGAGGTTGTTTGGGGTTTAAAGCTGTACGAGTAGCCCAAGTGATAAATGTGGGTGTTGTGCTTTTTTTTATTTTTGTGGGTGGGTATGAAATGCTAGGAGGTGCAGGGTGGAAATCTGCATTTTAAGCGAGGGTTTTCTTTGCTGCTGTGCTGGGTATTACTCACGTCTGCTCTCCCACATGAGTCAGCTGGAAACTGGTATTTCAGCACCCTTCTTGCTCCAGGGCTGTGCTGCCAGGAGAGGCCACAACAGGATGTGAAGAGACCCACAGAAGGGTGAGAAGGAGCAGGGACTTGTACCTGCTATCCAGGAGATCTCCACGAACCACCTCTGCTGCATCCTCCCAGCCTCCTGACAGCCATTTCCCACAGTCCCTGGATACTGGAGCAAAAGGTACCAGCTTGGACTCCATTTGTGAGCTGGGTTCAGCAGATCCCAGCCTTCTAAACCTTCCCTTTCCCTTGCTCAACTCCAGTCTCTCCTCCTCCTCCACCTATTTTGCTCCATGAGGGCTGGGCTTTGGCTGGGACATGGACACTCCCCTCCCAACATGGATCAGCTGCAATATCATTCCAGGTTCTGGTGTGTCTGTTTGGGATCTGGGGGCAGTGTGAAGGTTCTGCTCTTCAATCTCCTCCTCTAGTCCAAGTGTGCAGCTCCCTGGGGCTTGGTGGGCTCCTCAGGGGGCTCTGACATGTGTGAGGCAGTGGAAGAGCCATGGGGGGACCATTTTGGTGCTGCAGCTGGTCCATAATTTGGGGTGTATGCTCCAGGATAGGCAAGAAGCTGGTGAATACACAACATGGAGCACACCTGGTACCTGGGTGCCAGCCCCAGGTTCTTCCACCTTGACAAACATTCTGCCCTGATCCCTCCTCAGCTCATGCATGTGCTGTAGCTCCTGCTGCTCTCAATTCCACGTCCTTAAACAGTCTTGAAATCTGTGTGTCCCCAGTGAGCACAGGATAAATCCAGTGGCTGACACTGACTTCATCTCACCAGGAGAGGGAGGGGAAGAAATATTTGCTGTGTATACATGGCAGTGATGGAGAAAACATTCTAAAGCTGCCACAGGCAAGCCCAACAAACGGCACCCAGGTCTAGACATGAAGTATGTGACCTCCTAAAGGACACAGCAGGGAGCTGAAGGGGGGGCTGTGTTCTCCCCCTGGCTTGTGCCACCATGGGGCAGGTCAGCCCCTACTCTGGGTCCCTGGGAGATAGCAGAGGAGCAGGGTCTGGGTGGGCATGTTGTACTTGCCTTTTTGGGACCCATCTCAGAGTAGCAGCCATCAGAGCTTGGCATGGTGGTGGGATTTCTTCTGGAGGGGCTGGGGCTGTCCTGTGAGCCCCTCTAGGATGACCAGGGTGGTGACCACCTCGTGGGTGGTGTGGCTGAAACCATCCTTGATGTCCCCACAATGGAGCCAGCAGGTCTCATGCCAGCCCCATGCTCCTGCCTGGGGAAATGCAGCTTTCTCAACCCCTCTGCTCCACGGGTGTGGCTGGAAGTCCCCTTTGCTCTTCCCAGAAGTCTGGGGTTTGCCTTGATGTCCTAAGATGTCCCAAATGGGGTGGGGGGTGCTGTGTATCCCCCTCAATCCTTCCCAGGTACCATGACCATTTTTTGTGAGGTGGACTCAAAGCACTCAGGAGAGCCTGTGGAAGGAAAAGTGGAGGGGTCAGGGCAGAAATTACTGGAAAGCCCCATAGCAGTCAAGGAGAGGAAGTGACTGACATCCCTCCTGGGTATGAAATCACTGGTCCTAGAGCATGCAGCACCTAGAGACCCTTTAGGAGGGCACCTTGGACAGGGAGTCCCAAGGAAGGGGGGGGAAGTGGGACCGTTCCTGCTCTCATTTTGAAACCCCCTTCCTCTCCTTCGTGCTCTGCTTTTCCTACACACCTTGCCACACTCTGGCAGGCACAGCCTGCTCTGCAGAGTCATTGGACCCTGTGTGTAAAAGGAGAAGTGAGGGAGGGACATGTTGAAATCAATTTTTTGACTCTTCGCCCATTTCCAGCCAAGAGATTGAGATAAGGGTGAGGCCAGGCTGCAGCTCCGGGATCATCAAGCCAGAAGGTAGGGAGGTAAACTGCTTTCAATGCCTGTAGAGGGTCCTTTCATACTAAGTTTTCCTGTTAAAGGAAAATACCCTTTAAAGAGGGAGATAATTCTTGTTCTTTGGAGAGCTTGGTCTGTCAGCAGCACCAGGGAACTGTGAACTAGATTTACACAGGGGCAGCCTCTAACAGGGGTAGAGCCTCAAAGCCTGTAAGTAAAAGGGGTTTTTTTTGAGATGACTTGTGATTAAAGGAGTGGAGGGTTGTACTTTATATTGAGTTCAGTCTGTATTGTATGTAGATAGAGTACATGCCCCTGGGTCGTTATTTTGCGAGGGGAGATTGATATTGTGGGGAGGGAGGGCAATTTTAGGAAAACCAAGTCCCTTTACAAGTCCTGACCTGGAGTCTCTGGGATGTTTTGCAAGGTCCTGACCAGTTGGCCTGCAGCTTTGGGGCATTGGGATTGGCTCTACTAACTTGGAAATCTGCTAATTTTTGAGCTGCTTTTAGAGCATTTCTTATTGTTTACTGAATGATGAGTAATTTGAAGTGTAAATATGATATTTTCATTGGTGGTTTTTGTCATGGGTATTCTGTGGAGCAGGTGGCTGCTGGTAAATGTGCTCTTCCCCCCCCCCCCAGGGAAAGGGGGGGAAAGGAATATTTGCTGCTCTTGAAACAAGATGACAACTCTCCTTTAGCACACACAGAAACTCAAAACCCTAGAGCCCTGCACAGAGGGCTCCCTAAGGGCCACGCTGGGCTGTGACAGGGACATGTGCTGCTGGGCATCTCCAGCTGCTGTTACAAACTGACCCCAAGCAATGCAATGACCAGCTGGGGAACTGGTGGGGAAAGTGTTTCTAACAGACACTTCCACTCTGAAGCTGAGCTTTTCCTCTCTAAAACCTACAAAACTCCACATCAGTCACCAGCTCTTAGCTGGAGAACAATTGCCTGTTGCTCAGCGGTAGGGATGATTGCAGAGGATTTTATTTCTTCAGTGTTACAGGAAAGTGGGTTTGAGAATTAACTCTTAGCCGTTGTTGTCTCTGTGTTGCTTGAGGTAAGAGCCTTCTTTTTTTTTTTTTTTTTTATCTTATCTCATTATTTCTTGGAAAGAAACAGCAAAAGGCATGAACAGGTAGGGGACGCTCTGCCCATGTCTTGCCTTTGTCTTTGAGGTTGCTCTTTGCTAGGCCAGATTTGGCTTTTGCACTCAAAGCTAAAAGCAAAGATGACAACAACCATTTTCAAATGCTGCCGTGCACGCTACCTCTCTACTTCCCACTGACAACATTCTGCAGTGGAGCATGGCAGTAATGTCCCAGATCAATAAAGCAGCATTTGAGTGTGTCAAGGGAGGGAGAGGCACAGTGGGTATTGCCTCCTCCACCATATCCTACCAGCAAGGGAGGAGATTCCTTTGTACTGTCTGTCTGTAGTGAAGCAAATGCTGGGCTGGAGAAGGCAAGGCTGAGGCTGGCAGGGCTGGGCAAACACTTTTGAGCATTTCTGCCAGCAAAGGGCAGAGTGGCTGCTCCATCCCTGGAAGTGTTCAAGGCCAGGTTGGATGGAGCTTGGAGAAACTTGGGCAGGTGGGAGGTGTCCCTGCCCATGGCAGAGGGATTGGAACAAGATGTTCTTTGAAGTCACTCCTAACCCAAACCATTCTGTCATTCTATGATCAGGCATTCAGGATCAAGCCAGCCCTTTCTGTGGCCAGCTCCTGGGCTGTGGCTCATCCTGGTGCCCACCCGTGCCTTCCCCTGCCATTTGCATCAGGGCAGGCGTTTTGATAGAGATCTGGGAGGGTGGGTGCTGCTGCTGGCCTGTGACAGGCAACTCCCTTGCCAGCTGCCATCAGATAAGTGTTCACAAGAATGAAAGCTGCCAGTAAAGCACAATCTTTTAACTCCATTTCCTGCTGCTTTTTTCTCGGCAACCAGCCCTTTCATGGTGCCATCCCTGGCATGTGCACTGACTCCATCAGTTCTCAGCCCATCTTCACCCAACACCCGGGTGCTGTGGGGATTTCCAGCCCTGCAGGTTTTGGTGTTTCAAACCCTCTCCATCCCCCAGGGCTGAAAATGTCTCCTGCTTTCTGTGGGGTCTGTGCTTGCAGGGCACAATGGATCCCAAATCCATCCTCCACGTTGTCCATCCTCCCCACCACCCCATTACCCTGCTGGGCTTCAGCTTCCCTATTTTTGCCCGCTTGCTCCCAGTTCCTCTCTCACAAACAGCAGCAGAGGCTGCATGTCCTTCCGCTCGCGTCCCATCTGTGGTCCTGAGGACCCTGAGGTCTTCAAGGTCGAGGGGCTGGCCGCGCAGGAGGGGGCGGTGGGAAGGAGGGATGGAGGAGGGCGGGGAGTGGCCCCGTATCCCCAGGCTGTGCTCGGGGAAGGTCTGAGCGCGTTTCCGCTCCTCCAAACCGGCCCGGGCCAGATAAGGGCTGTGGTTTCCTCCCAGCATGCGAGCGAAGGGTAGAGGAGGCAGCGAGAGGCAGAGCTGCAACCGCTGCCCTGCTCCGTGCTGAGCATCCCCTGCCCCGAGATGGCTGCTGCTGGGGAGACCCCCGCGGGGACCCTGCCCGGGGACCAGAGCCCTGATGTAGGTGACCTTAGTCCTGGGGAGCTTGTTTGGGCCTGGGGAGTGTGTTTGGGGTGTGATGGCCCTGGGGAGGGGATTGGGTTGGATGCACCCAGGATGAGAGTGTGCCGGTCCCTGGGGGCTTGGGGAACCGGGGCTGAATGGGAGGTGCCCATGCAGTTGGAACTGGATGATCTTTAAGGTCCCTTCCAACCCAAACCATTCTATGTCCTGGGGGGGAGGCTTTGTGAGGGTAAGCAAGGAGTGGGGCTGGTGAGGCGGAGGTGCCATACCCGTGTGAACATTCCCCTGAGGGCTGGAGGGGGGGAGGGTTGACATGGTTGCAGCTCTGGACCAGCACTGAGGGTTCCCTCTTAGCTTGGCTACAGCCCCTTGAGCTTTCCCACTGCCAGCAGATCACCCCTCCCCAAGCCCTCCTTGGCCATCCCAACCAACTTCCTCTGCAGTGGCTGGACAGAGTGTCCCCACATCTGTCCCCATGGAGCTGCTGATCTGCTCCCTGCTGCCAGGATGATCCCTCGTGCTGGACTACCAGGATGATCTGTCCTGCTGGCATGTCCCCCCCACCAGGGGTATGTCCACCCTCCTGAGTGCCACCTCTCCACAGCTGAGTATGGGTGACACTGCTGCAGCTGATGGGATATGGGGATGCAGGTGGCTGTGTCCAGACCTGGATTTGAGCACCATTCCAGGATTTAAACACCACTCCTGGATTTGAGCTGGGCTCTTGGCGTGGGGATTAGCAGCAGTAAACACATCCTGGTGGCTCAGGACAGATTTAGCTCACCCAGTCCTGTTCACATATGGGCCAGCACAAAGCAGATCCCACAGCCCCCATGACAGAAGGGAGCAACAGGGATCACCCCCTTCCAAATTAACAGTGATTCCTCCCCCTACCTCCCCTTCTACTCCTTGTAGCAGCATCTTGCTGATAAATAGTGACATCAGAGAAATAAAGTCCTTTTTCTCTCTCCTCCATGCTTGTGACCCTGCTGTGGGGCTCCTCAGGGCAGGGGGCATGGAGGAGCAGAAGGTTTTGGGATGGAGCTTGGGTTTGGGTTTGCCTTGTGCAGGCAGGATGGTGCTGGGAGCAGCAGAAGTTGGATGATCCCCTGGGCAGGAGCAGGCAAGGCCCCTCCTGGGTGCTGCAGGTCCCCATTTCACAGCAGCTGCTGAGCCACCGTGGCACCCCTCAGCCATTAAAAGAGGGGAGGTGGAGCCAGGTGGGAGAAAAGGGACTCAAGGGTTAAGCTCACTGGGGAGGGGGAGTTGAATTTAGTCCAGATGGCCAGGGGATTATGCCAGCCCCAGATTTGCCATAAGCAAATGTTAATGTTCTAGCTGGGGGGATGGTTGTTTTGTTTTGTTCTGTTTTCTTGGTTTTTTTTTCTTTCTTTTTCCATTAGGGGGATCCTAAGGTCATTCCAGGGCCTGGGCTGACCCCCAGGTAGGGCTGGGCTGTCCCCCTGTCCCCACTTGCCCTGGCTGAGCACTGGAGGCCATGCTCAGCAAGCATCCCTGGGCACAGGAAGGGCCAAACTTATTTTAAAAATTTCTAATAATTTTTTGGCACTACCAGCGGCTGCAGCAGTGGGAGTCATAGAGGGTGGCACACACAGGGACACTACTCCCTCTCCCTCTGGTTGTGTCACCCAGCTCATGACAGTCACAGTCACCTGGCCAGCGCCGCAGCAGGAATGAGCTGCTCAGCCACGGTGGTGGGTGAATCCAGACCCTGGTTTAGAGGAGCAGCTGCAGGATGAGCTCAGCCTCCACAGTGAGGAGGGAGAAGGGGGTGAGGATGGGGCTTGCCATGGAAAAGGGGTATTTTTGGCAGTGTTGGTTTGATCTCCTCGCTGAAGCCATGCAGAGGTGGGATGAGTAGGAGGTGATGTTTGAGGGGGAGGATGATGGTGGCTGTGTGGGCAGCAGGACCCCCCCGACCAGCCCTGGGGCTGAGCACTGCTGGAGCTGGGCTGTGCCTGATCTTGTTTTAATGTAATTGACCTTTGGAAAGCAAATGCTATTGCTGGGCACCCTTCAAGTCAGGAATGGACCTTCAGCTCAACAACAGGCAGTGTACTCTTTCTGGCAAGGGGCCTCATGCCACAAATCCTGATGGCTTTTGGTGTCTCCTTGCCCATATCTGTGTTTCCCAGCCTGCAGCAACTTGCTGTGGATATGGCCTCTCCCTTTGCTGGTTTGCTCCTCCAGCCTGGTTTTGCTGGCTGTGGCGTGGCTATCAAGAATTTCTGTGGGGTCAGAGGTGGGTTGCTGGCTTTTATAGCCTCCTGTGGGTCACCCCAAATTGCTGTTCCCATGCCCACCAACCCCTTCTCAATTAATGGGGCTTGGTAGTGAAGCCGCCAGGCTGCCCCACAGAGGACATGGCCTCTCAGCTGTGGAGTGTCACCATGTCCTTTGAGGCATCCCACCTCAATGGACTGTGGGTGATGCCGTCCCGTTCCAGATGCTCTTTCCTGCCCACCTATGGTTTCCTCCTAAACCCACCTTCTGTCACTACACCTGAGGGAAACTTCTCTGCTTCTCTTCTTTCTCCAGATGGATCTGTCCCACCGGTTCTCCAAACAAGAGGTACGAGTGTGGCTCTGCCACAATCACCTTTGGTGAAACCAGAGGGGGTGGCAGCACTGCTGGTGCTCAGGGACATGGCTCAGGTCCTGAAGATGCTCCTCAGGGACAGCCAGTGGTGGCTGGGCAGGGCTGGATGCTGGGAGAGGGGGTGACCAGGAGCTTGTGGGGCTGGTGGGGAGGGACACACTGCTAATCCTGGGGCATGCACAGAACAAGTCCCTGCTCTGCTGCCCCATGTTTGTGCATGCCCACATGTTTGGGTGCTCCTTCCACAGCTGTCCCTGCTCTATGAGGAGGTTCTCTACACCATTCAGCACCGCCTGGGCAAACCTGAGCACCACCACGTCGCTGACTCCCAGGAGCTCTATGCCTATGTACAAAAGGTGGGTCCCCAGCTCCCCAGTGTGGTCCCGAAAACCTGACCCCTGCATGTCCACCCTCCCAGCTAATGGAGTTGTGGAGCACTCAGGGAAAGCTTTTAAGAAGAGCTTTAAAAGACAGAACAGCAGTGTCCAGCTGGAGAATTGGGAAAGCTTGGGAGATACAGTCCTTAAGGAGAAATATTTATCTTAGGCTGGTGCTGCTGGGAAGAAGGTTCTCCCCTGAGAGCTTTCAGCTCCAGAGCCCTTCTGCTGGGCTTTTTGCTCCTCTCTCCTGGAGCTAAAGCTGGCTCCCAGGGAGTGGAGGAAGTCCCTAGCTGCTCTCCAGCTATGGTCCATCCCTTACCTACCCTGATGTCTCCAACAGGCTTTTGGGATGGATGAGAAGGAGCACAGTGTCATCATGCAGCGGGTCAAGGACATGGAGGTACACAGAGAGAGTTTCACCAATATGTTGCAGCCTGGGGGGGGGGTTGTCCCTGCATTGGGGTGGTGCTGGGGGGCTGCAGGGCTGGGATGGTTGGGCTTTGGGGTCCCCTGGGCTGTTCAGGGGAATAACCCAGGAGATATTTACTGGTCTGAAAAGCAGCTGATGGTGTAGTCATCACCTGCTTGAGCCCCATCCTGCCTTGCAGTGTTGGTCACTCTGCTCCCCCTCACATTAATCATTACGTTTTTCATTCTTCCAGAGCCCAATTTTCTGCCTGAAAGTGACCGTGAAGGAAGCCAAGGGGATTCTGGGGAAAGATGTCAGTGGTAAGTTGAGGAGAGGGATGTCCCAACAGAAAAGGGACAGCTGCTGCTCCCGACAGGGACTTGGACTCCTCCACCCTCCCAGGGTTCAGTGACCCATACTGCCTGCTGGGTATTGTGGCCAGGAGCCAGGAACCAGCACACCTCAACCACAAGAGGCGGATGAAGGCTGTGGTCAAAGACCTCATCCCTGAAGACCAGATCCATCGCACACAAGTCATAAGTCAGACCCTCAGCCCGGTGTGGGATGAGACATTTTTCCTGTAATCCATCACCCCTTGGCTCTGCTTGGGGTGGGGGGGGAATGGAGGGGGTGCCCAGGGCTCTTGGGGGTGGGTGGGGGGTTCACCACTCACCCCAACCAGGAGTTGGGGTTCAGTTGGTGTGATGCTCACTGGGGCTTGCCAGATTTCTCTGCTGACTCATGCAGCAATTCCAGGAAGATGAAAAAGGCAAAAACCCCTCCCTTGGCACCAGCCTGTTTGGGGTGGTTTGGGGTCTCCCCCAATGGAGGGGTAACCTGCCTGTGATCCTTGGCTGCCCTGCCTGTTTGTGCTGGTCCCTTGGCTGCTGCTCGAGTAACAGCACCCTGCTGGTGCCTTGCAGGGAGTTTGAAGACACAGAGACAGCCAGCTTCCACCTGGACATGTGGTGAGTGGCAGCATCCCTGGCCACCCACCCAGACCCCCAGCCCTGGGTGGGATTCTGCCTCCTGGGAGGGCCCCTCGGGTGGTTCTTCAGTCTTTCAAAAGCCCCAGAAGCCAGGTGGGAACCCCTCTCCCCACTGTTTCCTGCCAGAGCAGTGCACAGCAGGATGGGACCAGGTTGGCTTTGTCCAGCCAAGGCTGGTCCTGAGCCCTGATTTTATTTATGACAAGAAGTTGTGGCTTGCAGATGTGCTGGGCAGCTGGTTTCCCATCCCCCCACCACCACCCTCACAGCACCTTCCCTTCTCCACCAGCACTGCTGATGGGAGCCACCCTGATCTGGGTTGCAATCCCTCAGTTTTCTCCTCCCCACGCTCACAGGGACTCGGACGCGGTGGAGTCGGTGCGGCACAAGCTGGGGGAGCTGACAGACCTCCACGGCCTCAAAAGGTTGGTGCTGGTGTGGCTTGAACCCCTGCTGAGGAAAAAGGGTTTGGGAAAACTATTTGCCTGCTGGATCTCAAAAATTGCCTCTTGAAGGAGGGAGGGTGGCAGGTCTGTGTTCATACCGTCCGTACTGGGTCTTTTTGTCTCACCCTCCCCCCCTCCTTCCTTTGTGCCTTTCAGGATCTTCAAAGAGGCTCGCAAAGACAAAGGGAAGGATGATTTCCTGGGGAATGTGGTTCTTCGCCTGAAGGTGAGCCTTACAGTGTATCTTCTCCTCTAAGTGACTTTCTGCAGGGTCCAGGCAGGATCCCAGCCCCATGGATCCTCACCCAGGACCCCATCTCAGAGCCATTAATTGATGCCAGGTCCCCTGGTTGGGTGGCAGGTGGCCCCAGCCCCTCCAAACACCCTCACTCAGTGATTATGCATCTTTCATTTATAGTTCAATACTAGACTCATCCAATACAGCATCTTCCCAACCCATTAGTGCTGTGGGACCCGGTCCCTGAGCAAGATCCTTCCCCCAGGAATGCTGCCCAGGGCTTCACCTTTGTCTCCATACCTGCAGGACCTGCACTGCTGGAATGACCACTGGTACCAGCTGGAGCCACGGACTGAGACTTACCCCAACCGGGGACAGTGCCACCTGCAGTTCCTGCTGACCCACAAGAAGGTAGGGGAGGAGATGGGGGTAGGATGGGCAGGATGGGGCAGCTGCCTGTCCCTTGGGGTCACAGCTCCACAGGTGCCTGCACCATGATCTGGAAACCTGTTTGACCCTCCCCTGAGCCCAGTGACAGTGTGGGACATCACTCCTGAGGCACCTGCACCCTTTTGCTCAGCTTCAAACAGAACCCCATGCTTTTGGGGTTCCTGTATCCCCACTCCTTGAGTGTGTCCCTGTGTGTTCAGGCCAGCTGTGATCATAGCACATGTGGTTTCTATGCCTTGTCTCTTCTCAGAGGGCCACCACGTGCAGCCGGACACAGCCAAGCTACACCGTCCATCGCCACCTCCTGCAGCAGCTGGTGTCCTATGAGATCCTGCAGCACCAGGTAAGGTGGGGAAAAAGCAGCTCTCCAGCAGCTGGGTAGGGGTAAGGGTTTCTTTGGAGCCCACCACACCTGAGTCATTGCTGCAAGAAGACATGGAGGAGGGTCATGATGATGCCTGGCACCCATACAGAGTACCCATCCCTCCTGGAATCCTGCCTTACCCTTGTGCCTGCTCCCCTCCTCACTCAGCCCAGTTGGCTCCAGGACATGTCACCTCCTTTTGCATCCTTGCAGGCTGGCAACCTCTCCTGGGATGGGGAGCTGAGCAAAGCTGCCAGCACTGTGCTGTACCTGCACGCCACACAGAAGGACCTCTCTGACTTCCACCAGGTCATGGCGTGAGTAGCCCCACTCCTGGGGAGTAGTGAGTCACAACCAGGGTGGGGGCAAGGGCCCTGACACCTTGCCTGGGGCTGGTCTCTCCCATGAGCTCCATGTGGCTGTTGTTGCCCCTCTGCCCCAAGCAGCACCAGGAGATCTGGGTCCTGCCCCCGCAGTCACAGCCATAGTCATGGGCGGGGGACCCCCATGCTGGCCACAGGGTGCCCCCAGCTTCTAGGGGCTCAGCCCAGCCTCTCCCTTCTCACCAGGCAGTGGCTGGCATACAGCAAACTATACCAGAGCCTGGAGTTCAACAGCAGCTGCCTGCTCCACCAGATCACCAGCATCGAGTACCAGTGGGTGCAGGAGCGCCTGAGGTCAGAGCAGGTGAGGAGGCTCCAGCACCATGCTGGAGACAGGCACTGGGGACATGTGCCCCCCGCCTCCCACCTCCTGGGACCATTTCCCTCCCTGTGCTCCAGAAAGGGGAGGAGGTTGTGGGGTACAGAGGTGGGATTTCTGCGGAGTGACCTGTCAGGGGGACCAGGACCAACCCTCATGCTTTTCACCGCCGTCCCCCTCCTCCATCACTGCTGTCAGGGCAATCATGGACCTCCTCCAAAGAGGTTTCCTTCCCTCTCCCCAGAAAGCAGAGCTGGCTGAGTCCTTCCAGTCCTTGCTGACTTACGGGGTCTCCCTCATCCGGAGGTACCGCATCATTTTCCCCCTCTCTGTCCCGAGGTCCACAGAGAGGCTGCAGTCCCTGCTCCGGTGAGTAGAGCACCTGTGTCAGCTGCTCAGGGGGGTCATATGGACACTGGGATGGGTGTAAGCTTGAGCATAAAACCCACATGAGCCCTTTCTGCCCCTTTCTAGGCTGTGGTGACACTTGTCCCACCCTGTCCCTTGTTCTGGGCCCCCCATGGGAAGTGCTGGGAGGGGAAGGTCTGTTTGGGTAGGGTGTCCAGGGGAGAGAGGTGGTTGTTTCTCATGGTTTCACTGGAGGTTCTGGCTTTGCAGGGTCATGGTCCAGATGTGCAAAATGAAAGCTTTCCACGAGCTGTGCACACTCAGCCCTGACCTTCCCCAGATGGTCTCTGCAGCACTCAAGGTACCAGGACCTTCTCACCCTTCCCAGCTGGGAGGAGGTGGGATCCTGTGGCTCTTGCTTCCCATCCATCCCTGCCCAAAGCCCATACCTTAGCAAAGCCACACAGATCACCCTGGGTGGGAAAAATACTTGACCTTCTTCAACTTGGTGGTCTCAGCCTGTGGTTCCCACCATGTGAAGCTGGGTCCTCCCAACATCCAGGGGACTGGGAGAGTCAAGGGGGTGACAGAGCTGGCTTTGCTCCTCCTGCCATCACACCAGGAGTCCTCTCTTGCAGTCAGGCACCAAGGAGTGGTTCCACATGAAGAAGCAGCACCTCCAGCCCATGGTGAAGGTCAGTTTCCAGCTCTGACTCTCTGATACATAAGAAATAATTTGCTGGGCTGGGGATGGAAGGTATGAGGAGATGGGAAGACGAGAGAGACAATGCTTCTCCATTTTTCTGACAGAGCCAAGGCCATGTTACCTGCACCTGTCGAGGTGCATTAAAGCTTCAGGTCTTGGTGTGATGCTCAGGAGAACAGGAGCTGGTCCCCAACCCAGCTCCACAAGCACGTGGTGGAGCTTCTTGTTGCTCGTGTTGTGGATCTAATGATTGGTTGCTTCCTCACGAGAACAGAGCATAGGAATAAATCAGAGCAGAATAAGGCTCAGAACATGTCAAAATCAGTGAGCATCGAAACCAAGCTGGTGTTTCATTTGCAGAGTGTGGAGGAGAATGGTAAAGCCTTGTCCAGGCTCCTCTTGGAGGTGATAGGAGATCTCCAGCAGTGCCAGAAAATTTGGAATAAATTCTTCATCAAGTAGGTTTCAGAGCTTGATCCCACCTCATCCACCTTCCCTAGGGTCAGGGGAAGAGGGACAGGGCACTTTCACACCTCATTCCTTAGCTCTTGGGCTCCACACTAGCACCTGTGGTGCCATTTCTGCCTCTCAGAGCTGTTCTGTCCTTGCCCTTGTGACAAGAACATGGCCTGGAAGGGTTTGCTGAGCTGGGGCTGTCAGGCTCCTGACTCCCTGTTTCCCTCTTGCAGCACCTTGAAGTTGAATCTCTTCTCCATTGCCTACCTGGAGCTGGAGAGGCTGGTGAGTGAACCTGGGCTGCTCTGCACTCTGCAGTAACTATAAACATCGAGCATTATCAGTCCTAGAAGCAGACACTGTCTGACAAAGTTGCTGTTAATTTCAGCAAGTGCAGCTACTTCCAAGAGACTTAGCTGGAAGCAAAAGTACAAGACAGAAAATTACTATTATCCTGTCCCAAACCAGGTTGAGATTTTTGGCCACTCTTCAGGTGTCAAATGGTTGTTTCAAACCTGGAAAGGGAGCACGCTGGGGAAACTGTCTCCCTGCACACCCATGAAGTGACTGTCATCTGATCACTTGACCCAATGAATGTCCTGAAATGTCACCCAGAGGGAAGAGGAGTCCCCCAAGCTGACCCTCACCCCGAGGCTGCAGAGACCCCACAGCAGGTCAAGCTTTCTCTGCTGGACCCTCACTGACAGCTGTCCTCTTCTCTTGGTCACTGCCAGATTGCAGAGCATGTCCAGGAGCAGCTGCAGGAGGTTGACAGCAGCATGTCCAAGCCCACAGCTGAGAGCCTTTTCCAGCTCTACATGAACCTGCAGGAGCTCTATCGGATGAAGGACTTTGTCCCAGAGAGGTACAAACCAGGAGAGGGGGGAGATGCTGGGAGGGGGAACCAGCAGTTAGTTCAGAGGAACTCCAGATCCTTCCCATTCACCCATCACTAAACCCAAGGCAGGAAGACCTGGTTGTTGGTGACTGGTGGTGATGTGAGCATCACCAAAAGGATTTCAGGGTCATCCCTTGAGTGGGGTTGATGGAGACCTCAACTTCCAGAGAAGTGAAGATTGATATCTGCTGCCTCCGCCTTCAGGCAGTTTCTTGTCTGTGGGTGCGAGGAGGAGTGATGGCCCCATGCCATTGCTGTGCAGTTTGGAGAATCTGGTGCCTGCATCCACAGGGATGGACCTCTGGCTCTGAGCAATTTCCACCAGTGGTTCAAGGAAGCTGTGCCCCAGTGGCTCCAGAAGGCCTATACCATTGCACTGGAGAGGGCACAGAGGGCCGTCCAGATGGACCAGGTAAGCCAGGGAGGAGAACATCTTCCCCTGTCCCTTGGGGACACTCCAGCTCCCTCTGCACCTTGCCACAGTGCTCACAGCATCGAGACCACCATGTAGGTACCTCTTGCAGCCCAGGATTGGTTCCTCTCCCAGATGCTTCACAAAGGATATGGTCTCCTGGACCAGCAGATCCCACTCTGCCCCACACCACATCCCTGTGCCCTGTCCCTCTCTTCTCTCTGGCAGCCCACACAAGCTGATGCTAGGTGCTAGGTCTTGCTTTCTCTGCCCTCCCAGCTGACTCCCTTTGGGGAGCACAACAAACACAGCACGTCCACTGTTGACCTGTCTACCTGCTACGCCCAGATCGTGAAGACCTGGCAGCAGCTCAAGTGGCCAGACCCTGAGGAAGCTTTTATGATCATGGTGAAGCTTGTGGAGGTTTGTACAATGGGCTCTGCTGCCAGATCATAGAATCAAAGAGTAATTTTGATTGGAAAAGACCTTTAAGTCCATCAAGTGTAACCATTAACCCAGCACTGCCAAGTCCACCACTACACCATGTCCCTAATGCTCATAAGATGCTACTCTTACAAATATCAGCAGCCCAAGTTCCCTCTCCTGGTCTTGGAGACATGTCCCCATGAATGGGACCAGTGTCCCATGCCTATGTGGCAGGTTCCTCTGCCACCACGGTGGTCTCTGCTGCCAGGAGGAGTCCCATTATCTTCTCCTCTGCCCTGCAGGACATGTGTAAGATCTCCCTGATGTACTGCCGGCTCATCAAGGAGAGGGCTGAGGCTCTGTCACTGCGTGAGCAGAGCGAGGGTGGAGCAGCCAACAGGGTTGGTATCAGGGCCAGGGCCACTGTGGAGGGAGATGCAGGATTTGGCTGTTGTTTCAGGACAGAGAGGGAGAGGAGCACCCAGCTGACATCCCAAGGCTGGCTTTCGGGGGGTGCAGTGGACACCCCAATAGCTGTAATTCTGGAGAATCAGGAGGGAAATGGGGGGAGCAAGGGGAGCAAGATGGGGATGGAGATGGGGATGGTGATGGGGATGAGGATGAGGATGGGGATGGTGATGGAGAGGGGGATGAGGATGAAGATGGATCACCTGGGGGATGGATGCACCAGGGGGGTGTGAGACACCCTGAAGCAGACACATCTCTCCCAGCTCTGCATCGTGGTGAACAACATCAAGCAGCTGCGGCTCCTGATCCTGAAGCTGCCATCACAGCTGGATTGGGCACAGCTGGAGCAGCGCACAGGGACCATCATTGACCAGCAGCAGATCCAGCACACGCTGCACACCCAGCTTGACAGTGCTGTCTCCTGCCTGGACCATGAAATCCGGGATGTGGTGCAAGCCTTGGCCACCAAGGTGACAACCTGCCACTGACTCTTCTTGCCCCCTGGCTCAGAGTGGGGAGGTTTCACCTAAGGGGGGATGGAGCCCACAGTGCTCTTGGGATGGAGTCCGGGTGGACCTGGGAATGAAGCTAGTACAGAGGGCACACACCAAGTGCCTCTGTGCATTTCACCCTGTCAGCTGGAGAAGGGCATTGCCAGACACATCCAGGAGCTCTCATCTTCCAATGACACCCGTGAACCTGAGGACGTAAGTACCTGACTTGGCCCTTCCTCAACCATCTTTTGGGCAGTTGTGAATAACCCTTGCCTGCTTGGTGGAGGACCCCATCACCCTTCCCCACCTCTCCCTGCCTCAGTCTTGGGGCACAGGACACCCCAGCATTGGGACTGAGACCTCCATATGCTTCAGTTGATGCTTGCCTTGGCATCAGGACCAGACTGGGCACTGCCTGCCCCTGTACTCACTGTGAGAGGCAATCCATCCAGACCCACCCTGCCCTTCTGGCCCCATCCAGCAGTTCTCTGCCTCTCTTGTGTGCTGTGCCCTGCTGAGTGTGGTACCCTTGTGCCCTTCCCAACACCCCTGTCCTCTTGCTGCAGTCCATCGTCCCACTCATGAAGTTCGTGGAGTCAGAGCTGCAGTATCTCAATGAGCATCTAGTCCAGGAGAACTTCAAAAGGTGACTGGGGCCCTGGGGATGCACCATGGTGGGGGCCAGCAGTGTCACGGTCCCTTGACTGGAGTGTCCTCCTAGTCCCATGGGACGCAGGGACATCCCCCTTTGGGGCTGTCCACTCAGTCCAGGGGGATTAGCTGGTTCTGGGGCTTTTCAAAGTCCCTCAGCAGAAGACCAAACCCACGAACCCACCACCCTGGACACCCTAACAGTGGCCTTCCCTTGCCCCCCCAGCATCCTTGCTCTCCTCTGGCATCACACCCTGGACGTACTCTCAGCAGCTGCAGGGCAGCAGGTCCCCTCAGCCCAGCACTACAAGAAGCTTCACTGTGCCCTGAAGGTAGCACAGAGAGGGGGGCA